>NC_081445.1:9301663-9359854 GCF_007210705.1 Tigriopus californicus | reverse complement strand
AGGCACTGGATGTACGAAAATGGTAATGGCAGTTACAACTTACATTTTCCTGTTCTCCTGCCCAATTGATACTGTGTTATCTCAGCTCTATCGTCTATTGCTGGACAGTAATGGAGTCAGGGGAATTGTCTTTCATTTAGTTGACCTTATTGATATTAATTAGGTACAGTAAAAAACCTTGAAATATCATGATGATAGTGATATGTTTAAGTGATGTTTTTCCGAAAATTAGCAAATGTTATATCATTTGAAACGTTTTTGGGTTCTATTACATGTTCAATTGTCTTCCACCAAATACGGTAACCATCTCTCATTCGACATTTGGTTGATTGATAGCACATTACCAATTGCTACATGGTTCAATTGTTTTGAACTCACTGTAATCATCTATCGTTCTTCAGAAATATTTAGGTTAATTTCAATTGAACATTCCGAAAAGGTTATTTTGTCCAAAACCCATTTTTCAATTTGCGTTCCATCTTATACCTCATGCGGCATATCTAACTTGACAAATTTTCAATTTAGATTTTAATGATGGTTTGTCACCTTATTAAGATAAGATTTTGAAACTTTAACTTCTTTTTATGTTGAACGGCATCATTGTATATGTTAAAAGGAAAGTTGTGATCGAAATGACTATCACACCTCCGACGGCACCACGAAGCAACAATTGAATACCACAAATCAACAATTGATCTATTAATCATAGATTAATTGTTGGTTCGTGATGGCGTCGGCGGTGTGACAGTGACCTTACTCGGAATACGAGCCTAATTCATTGGATAGAACTTGGGAATTGGCCGCCAAGTTGTCAATGACATTAGAAAGAAGTTCAAAGCCTAAGAAATCAGTGTGGATCCCGACTATGATTATTGCCTTCAAATGTCAAATTAAGACAAATCAATCAGGGTCACCATTGGTCTGGAGGAAACCAATGTCCGAAGGACAAAAAAATACCTTGGCCCCATATCGAGAGCTAGGAAGAAGAACCAGCGCATCATTAATGCAATAGTGCCAAAAGATTTGCCCCGTCCAAGTTCTTGCCCTATGAAGTACAGAGTGGAAAGCAAGTCATCCTTTTCATTAATGAAAAATTGTCCAGGGTTGACAATGTGCCAAAAAGAAGGGCAAATCACGTGTATTTCCTATAAGAGGGTGCGGGATGTGTACCTGATAAAGTTAAGTTCTCTTTTGAAACCAGAAATGCGGCTTCAGTGATCGTCCTGGCTAGAGCCCTCTAGTCTTGGTTATCGTGGACAACTTGGCGGCAGATTCCCAGGTTCTTTGCAATGAATGAGGCTCTTAGTCCGCGTGAGGTCATTTTGATCACAATTTTCCTATTGACATTTACAATGATGCCGTTCATAATATTAAAAATAAGCTAATGTATCAAAACATTGTCTGAATAAAGAAATTAGCCCTAACTAAGCCTAATCTTAAAAGACGACAAATCATGAAAATCTAAATTCAAATTTTGCCAAGTTAAATATGCCGCATGGGGTATTTACGTACTTTCTTGTTCTTAGTATGGATTTCATTACCCATGTCGTTTATTGATAGGCATACAAGTCATTAGCACTCAAAGCATAAGTCTGATAATTCCTTCTTCCAACTACTGTACATGTGAAATGGAGATTTAGTTATTTTTCCAACACTTACCATTTCCACTCTTGTGTTTCTTTTATAGTTAAAGTGAACACTCCTTCAAAGCAAAGAAGTAAAATCGTAATGGCCAAATACCAATACCAAGGATCGTCCTTCAGACTGACAGCTTTATAAATGGCCACTAAACCGTGAGCTGCAAATATCAAACGGGTGAGAATGGCCTTGATGGTGTCAATAAAACTTGCCATTGTCAAGAGGATTTCTCCGATCTCCTCTCCTCCAAAGGGCTTAAGTCAACTGAGGTCTGAAATGAGTGGTTTTGATTCTGGCCCCCTCAAACCCTCAACCAACCATGTAACCTGGGTCAGAGATGAGTGGAAATAACCAGGGGAAAACTGGAACAATGAAGAGCCCACCCAAGGCCGATGGGATAATTTTTCTTCCCCTTTTTCGATGAAATGAGACTTCAGGTGCAGGACTCCTCAACCTTTAAGCCATCAAGCAATTCTCAACCCAAGATCTCTCATCCACGTGACAGCGGGACAGATTGCTTTCTGTTCCTTGATTGTCAACAGAAGTGCCTCCAAATGGATCACTTGATGTGATATTCTGTTGCGATTAAGAAGTCCATGTTTGAAGTGCTTCTGTCCGAATTGTCAGAAGGACTCTTAAAGGCGAATGAAGAGAGAGAAAAAACTCTCTAATTGTATGAAAACGATGCTCCTGGGACCCCCATGCCATGGACCACACGGGGAATAGGGAAAGAGGAATAAAAAGGAAAGGAAATGGCTTCATTTTATTGAGGCATCCAGATTCACACCTTTGGGTAGGACGTTGTAGTAGACCTCTGACCCCCGAAGGACCTTAAATGGTCGAAGCAAAAAACGAAATCATCCTCAAATAAGTTCTGTATGTTTTCAATGAAGGATGATTTTGAAGGTTTCGTTGATTCCAATGTCTTCTTATCGCCAGGAGCAAAAAGCGTGTCGTGGGTCGTTTGGGCGGCCTTGGGCGGCTGAGACTAGTTTGGACTTTTTTGTTGCTTTTTTAGCACTACCATGGCCTGAATCATGAACCAAAACATGGGCACCAAAGTGCACATTTCATTCAAACACAAAAAATTACTGCCTCAAGTACTTAAAACTCGTTAAATCGACAGAACTCGTGACCGAATTGAGTTTTGCCTCTCAAGATAGAACGAGCCAGGGACCAAAATCAATTGATTTAGCAACTTAATACTTGAAATGAAGATATTTGGTCAGCGGCAAGTAATTGTTATCTTTTGAATGAAATGCGTGCCTTTGTGTCCATGTTTTCATTCAAAACTACAACAATCCTAATTCAGGCCTTATTAGTGCTCTAAAGGCCAAAAACGAGTATCGGGCCAAACTAGTCCCACCCGTCCAAAACAGCCGTCGCACTGCTTATGTCGCTGGCATCGAGATGACGCATCTTTCCTTTCATAGTCTTTACTCTGGTGGATTTACTTTTCCGTTTAGAAAAGTACGCTCTGATTGTTAAGAGACAAGAAGAATTCATTTTACATCTAATGCCAAGTCTTTAAACTCGATAGCAGCCAATTTAAAGAGCTGTCTCGCACACAAGAAGAAACTGTTTTAATTATGAACCCAATTAGACACCCCTTGAACGGTGATGGGTGGCACTTTGTTCTTTTGATACCACGACATTCCTTATTCTAAGTCTTTGGAAAAGAGGTCTTTAAATATAAAGGCACTGGTTAGGAGACCTCTTGTCCAATCCCTTCTTTCATCATAAGTCTCGACTTCGAAACTCATTTGGAGGAAACTGCAATCTTGATTTGGCTGAAAATGTTTCATGTCACATGATTTATTAAATCACAGAATACCACAGTATTTGGTTTATGCAGCTCATAAAGTGAATAAAAATTGTAGTTAGTCTGGGACGGGTCAATCATTGCCCCGAAATATTGAATAAATTAGGGTTGGACAAATCCTTCAGTCGAAGGCATAAGAAAGGATCTGGAACAAAAAGGTTGTGTTAATTGCTTATAAAGTAAACATTCGATTTAATAATCAGAAATAACCCTACTATTTGCTCCGTCGACCACCAAAGAGGCTTCCTCGGTAATCATAGCCGTTCCATCAACCTCGGATTCAGGGAGCCCTGAAAGCCAACAATTGCTACAGAAAACGCTCTTGGAGGCCCTCTTAAGACGTACCATGAGATTCAGAAACCAATAAAATCCCTTCGTCGTCTTGGGAGCTCTTGGAAGAACTACTGGAGCTCCGCGACACCGATTTTTGAGATGATAAATCTAAAATAGAAACACAATGTTGCAAATTTCTAACCTGAAGCATAACAACTTATTACTTACTACTTGAAGCAGAGGTCGAGAACGAGATACCAATGGAAGAGCTCAGAAATTTAGATTTGGAATTCGCCTCTTCTTGGGCATCTTTCATTTCAGATTGAGTATTGGACATGTCGGTCAAGGTCTCGTCATTTTCCAAGGTTACGATATTGCTTTCCGATTGTTTAGATGTTTCAATGACCGAACTTTCGGTTTCAACGAGAGAAGATTCCATGGTTTCGAGGCCTTCAGATTCAACGAGAGAAGATTCCATGGTTTCGAGGCCTTCAGATTCAACGAGAGAAGATTCCATGGTTTCGAGGCCTTCAGATTCAACGAGAGAAGATTCCATGGTTTCGAGGCCTTCAGATTCAACGAGAGAAGATTCCATGGTTTCGAGGCCTTCGGTTTGAACAACTTCGGATTCCGAATTCATGACAGAACTTTCCGATTCAACCACCTCCACCTCGCTCTCGCTTGAAGAGGTGCCATGGAATGAAGATTCGGTAGCATCCACAATTTCATCATCTTTGACCTCTGAAGTAGCATCCTGACCAAAGCTATTGGCCAGGACGGTATCTTGATTCTCCACAAATTCATTAGTTCTGTGTTGGTGAGAGTTCGATTCGGTGGACTCGAACGAATGAAATACCTGGCCTTGAAAGTTCTCTCCAAATCTAGAATTATCTTCCCCAAAGTCCTGGACTTCAGGAATGGTATTGGAATAATCTACAACAGAAAAAAACCGTGCCAATGTGTTTGTGTGTATGACATTATTTACTTCCTTACCATCAAAGTTGATTAAGGGATATTCCTGGTAATGAGCAGACCTTCGATTTCTGGCTGACCGAACTTGAACGTTAAGTTCGCTATTCAATTCCGTGTTGAGTTCTTTGTTGACGTGACTGTTGAATTGGCTATTCAATTGGCCGTTAAAGACATTTGCGCGTTGGAAGGCGTTACCAACCTCTTCGGTGATCACTTCAACTTCCTTTAAAAAAGGACTTATCATCAGCAGAGCCTTTCAGAGACTCGCTCTGGTCGCCTCACCTGACTAATTGTTTCCAGTTCGGTTTGAAGATCGACATTTTCGATTTGGTCTTGGAGAATATTTTCGTTTCCCACGGCTAAGTTTGCGGCTTGAGAAATGGGTCGAACAGCATTGGTGAAGGGTCTGGCAGCGTCAGTCAGGGGTCTTAGGGCCTCTTTGATACCATCTTCCAAGGGTTCTGTGAACTCTTGGAACTGGTCAGTGGCAAGGCCAGCCAATTTGACGGTAGGAGCCACAATGGCAGCTCCAGTCTTGAGGAAAGGCTTGGAAAGCAACACTCCTTTGAACACGAAAGGAGCAGCAACCTAAGATTATGAATGATATGAATTTAATACTTTAATTACCCTTAACTATCTGGCGACTGGGGAACAATGGATAAAAGAGTACCTTAGATTTGATTTTGATAATGGGCGCAGATAGTTGAGCACCAAGGCCGACCAAGGGTGCCAATAGGATAGAGTTGATCTTCAAGGCACTAAGTCCAATGGCGGCTCCAGAATTGGCGATGACTCCCAGGGAGTTAGTGGGAGTACCAAATATGTTCAGCCTGTTGGGCACAGGTCCAGTGGGCAGAGTAGGTAAGCCCGCATTCCCGATAATGGGTGCACCAACAGGATTCAGAGCACCCAGTGGATTTGTCAGTGGGCTCGTTATATCTTCCACCAAATTCTCTTTGGCGTCTTGCAGGGTGTCGAGGCTCGCGATGGGTTGGGAATCTGTATCCAGCCCAAGTTTTCCGCCCAACCCGTTGCTTATACTGGCGGGTGAAAGCGAGGGGATGGCCGTGAACACGACATTTGGAAAGAAGAGCGAGAAAAGAGCCAGAGACCACATAGTTTTCGTACTCATTTTGACCCACCAGGCACTTAAGGATAGGTCACTGTGCCGAATCAAGGTCGTCAAAGTGGTTTTGGAACTGTGAACAAACTGAAAGCTTTTGCTGAGCATTGAGTAAGGTACGAGTAAGAGCAGGAGTGTTTTGGTGTATTTTACATGCATCGAAAGTGATAATATCGCATGGACCCATCATACAGTGAAGAACAGAGATTGATATTCACTTTGGCAGACCCCTCTTCAGTTTGGCCAAGGCTGCAAGGCAAGTATCCCTACGAAGCTTGCGTTCATCCAAGTCCTTCGGGGGATACAAAGTCTCCAATTGCTTCGTGATCTCTTCCACCTGTAAGTTCAATTCAGTTCAATGATGTTTTAGGATATGCCTTAGAAAGCGCCCTTACCTCTTTCTTATGTTCATCCGTTTCCATCTTCCAAGCTTCAGGCACCGGCCCCAGGTCTTGGCTCACCTTGTAGATGGTGTTTCCATAGGTTTGGCAATATTGTGCGGCTCCGTTGGGGGCGTTCAAATGGATGGTTTCCATAGGACCTAAAGTAGTTCAGCCATGATTCATTTCCCTATTAACTATCCTCTTGAGAGGGTCGTACCCATGAAGGCGTATCTCAAGCCTAGGCCATCTCGCATGACCACATCGAGGTCGTCCACTGAGACCACCTTATTGGCCAGAAGTCTCCAGCATTCGTTCAACAGAGCATATTGCATCCGATTAAGAACAAATCCGGGCAGCTCCCGAGACAAAGAGACAGGTACTTGACCCACCCGAGTCATTAGGGTTCGGGCTTCAGTTTGAGTGAATTCATTGGTCCAGGGGGCAGGGACCAATTCGGTCATGGGGGCATGATAGGGCGGGTTTACCTAAATTGACCGACCATCAAAAACCTCAAGAGGTCCAACTCTAAGCAACGAGCAGGTCTTACTGGATGGGCGACAATAAATTGTTCTCGATGGCGAAGATCCTTTGAAATCAAGCTAGGAACGATGCACGAGGTCGAGGAGGCCAGAATCATCTTGGCCGAATCCACAAGACCGTCAATCTCGGTCCAGATTTTTTTCTTCAATTCCAAATCCTCGGGAACGGACTCTTGGATGTACACAGCACCCTTTGAGATTGCAAATATTCTGTTTTATCATGCTTTTAGCGGCATACGGAGGGTATTCAACCTACTGTGATGCATTCTTTGAGATCCGTTGTAACGTGGATTAGGGTCTTTTGCTGATGGGCGGGTAGGGTTCCACGAAGGGTTCCCTCCTTCTCAAATTTCTCGACCTCCAAGCCGATGTCACTAACCGCTTTATCCAATTGTTCTTGCTTGATATCGTACATCCAAACCTGCATTGAAGTGTTTATTGGTATGATTGAACCCTTTAAACCGTTTGACTTTATGGTTCTCATTTACCTCATATCCCACGGAAGCGAAAATCATGGCCCAGCTCTTGCCGACCAGACCCGACCCGACCAAACCAACTTTCCCAGGGGTTGTCATGTTCAAAAATTTCGAATTATGATTGGACCCGATTCACACGATTCGACTTAACCAACTATGTTCGGTTCATAGAAGAGTCGAGGAAAACTGGAGAAACGAGTTTGGCGTCTTCCTCATACACACCCAGTTCAGTTACGAGATGTTCGCTACGTACACTCGATTCAGGACGACAGCTTGGTACCTTGCGAGCGTCCCGTGTACCCTCTGACCCAGGTCTGGCTAGTTCCACGTTGACCAGCAAGAAATTGAGCGTCGGTTAGGGTTTGTGGGAACTTTTTTCTTTCTGATGAATTCATTACTTCAGCATAGAGGAAAGCTTTATGGCTTTGGGAGTTGTGAACAGATATGTTTGTGATAAATTCCGTAGCTCACTGTTTGAGAGTTTTTATTACTCAGGGTGTGGGTGATCGTTCGTAGATATATAAATAAGTTCTGTCCATTGTCAATTGATGATTTTGATGAGAGGTAAGATAAGCTGGCCGGGTATCACACTTTTGGGTTGGTTTCCTTGGTCGATGTGTTGTTTAACATATCCTGGATTCGATCCATAATCTGAGATAGATATGGCCTCACAGCAATATTCGGGGTCAACATCCACGTAATCACGTTATGCATGTCAGTGGAGAAAGTAGAATTGGGGGGAAATTTCAAATTGTTCCCTTGAACAGCCAAGGCAACGCTATCCCCGCGCTCAAATACTGTGTCAAATGGCGATTTGAAGAAACACATGGCATACAAGAGGCATCCTAGAGACTGGAATATAAGTTTTGAAAATAACTTCAGAGTAATAGTCAAGTAATCAAAGGACGATCTCACCCAGACGTCTGTCCGTTCGTCAATTTCACAACGAGAGTTGACTTGGAAAAGCTCTGGAGGACGATAGGTAATGGAACATCGTTCCGCAGCCACGTCTTGAAGGTGCTGAGCTTCTGAATGGGTTTTGATTGAAACACAAGCTGTTGTTGTGGACCCTGAAAACGGTTCAAAAGCGAATATTTGTATGCGGGTTTGAATCCAAAAGCTTCTTCTTACCAAGGTCCATGATAACGGGGCGCATGTCTCTCGTTAAAAGAACATTATGTGGCTTCAAGTCTCGATGGGCCAAAGGTTGTGGTTCAATGGAATGCATGAAATGAACGGCCTCGCAAATCTGTTGGAAGAGTTTCAAGGCAAACTCCTCAGAAAAGGGCTCCTTTTTGACCTCTCGTCTAACCAACTCATCGTGTAAAGTGCCTCTCTGTAGAAATAATAGCAACACTTTATTACACTGTAATCAGCCTAGAGCTACTCTAACCTACAGGATAGTATGGCAGCAACAGAAGCACTTCACTGGTAACGTTATGCATGATATCTGCGCTGCCAATCACAGCACTAGCCTCCAGTTCCAAAATAGCGGGATGTTCCAAATGCTTGTGGAACTCAATTTCCCTCTGAGCGGCAATCTGGTCCTCGGTCGAGTGACATGTAATGCGCTTGAGCGCAAATTTATCACGTGTGCGAACATGCTCCACCAAATCAATGGTACTGAAACCCCTGAAACAGCATGGAAACCCACTCTGTATTAGCTGGACTCTATAAGAGACTTGTTGCATACTAATGAGACCAAGTATATACCCTTCTGCAATTTGCTCCAAGATCCGATAGGTCACCCCATCCACGACGATACTTTCTTTGGCACAAATACAGCCCATTACCAGTTTGCTCAAGGCTTGTAGAAGGCTGTCCTCAGACACGCGAATGGAGGTCATGGCCAGACCAACCAACAGCACTTACTCAGCAGACTCAACAACACATAAGAAGATTATGGATATGAATGAGGTATTCATGATTTTTTTAGGGAAATGAGGGAACGAATGGGTTGATGGAACCTAATTAGGGGATCCAAAGAGGGTTTCAGTGTTGGCAGGCATAGATAGAGAGGCTAGAAGCCAAACTGAAATAGGCCTGGAATTTCTCATGTCGGGCTGATTGCCCTTCAGTGAGAGTTCAAAGAAAGAAAATATCTGAGTCATGAGAAAACGCTATCTTCAAAACATGTACAGTTGTACTTAGCGTCAATCCCAAGATCCAATTACCTCACATTTCAATGACAACTGGTATGTAATTCAGTGATAAGTGGGGGGCAATTCGACCCGAATCACATGTATCTATGAAACGACTTCTATTTGAAACTTCTGGATCAAGTAATACTTTAGTTTGCTCATCGGCAACGATGTCAAAATTTACAAGGAGCTCAATCTTCAATCAAGCTTTCATAGAAAAATCCTATTCCCATCTTCACATTTTAGAAGACGTTGTGTAACAAAGGCATAACTCATTCATTTTCCACGTGTTTGTATGCACGATCCCGTGCATTGGTTGATTTTCCAAAGTTTGAAAACGACGATTTGATTTCACATTCTAGCTACCATTAAATTACTGGCGTCATTCAAAGTTTGTAAGGATTTCATTTGGCGAGCTAACTAATATTATTTGTCAACATTGATTCATTTGCCGAAACCACCCCGACAAGAAGGGCTTGGCTCAATGGTTTTGTTATCCACATTTTCCCACTGTTCAGGCGTTTTAGCCACAATTGAGAGGGCGTGAACGCCAGATTCCAATTCCTCAGTCAAGGTTTCATTGACCAGTCTGTGCCTCTTGATCAAGGCCAAATCCTTGAAGACGTCGCTCACAATCATAACCTTGAAATGGGTTTCGGAACCCTTGGGAACATTATGCATGTAGGACTCATTGACCACCTGAAAGTTGAGATATTGAGAAACTAAATCGTGTTCTTATAATTTCACCAGTAAATAGCGTCCTGATGAGACTTAAGGTTTAGAAAAATAAAACACAATTAGTTTTGAATTACTGTCAACATGGATACTTCAATCTTGGGACTCTATTTATCATGTGTTTTCGAGTTTACACAAAGCCTGGTTACGATCGAATAAAGTTTTGTTAACACTTAGTTTTCGTAAAAATCATCAAGGTGGAAAAATGGGTTAAAAATGTCAGAAAGGGTTTTTTTCTGCACTCTTCGAGTTGAATTGCTCTCTTAGAATTTCACCATTAGATGGAGCAATGATAAAGGCAAAAATTTACAAATAAAGAGCGAAGGATCATTTGAACTTGCTTCCACATTGATACCTTGAAGTTTAGGTCATATATATCACTCAATATCAAGTTCACTGAATCCTGGCAATGGAGTTTTTGAACTACTTTGCTCCTCTTGTTAGTTAAATTCAGGGTAGAAAATTGGTCAACATGTTGAAAAATGGGTTTTTGATCGAAGTAGCTTCAAATGCTAGTGAAGGTATGGGCCAAGGCAGCATGGTCACTTATGATTGACACAGAGATTGGAGTTAGATAGTTAACTCGGCTGCTTTGTAAATTACCAAAATCACAACATGCTGTCTTGTTTTGACACGAGAGAATGCAGGTTGTGAAAAATGATGAGCAGTATTCTGTTGACCTCAAGATAATATATTTCAATTTATAACTCAATCTGTTCTCCTTTCAAAATTGTACTTTACCATACCTCAAAATGAATGGGAACGAACTTGTTAGTGAGTTTCTCTCTGATCTTGCTTTCGATAGGTCCTCCCAAGTTCGAAGCCATTCTGAAATGGTCCAAAATACAGGAATGGTGTTGGATTTTGGAGCTCCAGCTTCGAACAATGAATGCCATTGATCTATAGCAATATTAGAATGATGTAAATATTTCACTACTCTGAGGATTTGTTTGTTTGGGTAAGTCGGTAGCCTAGTGTTTTGGACTCTCTCAACCTCCATTTGAGCGAAGCAGTTCATGTTTGATTAACATCAATGGCGGGCATTGTTAACTCAAAAGTTGACCTCGGGTAACCATTGATGTTTTTGGTTTAGAGCTAGACTAGAATTTATCCCAAAATTATCTCTGAAGTACCTTTAACAACCATTATAACATAATTCTGATTAAGTATCCCTTGTTCAAAAAGAAATAACTTTGTTATATTTAAATCAATATGATTCGTTATTTTTCAAATAGTTTGAGAATGCCACTCCCACCCAAAGTAGGCATCATTTAATTATGAGTTTCCTTGAGCCCACTAAAATGCGTTATGTTGATGGAACGCCATTCATTGTACAGGCAATCACGTTTATAACAGTAACTCATTTCTAGTATTTATGTGAATAACTATATTTGTTGATGCATCTATCAACAATCATGGTTGAAATATGTATAGGGACCTCCAATATTGTACTACTAGAACTACCCTGTTCTGTCCAAATACAAATGGTTTTCACCGTCTTGTGATTAGAAATAGTAGTTGATAAAACAAAAATTAATTGGGACGAGAATATAAAAAAAGTAATTTAGAAGAGATGGGCTTTGAAACAAAAATTTGAAGAACAAAATATGATGGCTGCAACAAATTGAAAGAAAAATATCTTTCTTATTTGATTATTTTTTGCAAAATTGTTGATTGACACATTGCTGTGGGACGTGCATGCAGGGTTGCTTAAATAAATGGATTAAAGCAAGATTGTCAAGTACTGATCCGTTTTTCAAAGCTTTTTAGTCTCTTTTTTGCATGTTGTATTTTTCTAGATTTGTCAATGTAAGTTTATTCACAACATGATTAATTAATTTTGTCTTGTGTCCTTATTTGCCTCTTGAGGGATACTCTGCATCTTTAGCTTCTTATCTTACATTTTAACACCTTAACACGGACAAATCAACTATTTTATTTTGATGGTTCACTATATATTCTTGGTTCTTCTTTAGTATTTAAAAATATTCCTATTCCGTCTTTCCAATGAGCTTCATTTATTGAACACTGCTCCTGAGTATGCTCTTTAGCTTGCACAATCTTGTCCTCTTGATTCAGTTCCATGGCTTGATTCAGCGGGAAAAGAAAAGTTGTGTCGATTCTTTTCAGAAGAGTCCATACCTGAAAAACGTTTGATACCCACCTTTGCTTTGAATCAACAAAAATCAAAGTAAATGAATACTGATGGATGCAAGTAATTTGATTGCTCGCCCTCTATCTAGCCGATGTAACAATGTTGCATATAACATATTTTTGCCTTGTTTTGAAAAAAAAACAACAATAAAATCAAATCTGTAATCCTAGCTTTAGCCGCCCAAACAGATAGTTTTCTGAATTGTGAAGTGGATACACTAACACTGCAAGCGAGAATTCCGTTAATCGTTACCGTCAGAGAGTTCAATTTAACTATTTGACGTCGATACTAACCCAAAAAAAAATCATTATTCATGTAACAAATTTGCTCCCAGCCAGAGACATGCCCTTGGCTCGAAATTGACCAAGTTTAAGTCCCATTTCAAACGTTTTCAGATGCGTTTTGCCTGGAAAATACGTTTCGACGCATTTTGAAATGCTGAATCAAGCCATTGCTTCAGAGAAAAATGATAGCAAAACCTACTTTGATTGCTAATTAGTAATCAACATCTTTCCGTTATTTCATTTGTGCTCGTCACTTCGACTTTATTATCTTGACATTCTCTTCATGAAGTGTGTTGGTGCTCAAAAAGCTACAGAGAATAATTAACTGTATAATGGGAATCAATCATACTACACAGCAATCAGTATATGATTATTATGTGGGAACGCAAGCAGCCCAATCATTCTTTTTCCGGTTGCGAATGCTTTGATTTCACTCTTAACGGGTACAGTAACAGTATTATTAATATTATTGTGGGGGTCATTCGGGGCCTCTAAAAACTATACAAAGTTGACTGACAATCGAAGTTATGTACTGTAGTGGTGTGACCATATTTACTAAAGGGTCTTTTTCTGATCGGATGAGTTCAGTAAAGTTGGGAGATTTGAGAAAGCCTCTGGATTTCTTGGAAAAAAGCAACGAGAATAGACACGCCATTTCAAGGCCAAAGAGAATCATCCTGATCCTTGAGGATCATGGAACGTGTTCGAGAACAAAATTGACCTTTATTGTTACATACGCAGATCTATCTATATGTACAATTTTTCCATGACAAAACGATATATTGTGGTAAGAGAAAGATAGAGGGAGAGAGAAAATACTGGGGCAACTAGGGTGGGCCAATTCATCGGCGGATAATGAGGAGATTCGGGGGAAGGAATAATAATCTCAATACATTCAAATCGGGTGGTTGAAGTCGTGCATTCACACACGCACGCGGGGAAACGACGTCGACGATTAAATATTTGGTATCTTTTCAGTATGAATCAAAGCAGTGAGAGTCATATGAGTACTGGTGTGGTAGTCACTATCTCCGCTCTTTGGATGTTTCCCCCTGTACATACAGTGTGAAGACGAGAATATGGACAAGAATCAGACTTTTGGCCAGGGAAGAAGTCGCCCTCAGTCAGAAAATTAACTTGCTTAATTAGACCAGGGCGGGATATTTGAAGGTTGCGGGGTCATCTGCCATCTAGTCGGCCGAAAGACGTTTCAAGGGCAGAGAGGGCAGAAGGTTATTATGCAGACGGGGGATAATTTTGAGGAGCCTTTTGATTGCCTAATGCTCAAAAGCCCAGAACCAAAGTGGGAAAGAAGGGGAGAGTGGGAGGGGCCGAGGGGTGATGACGACGATCCTTGTTTGATTCTTGGTCCTGTGTAAGTGTGTTTTAGTTGCACGTGCTGACATCAACATCCAAGATACATTCGTCACATTCGACGAAACAACACCAACGAAATTTGCATCTGCACCGCTCTTTACGTTTTTCTCGACGGGTTGTGTGGCCTCGGTTGCAACACATCAGATCGCATCCATCCGCACCGTGGCTTTTCTGTAAGAACAATCGAACACATATTTGAGAGACTGCTAGTTATTGTAATGAAAGTGCCATCTGGCGGTGGGATTTTTCTTTCTCTCTGGCCATATTGATGCCGTATGTGGTGATACAGATCAGGCACTCAAATGTGGACAGGAACCTTTCTTTCTATGAGTGGACTCTGTTCACAAACTGATTCTCTCTCATGTCTACATTTTTTCATCGGAATGCCCTCAGACATTCCTGGGCTCCTGGATTTTAAGTCAATGACAGGGTTCAAGATGACAAGTTTCATTAATTAATCTCAGTCAGAGGGGCCCTTGGGTTGGCTCTAAAGACACTGACAAAGGGCAAAAACTTGAGACAATTAGTAAATTTGAGAGATGACAGGCTAGAATTTGTTCAAGATGAAGCTTTTTGTAGCTTTGTGGGAAGCGTCAAATGAATATGTAATGATGTGGTGAATCAAAAAGAATTAAAATCAAGATTTGTTTTTTTTTCCTCCCCTTTTCTCCTCTCCAACGAATCGGAATTTCTGAGAGAATTGCATTTATTGTGTAATCTAAGCCTGTTCAGATTTCTAATTAGTGGAAAGACCCCCATTATGGATCAGTCACAGTATGTCCAAGCATATGTGCTAGACTCAAATAACCTCCCTGTGCCGACAAACGAGGTGTACATTAGCTGCTAATGCATTTGAAAACTAGTAAAATCGAATTGTTATGATTATTGTTTGTATGACTTCTTTGGCCACTGCCACGAGTTTTCTCATAGAAACAAGAGTGAGTCAGTCATAACAATTCTAGTCATGGGTGGTTCAGGGACAGATTTTTTTCCTGCCTGCCTCTCAATACACAAAATTAACCCCACTTATATATTTCAATTTCACCCACCGGATTGCATTCCCGCCCTTGGGTGCCTAACGAACCCTCGTAGGGTTCAAAATCGCAATAACTTGGCGAACTTTTCAAGTACACCAAGTCGGTGTCTGTGTGATGCTTATAGCCCCTGGAGCGCGTCTGCAGCATTCGGCGACCTCGATATTTGTTCTGTTGGACTTCGTGGGCGTTGTCGAATTTCTCAATCAGTTTCTCTCCAATCTGGAACAGGCCAAAAAATCCACGTTGAGTTGTACCACATCAACAAAGCAAGAAAAAAGATGTCGATCTTGACATTTCAGGGGTCTGCTGTACGGCCAAGGCGGGTTGCGGTGGCAGATGAAAAGTACCTGAACATTAAGCCTACAATTGGCTTACCAGTACGAGAACATGAGGGCTAGGGCAACAAACCACCGGGGCTCTCTCTCGAAGGAGGAGGCATTAGTAAGCTCGTTTGCCATTGTCACGGATTCAACAATGGTTCAAAGAGCGACTTTACATCTCGGTGAAAAAAGAGAGACCCTGAACTTTTTGAGGGGAAGGGGGGACAAAAGAGTTGGTGAGACATCCCAGGACGAACGAAGCTGCGATATGTTTTGTGTGTGACTGTGTTTGTGGTGCTGTTCATACCTGTCTGAAGGTTGCCACGGACCGCCAGCAAGTCTTCAATTCGCAAGATCCGGACACGCCATGGCATTTGCATTCCTGGATCATGGTCTTCTCCAAAAGCTGGAATAGAAAGAAGAAGTTTAAAGTGAATCTCCAACTCATTTCCAGAGTGATCTTGGTCTCTCCAGGGCATTTTATTTTCAAGGTACATGGAGCACAAGGGGCTTCTGAGCAACGAAAAAAACGGGGGATTGATGGTTTTTCCTGACACTTGAAATGTGGAACATTCAATGAGTTTGTCTCAAAAATCGAGGGGTGGAGCCTGCTCGGGGTGTTGGGTAAAAAACTAGTTCATATAACTGTCAAGCCCCAAAGATTTGTTCAAACTTCGTCCTCTCTTAGTATGTACTGAGAAAGTCCCCCCCCCCCCCCCCCCCCCTTCCTTTCACTGTAAAAGCCTTTGCAGGTCGATGAATGAGGGTTCTCTAAGTGCAAAGAGGTCCACCAGAACAGACCCTGGAATTAATGTCCTGCGAAGAAAATTTGAGTGGCTGTCCTCATATTTCCTCGCGAAGAGGCACTAACCACCAATCGGTTTCCCTACTAGCAGCCAGCCAATTGGTATGGCGCCAAGTCTTATAGAGTGGCGCTGACCATGAGGTTCGTTCACCCTGCGCTAGATGGCATTATCGCTTTGTTCAGCTCCAAATTGTTTCGTGCACAAGGTCTAATCCTTAAATTGCAGTGCTCGGGACGAAATCGTTTTTGTCGTCCTCTCATGTTTTGCATGTTCAAATGCTCGTCTCCCAAAGCCGAGATTCCTCCGACCACATTACAAATATGCAAGCTCAAGCTAATAAAATCCCCTATTTCTCCGTCGGAGATGTTTCAGGAGAACCGAAAGATGAACATGAAGGCGCACATGGGATGGGAGGAGGACCCCAAGATGAGTTTGTAGGGTGTCAAGAAAGATGGTAATTATCACGCTCGCCTCTTGGCCACACACGGCGTTTTACCTGCCCCGGCCTCGGCAAAACCCACTTGGGAAAAGAAGATTCCACAGCCAAATGGTTTTCAACTCTTCCATGTTCGAGTACGGACAGTGGGTCGGGGCTGTTTGAGACTATTATAATGACACCGGTAATTATCATCCATGATGATGAGGTGATTAGCTTCCAAGCGATCACATTGCATGCAAACCATTTCCACGAATGATGGCTAACCCTATTGCTAACATTGAATCTAAAGTCCAACAACGTAACGTTGTGGTCCGTCACAAGAAGACCTCGGCGAAGAATTTGCCTGGGGCCCCAAAATCCAAATTTGGTATTAATATCCAACAAAAGGCTTATTCAACCAAGGAACGGACATTAAAAAAAAGCCAATTAATGATGTAGGTATGATCTGGCAGGAATTCCTTATACCGGCCGCAACAGGCATTGAAGAGGTTTTGACGCCTCGGCGTGTGGTCCGGAGTTCGATACCGGTCGCCGTCAATTGAGACGTTCCTGGGCCATCTTTCCTTTTCCAGGGATAGTAATTACTTTTCAAGCTAGTCCTACTACTTCCAGTGAGAATGGCAGAAGCCGTGATGGTGGTGGGCACTTAAACCGCTCACAATAGAGACTTAATGACAAGGTATTAGGTTCCCTAGTGGACCCAAGTGTCGGCGGAGGGCCCCATTCCGGACAATTGTTTCTGGTCGAGCGGGCTCTTCTTCTTTCTGGGTCTGTAATTGTGTTATTCTATTTGAGGGAAGTTGTTAAGGGTAATTCGTTGCTGCTTTGATGATACCCTCACGCTTTAGCGTTACAGACGTTTCGACTACTTTATTTGGGTACGCTATTTATCTGATCTCTATTTGGGGGTCGGCTTCGCCCCATCAATGAAGGTGTCCCAAGGTGTTTTGCCAATCGGATATTGCCGAGAATCATGTGTCTTCCAATTGACTTTTGATCAAGAGGTCCATGACAGAGACGTCAGACTCAACTTTTATGATGTGCTGGTCTTTTAGCCTCCAGGGCAAGTGAGGGTCCAAATGAAATTCTTCCACCACCCTCTCTGATGGCAGAACTGTAGTGCTTCTCCCGAATATAGCCATAAACTCGAGGCTCTAGAATTCAAGCCTCCTCCCATAAATGTGCTAATTGAAGTCGTATCTGAGAAGGTGGTTGAACCATCAGCATCACACGCTCATATGTATTGGGCTTTGGGGGGGACCTCAACAATCTGTTGATATCGAACACTCGGTCGATGAAGGCGTTTTTGTGCTCAAGAGTGTCCGACGCAGAATTCATTGATCAATAATCTCGAGACTCAAGACATTTGCTACGCCTGATCTCAACACCCTTGGCATCTAAGCAAGGAGCATGGATCATAACCACATTTTCAGAGCCCGACAAGTTAAAACTCCACTTTTGCCAGGAATCAATGTTCCGACAACATCCCCAGCTCCCCGCCTTCTTGAAGCTCCATCGTTTGAGAGGCATAATCATTCGGGCTCTAATATGCCTCACCGAGCCTCTAGCTCGTCGAGTGGATTACATCAAGTCATGAATCATTTTCGGGACCGAAATCGCTATTTCACGGTGAAGGTAGGTGGCTTGGTAAACATCGTACACAGTACTCAGAGGGGGGGAATGAGAGGAGTTAACCCTCGATAAAGGAAGGCGGATTGTTCTTGATTGCTCTTGACCGGGTGAACCTTACCTTTCTGCCAACCTCATTGTTATGAAGATTCATCAAAGGTTGGGCATGATTTTTCTTATTCTTCCGACTCTGCCGTCGATCCCGTGCATCCACAAAGTCCCTGGAGAAACTCACGCCGAAATCCACGTTGTCCGAACATCCCGACCACTGTCGATTGGAAAATGGAATGGAAGCTAGGTATTAGTCTCATTATCAATGGCAGTCTACAGTGTACACGACAGGAACTATGGCCAATAGCCTAATGTAAGACGACAGTAAACAGGGGGCTTTAATTGTCATGTTTTTTTCAACGAGGACGATCGGCCATAAAACTGGGGCTCTCAGAGAAAAGAGAGATAGCAATCACACCGGCTCGTTCGTTTGGTTGTTCGTTTCATGAAGCATATTCAAGAACGGTGGAGTCTCATTTTGAAATTTGAGTGACACGATGACTTACCTCGAATCCTTCGGCTGAAGCACCTTTCAAGGTCCGGTCACACCCACAGTTCTCCAATTCTCCGGCCGAGCAAGCTTTGGTCAAGGTGTGGGCCACGCCCGCACTTGAGATGGCATGAACGAAGGCCATTTCACGAGTGCCTAAAAATGGACGGACTCATTGTGAGAGGATGCATTGGTACTGGACATGTGTTGGGCATAATTAGATTCTGAAGGGGGGTTGCAGTACATTCGGACATAAAATGACACTCTCTCTAGAATTTATCGTTTATTGTAAATCACTTTGAGTTCATTCAATTTCCAAAGCAACTCATTCGAAAGACGAGTCCGAATGCACTTTTCGCGGACGTGCTCTCTTTTGAGACGCACACGGTAGGCATAACAGAACGTTAGGGTTAATTTCTTATTTTTTTTAAAACACAGCCACATATTTCAAATGGAATGAATGCTCTACTGTGCGTGCTGTCATGGGATATATTTTAAAACTCATCAAATAATTTAAAGATCCAAGAGAAAATTTCAAGTAAATCATAAGTTGAATTATTGGCTACTGAAGCAAAACATGTATCACTTAAAACAATTTGACTTGGAAAATTGCAGTTAGTCATTTCACGCCAAGGTTAAAAGACGAATTTTAGTTGAACAAAGTCGAGGTACCTTTGGGGCACTCAACATTAAACAGCGATAAGCGCTATCAATGAGTCACAAGTTCGAGTAAAACCAAAGGGGAACCATTCATTTCGGTTCATTCAACCTATGCTTGTGTCTAATCGAGTTTGTCGTATGTGAGACAAGTCACACCCTTTCCACCCAATTCTAAAACGTTGCCCTAAAAACATATTCGGCCACTTCAACTCATGGGTTTTTTTTTGAGAAAAAAAAGTCTGCCTGAATGAATGTTTGGAGCAACACGAGGAATAAATTTCAGGGACTCTAGCCCCGAGAGAATTTCGCTGTTTTTATGATCCGCCCACGTGTATCTCTGAATAGCCTGTGGGTGGGTGGATCTTCACACTTTGAAGCTTGATATCATCATGATCATTAAGATTACAGCATCATTGATTGGGCCATTATAGAGTGCTTACCTGGTGACACCACGGGAAATGGACCAAATGTCCGTTTGTTCTTCTTTTTGTTGTTCTTCTTTCTGCCGTTCTTCCTTCCTCGCTTTCGCTTCCTTCGTCCCCGTTTATTGCCTTTCCTCTTTCGACCTCGACCCGATTTGGTTTCTTCTGTCTCGGTCTGAGTTCGCAAGTGGGTGTTATTCAGGAGAGAGGTGGTGCCCAAAACACCTCCAGTCTCGTTGTTTTGGATGTCGAATTCATCCTCCTCGTCTTCGTCGTCGTCCTCATCTTCATCAACTTCATCATCGTCTTCGGATCCAGGGTCATCGTCATGACGAGCTAGAAAAATGATGGGTTCTCTCTTTCATTGACGAGTCTATTTAAAGCTAGAGAGTTCATTAATGGATGGCTGGAGGCAAAGATTTCATGGAGATGCTTCCAAGACTTTCGACTTCAGTGGGTCTCACTGATTCAAAAGACTTTGAAAGGGGATTTTTTTTTTGCATATTGGAGCTTCATTTTGGCTTCAAAGCATCCAAACACTGTTGGGTGCATCCCAAGCTGCTCTTTCTTAGTAGGTGACAAAAACTTGATTACTCATTTTTTACTGGCTCATTGACCAATCCATGAATGATTGATATTGTTCAAGATGAAAAACCATTTGGCATTGGAAGCTGATCTCGCTTTGGACAGAGCATCAGGGGTTGCTTTCAAGACGAAGAGCCAAGGACATTGCGCACACGATGGAAATGGCATACCAATTTTGAGGCGAGTGGTTTCATCCTTTGGACTGTGCCCATCCAACCATTCCAGCAACCATTCAGAGCGTGAAGTAATCGAGGGTGTGCGAAAATGAAATTTTGATTGGAAAAATTCCTCCGAGATTGAGGATTTGAGATGGTAGAATGATCACAGACGAGATGCCCGTGGTGCCCGAAACCACCAGATCTCAATCGAATCAGGACCTCAATTCGCGCTCCTGAAGAAACACGACGTTTATCTGGATGGGGTAAACCATTTCTGTATTGGTTGGTTTTGTTCGTTCATATCCATTCATAAACGCATTTCCATTCGAGCTTTGCTGTGGGGAGAACCCTCAATGTGACGCATTGAACCCAAAGTTCTTTTGGCACATGAGAGAACTTTAGAGCTCAGTAAAATCGGATCCCAGCAAAGAAGCTCACAGATATGTCTTCTGCGAACAGTACTGAAAAGCGTTCGTTGGCTTCCACAAAAACGAAACAAGTGGAACAAAGAATAGAATGGGAAACAAAAGATCCGTCCCATGTCAAAAGAAGCAAGGAAGTTCCAACATCTCCCTTTGGGATGGGATCACCATGAATTGACATACGAAGACTGCCAAGTGACAACGGGAACAATGACGAAAGCCAACCAAGTCATCACATTTCGGGTAATGATTCCTCCTCAAATCGTCTTTGACGAGAGGGTTACGCATCAGTAAGTCCCACAATATCCATGTTTTATCAAAGAGATTTACTAGAGATAAATGTAGTAGCTTAGCCCTTCTCTCATCATAGCCCTCCAGAGTCAATTTCTAGATGTGAACAAAAGGCCAAATCCATTAAGGAACAGGTTGGAAGTTGGGGAGCAATGGAACAAGAAAGATGGAACAAAAAAGGCTGCCCTCCTCAGATTTTGAGCAAGAGCCATTGTACATACGCACGCTGTGCACTGTACAGTGCTATGGCTTCTCATTTTCTGATTTTGCTTGATAGTGCATCCCCATTAGATTGTAATCCAGAAATGAACACACTCATCCCACCAACTCAAACGCTGGCAGTTTGCGCGGGCTTTTCAAAGCGAAGCAAACGGGTGTGAGAGCAAATATGCCCGAGTTGCCCATGGGTGTGAATGACAGACAATGATATGATATGTCTGAATCTTATGACCATAACAGCTTTCTTTATTCTTCTCTCACTGCTTTGGTTCGAGCCCACCATCGCACTTTGGTCGATGGGGGGGAAAAGAATTCTTCGGTGGTGTTCTCTCTTATCTGGAGAAGGCGTCAAAAGCTCACTTTTCAGTTCCACGCGGAGCAAAAAGTGGAAATGTGGAACAACGCAAGTGCTTCTCCTAAACCCAATTACATTTCCACCGATGCTTCACGTCCAAATTAGCTCGGAAATCATTCGCATGGCGTTATCTTTGACTCATCGTGGCTGAAGAGACTGCGAAGCGACGAGTTCAGGGCAGCGAAGTTTGCAGGTGAGTTATGGGTTTTGGAGCGACAGAGAGGAATGAACCCGTTGTTGGCGATGGACCCCAAGACACCGAAACCAGAGCTGAAGCGATTCACAGTAGGAGGCCGATCCGAAGCTGGTTTCTGGCCATGATATTGTTCTAAATGAGCGATAGAATTTCAAGATGGTCCTCATGGGCTCAAATAAACATATATCGTGTTTATCGTCTACAATCTTAATGACATAATTGAAAAATTCTTCATCCTTTCCTAACCTAGTGGAGGGCCAGAGATGAAGGAGCTTGTTCACCTGGCAAACATTACCATACTCTTCTCAAGTTCGATTTCAAACCCAAGGGGGAGTGTTTCAGACTGTAAAAAGAGCTTAGTAAGTGAATGAACCAAGCCCAAAATGGGCCAATCAATTAAGATAAGTCGGGCTGAAAACGGAAAACCAGTTTGAAGTCCAACCATATACTACTCTGTTTTAGCCTTGTTCTACTGCATTTCCCTTTCTCCTTCAAAAAGAAGATAATCAACTCATCTTGGGCTTAAAGTATTTGTTCAATTATACTAATCCTCAAGGTAGGATTGCTCGCTACAGGGTTAATCTGGTCAGCTATTTGACTTTCTTGGTCTTGCCGTCAAAGGAACTAATTACTGGGCACTAAAATGAAGCAAAAATTGTCACACTTTAGGGTGTCAGCCAGGATTAATCGACCCGCTGACCATTGTCTCAAGGCGAGATTTGAACAGATCCTGGTTGCTCCCAAGATTCCGGTTGATTACCCCCTGTCCTCAAACCACAATTAGAAACAGAGAATCGAACAAGAGGAGAGATCAAAAGAAAATGAAATTAAAGGCGGACAATGGAATCGTTCCAAGGAAGAGAATACCTCAAAGATATCAATCCCGACGCAACAAACGACAAAAACGAAACCCGACACCTCAAAAGCACGATTTTGATGAAAATCGAATTGGAAAATGGATCCCAGATCCTGTTTCCAAGTAAACATTAAATCGGAATCCGATCTCTTCTCCGTCGAGGTTCGTCTCAGTTCTAAAGCACGTCTCTTCTGTTGTTCATTCGCAACTTGGGTAAAGTCAAAAAATCGCGCAACCTAAGCTGACCGGCCCACACGAGCTTGCGTATCTTGTTGATTAAGATTGTTAATAAACTTGGAAATCTTAAACCTGAAGAGTAAAATGAATTTGAGGACTCATTATCAACGTGAATTACTCTTTCAGTTGGACGCTGAACAAGTTTTGAAATTGATGAGCTCGGGTCAAAAGCTAGAAGATGTCTTGGACAGGACCTCCTGGGGGTTTCTCGATTTGAAACAAAGGCAATGACGTAGTCCTAGCAAGATCGTATCTGACCTGTCAAATTAATTAACCTCAAAACCGAAGAAGACGAAACACCTCCATGTCTCCCAGAATAATGCCAAAGAGTCTAGGGTTTTGAAATAAAACCATAAACCCTGGACACATTGATCGATGACGATTGCAGTTGGATGAGTGGTATTCATTCAAGTTACCAAACCATCGCAAAAAACGACTTTGATTGGCAATGTACTATTCCAGTGCGGAAGAGCGAGAAACCGATAGCCTTAATGGGGAGTGTGCAAACAAATTGGGGTTCATAACATCTCATCTTCTTACTCATCTATCATCACGCACCCTTCATGGGTCATCCTATTGGGGGGGTGATGACAATGGTGGATTGACAAGTCCACAACAGATATCATCTCATCTTCACGAATTTACCTCAACTCAATCACTACGACCAGACGCCCAGAAAGGAGGATGCCAATTATAGCCCAAACAGAACACGACAGATGCACCATTGTGCTAATAGATACCGGGTGCAAACCCCAAACGGTTACGATCGCAAAATCTTGAACCCCTCTTGCATGTGCAGATGTTTTTAAAGAAGAAAATCCCCTTTAGGCATCACTTGAGACATTGACAAACAATCCTTTGAAAGTTATAGTAATTCGGGATCTCGGTGGAAATCTAACCAAGTGGCTCGAGTTATGGTTCACCCTGTTGGGTGATTTACTTCATGGGAGTCCTACGTTTTGCTTCCAAATAGATCGACTATTTCGACCCTAGGGGGTGCTTAAGGACCCTCATCATGAATCGACTTCATTAAAAACGACAATTCTGCTCCTCAAAAGAGGCACCTTTTCATAAGCGCTGCCATCATAATGCTCAAAGCATTGACGTCCCTCAATTACTCGTTTTGTTCCCTATTTTTCCCGTGTCGTCGAATCTGTATGAAGTACGCAAAGTTTGCAAGGTGGGTGAGCCACTTCAGTGAAATGGAAAGTAAACACAGGATCAAGCAAGCGTTAAAATGGAGCTTATGTGATCTATCGATTCTAGTACATGTAACCCTCCTCCATCATTTGATTCACTCACCTTTTCGGCTGAGTCGTCTGCCCCTTCTTAGAGCGCGTTGGTTCAAATCCCGGCGTCGATTTCCCCCATAGCCATAATTGTTATTAGAATAGATGGCATTCATTAACGAATTTAGCCCTGGCCGAGCAGGCAAGGAATGTGAAGGCCTGGCGTCCGTAGTTTGATGATACACATACTCCGAAGGGGAACCACTACTACCTCGGCGTGAGTGATTGCTCATACCCCTCATGATTGTGGGTTCGACATAACGGCCACCCTGATAATTGGGCGACTCCAAGTTGGTCTTGATGGCATCAAAGTCTGTATTCATTTTATCTTCAAAGGAGGAACAGTTCCACCGTCTGGATCGGAACTGATACTGACATTCGTCCATAGCACGAAGGGCACCCACTCGAACCGAGTCCATGAACATAGGGTGCCGTTTGCAAAACTTGATCTGCAATAATGAAAATAGACGTGATTCACCGTATTTGGTTGGGGAGGGAGCTCTGCGTCGTAAGTATTTGTACCTGTTTTTTGATCAGTGAGCCCTTCATCTCGTTGCACACTTGGTCGGGTGGATCCACCATGGCGACCGAGCCGATCTTGGATAAAGCCCTGTAAGATGAAACGAAATCTCCATGATGTGATGTAATCCCATTCTGATCCGACGCCGCCGTCTTCGCCGGGGATGACAAATTTAGAAACCCTCTGACAAGTTGTCTCTCTCTCTCTCTGGTCATGCATGTCATCATTCCTATCATCCCATCATTGGGCTTGGTTGTCAATCGTCTTGTGAGCATAAAGCGGTCATCGACATAATAAATGGCTCACGACCACGTTTCATAGCCGAGACTTGAGCATATTTCAAAAGCAATGGGCCTAGATGGGTGGTCTTCTGAAGTCGGAAGAAATCGAAATTGAACTCAAACGCTCCCTAGGATATGTGAGGTTTCCACCCAACTAGCAACCACTTGGAGGCATTCCCACAATCTTTTGTTTCTCCCATTAACATGTTCCATCAAACGAAGTGCTATCGGTCAGTAACTCAATCAAGCAGAGGGGTGTAATGTATGTGACTGGCTACTTCCAATGACGATCTTTTGGCAGCTAAGCTGAATTTGATGCCCACTCGTCTCTCTTTCTTCTCCTCCCTCTTGAGTCTCCCCGACAATGAGGCCAGAAAGACCGTGCCAAAAGAAATGGGTTGCTCAAGATTGCCCACTTCTCCACCAAAGAGTGTGTTTCACATTCCACAATTGATGAAGTGTACGGCCGTTGGAGACATTTGCTCCTCTAATTAACATTATTGTCACATAGTTCTAGATCTCCTTCAGATTTGATCCCTAGCTCAATTTGCACGCTATCATCACGAACGCCCATGACACCGGAAATTAGCCAAACGTGGGTGCCTCCGCAAATTACCAGTCCAAAAAAGCGCCAAAATGTGGCCTGAAAAAAAAAACGTCACGTGTTGCGACGCTTGAAATCCACTTGACAGTGTTTAATCAAGAGTCTCACTTATTTTGTCAAGATTGTTAGAGTTATGGGATGGGTTTCATGCGAATTCGCAGATCCACAGAGTTTCATTTTCTGTGACAAATCTCGAGCCATTGTGCAAGCGGGGTTTGACAGAAACAAAAGGGATCTCATGTCCAATCTAACAAGAAAAGCAAATGTTGACATCCTGTGACGAAACGCGAAGAGCAAATATAAAGTATATGTATACTACTCCGTCCAATCTTCTTCCAGCTTTCCGGAGGAGTTCTTGCGATCCTGCGGAACCCAAAGCTTGTCGAGGAGATGTGTTGAAAACTTGGAAGCTGTTTTCACTCATTTTTTTCCGCCAAGCATCCCGAATCTGCACGATGAGATGGATGTGAGGTGGTTTCAAATCCCGACCTCTAATTTGTGGCGATACAAATGCAACAGCCACATGAGATCTCTCAAGACAGAAAGACAGAGAGAGATAGAGAATCACGATTCATCTTGGATCTAGGCGGCCACTATTCATACTATTCATGTGAATGGTGGTGATTCATTTCTGGACATTGTGAACTTGTGCCCCAAAAGTTGACCTCAGTCCGTGATAAAGCGACTCTTCAAATGCAATCGAAATGTATTCATGTGGTGAAGAAGCCTCTGAGGATCCTGACGATAGAAGTCGAACCGAACCGATGCCAAGTGATCTAGGTAGGAAAGGTAGGTAGGAAGGGTGGTGGTGGGCGGTCAAGCTTGAAGTATCGGAGAATTCCACACAACATGATGATCAATTGTTTCGGCCACTGGTAGCCAACAATGAATGCAATCATTATTCACCGCTTGCGTGACCAGAGTATCTACATTTCGTGGAAAAAAACTCGCATCTTCATGTCTCTTCGTTTCCATTCAATTAGACATATCATTTTCCAATTAAGTTGGCAAAAACATGGACTGAATGAAATCCAGTTCATTCTCAGTTACACTCTATAACTACAAAAAATGTACAAAAAAATGTAGCCGTTGGACCATCGTCTCCTTTCGAGACAGCAATTACGGGAAACCTCACACCCATAAAAAAGAAATGCCATACAGTTCAAAAGATCGATGTCAGAAATAGTTCAGAGACACTTTTTCCACCCTTACCTGTCAGCAATCTCCTTCAACACAACGAAGAGCCTCTCGACCACAAGCATAAAACGAGAAACTTCGGTTCGGGTTTCCGTTTCAACCCTCAGAGTAGCTTCCAAATTAGGAGGAACTCATCATGCTTTGAATTTGGTAAGACAGTTTTAAAACATATTTCGTGAGGATTGTTCCCCTCTCAAATGGGCTGCCCAAAAAAGGGATGGAAGCATGTCCGTATGAGTGTAAGTACAGGGTCATCAAGGCGAAATAAATAAGCCAGATTAGGTGCGCTTAATTAAACATTCCATTTGGCTGAGTTATTTCCCATCTTTTGTGTTGACCTCAAGCATAAATTCTCAACACCGGACGTCCCTGAACAACAGCCAAAAGAGAGATGGGTGGCCCACCCAAAAATGAGGAGGCATATCGAACCATCGGCACGATGGTACAGCTGCCCACCGTTGTCATGTACCCTCCAAACCAGCCTAAGGTAGGGCGACCCTGGATGGCCAAAGGGCAAGGAAATTCAATGCCAACCTAGTAAATGACCCTTAAGCTATCAGAAGCTTTGGCTTTGGCCTTTTTTTTTTGCCGTCCAACTATCTGATGAATGTCGATTAGAGCAGGCCACTGTAGATTTAGTAATTATCTGTGATAAGCACCTGATACGCCAAAGACAGGTCGATGGGCCTGGGCAAAAAAATTCCCATGAATACGTCCAGAGTTTAATTAGATTTGAGATACTCCTCACTCGGCAAGTGAATGTAGTAGTATGCTTCAAGTTGAACGTACCAATTAAGTGCCCCTTAAAATCTTTCCATCTCTCTCGAAGTGGTGGGTTCAATAACCAAAATCTTCATCAATAGTTCTAGAACGTCGCCCGACGTTCATGCTTTATCTCAGTTCGATGTATAAAATAAGCTTCCATAGGGGTCACCCAAAAAATATGTTTGGTTCAAGACCGGATTCTTGGTTGTTGAACAAGTTGAGCATGACTTGGAATTATGGGTGGTTGTGGACTTGCAGTGTTTTCTCAGCGCTGGCTCAAAAGTGATCAGTGATCACCGATTTCTGCCACATCATCTAACAAGCGGGATTGGTTTCATTACTGGTCATGGGAATTCTTCGGCTATCGAATTTTGAAAGACGCTTTGAGACTACATAGGTGCTGGTTTGACGCCGGCATATTTGGAGCTTGAGGCGGTTCTTGGAAGCACTCCGGCACGCCCTCTATCAAAAAGGTTCTATTCAATCCTAAAATGCCCATTCAAAACCACATGTATTTGAAAAGCGTTGACAACTTAATGGAGCCAATTCTTTTCCATTCAGAGTTGAGAGCTAGATCTGAAGGAGAGGACGATTGCCTCAAAATATATTCACACTTTTTCTCTCCAGAACCAGGGTCAGCCATAGACAACCGCACGCTGGACGGGTAAATATGAAACATGTTATGTACCATTAAATAAATGTATTCATCCCAAGCCAGAGACCAAGAGGTAAGAGCGAATACAGCGCCAAACAGAGGTAGCGGCAAAATGATGCATTATGAACGTACCGTTCCCCGTAATAAACCTCTGTGAAAATCTTCATCAGTGGCATTAGCGGACAAGAACGGGGCATAAATGTCAGATGAGCAGGGTTGATACACCCGGGAAATTCATGGCCTTCACGGATTTGCATACACTGCTATCTTAATTCGTCGATGGGCGGCGCGATAAGCATTTTCTCAAACTCTTATTTGTTGTCGAAGCATGTCCGCTGGCAGGACGACAAGTTCCTCAACAAGCCTCAGCCTAACCAAAATGGTTGTAGAAGATTCAAAGATAACCCTCAATCCCGATTCTGTCGACGATGTCCCTCGTACGTGCATGTGATATTTATATGTACTGTATATTGTGTGGACTAGATGGATTAATCCATTGTCTGAACTAGAATCTCTGGCATTTTCCAACATGGACGGACAGATGGATGGATGGATGGATGAGCAGAGAATTGAAGAGTTTCAAGTCATGAAGCGAACTTGTTGACAAAAAGGATTGTTATCACTTGCTATCTGGCCCATTATCAGATATCAACACTTTGGCGCTGCCTGTCTCGCTTCAAGTCTGACAGGAACACGATTCTGATAGCGCCAAAGTCGCTCCAGACGCGCCAGATCTTTTTTCTAGCAAGAAACTTGGCTCCAATTATTGGCTATCTTTCGCGTTTGAAACAAACTCATCTAGATTCCAAATTTCTAGGACCAACCGATAGTTTGACCAAAGAGGATAATAGGAAATAGGATGGCACCCCTAAGCAGATAGGGTTGACAAGTGCAATGAAGTGCAAACGGAAGCAACTTTTTCCTTTGTACAATAGGCAGGTATCTCCGAACTTTGAGGGAGCTAGAAGATCCAGATCAATTCTGTCAATTTCGACAACATCGGCCGCCTTTTCTCTCGAGTTCTCCATTACTCAGGATCTCAAGCCATCTCTCCATCCACTTTTCGTGTACAAACCTACTTCCAAGTCCATACAATTATCTGCTTCAAAAAGTCTACCGTTGATGGCTCCTCCTGAAGTGTTCATAGCCCCTGACATCTCAATTTAAATTCAAATTTCTTTGTTTACGTGGCAACTTGGGCCTGGCAAGACTTTTAACACATTGCTCGTCTCTCTCGTCGAGAAGCAAATCAGACCCAACCAAAGGCCTCAATTCTCGTTGGTCGGGCAGGAATTTTAAAACCAGTGAGGAATCGAGATGATTCACCCACACTCCCTTCCAACGAAAATCGGATCGAGTGTTGTGGCGATCAAAAATGTTTCGGCGTTGAAACTCGTGGGAATTTGTGCGGCCCAACCGAATGATCCAGTGGTCAAACCAGCAATTCAAGAGTGGGATGGCATGGTTGGCATACCTGGGTATTCCTTGAGTGGTCTCTGACGAAAGAAAGAAATATTGGAGAGGAGCCTTTCTTGTCTTCTCTTGCTGATCAGACAGACAGCCTAGATTGACGACTAGAAGCATCTGTCTTTTTTTACAAGCTATAAAATGATTGAAATCACAAATAAAAATTAGTGGGGTCATAAACCCGAGCAATGGGTATTGAAAGAGGATTCCTAGTGCTCCTGTCTGTTCCGACTTCCTGCTTTGTGGTCCTGCTTTGTGGTCGTGCTTTGGTTATAATGAAGAGGTTAGACTCAATATTTTTTTTGGCAGTGCACAGAGAGGACTGTTGCAGGATGTCCTCTCCCTATTTTGAAAGATCCAAGTCTTTGATATTGAAGATCTCCTTCTCCGATTAACAAGAGAGATATCGCGTCTTATCTTGTGAGATCATGAGATTCAAAAGATGTTTTTGTTCACACCAAATATTGCGATCCCGGTGACTGCTAAATATCACGAAAGACAATATTTCCCTTAAAAGCTTTTAAAGTGCCCACGAAAAATTTTTGTTTGTGGACTTCCAAATCTTGCATTGTTTCTTCCGTCGTCCTCTCTGAATGGTCATTCGAGGTGTTCTTCAGGGTACAGGGCTCGCACCATCACTCGCCGGACTGCTACTTTGTGTGTGTGTGAATTGTGAACGAAGATTTCAATTCCTGACCTGGCCGAGAGGTACCCACTCACTGCCCATTGGCTGGGACCGAGGGTAAATGGCCCCCAAAAGCAGGTTGGTGATAGATATATGGCTCGTAAATATCCCTTCGACACGGCCACATCATGTCACTCCCTACCGATTCTATGCACCAGGTTTTCTATTCCATCAGCCCTTCGTCCAGCCAGCGAGTGTTCATGGCTGCCTCCAAAGAGCTGTCTAGACGAGCTAAGCAAGGTTTCCGTTCTAGTTTCAAATAGCATCGAAATGCTCGATCAACTCTTTTTTTTGACACCATCAATGGACGAAGGTCAGTGATTGAAATTTGTTTTCCAAATGAAAAGGGGAAACGTTTGCTTGAAACACTAATCTAGACTAGTCTTTGGTGAGCCTACCAAGTTCATGGAATGTCTCATGAAAATTCTTTAACGTCATCAGACCAGGTTCGAATGAAGCAGCTTGAGTTTGACCTTATCGTATCATTACTGGGGCACCGGGAGCTTAATAAAGGCTTTTAAACCAGTTTCCCGTGCCGAGCTTTAGTGCCGGAGTTTCAGGTGCAAAACTGCGTCGATCTGCATGGAACTCAAAAGCCATCAATTGGAACTTTGAAGCACATGAGCCTCTCTTTTTTCCGTTGTTTCCAGGGTTTTCACCACTCTTCACTGTTTTACAAATGGAATGTGAGTCTAGCAAAAAAAAAAAAGACTGTTGGCCGAGGGATTGTGGTCAGTGCTTTGGAGCTGGTATACAGGTATGTCCCTCCTGACACCTGTGCTTGAGGGTCAGGAATTGACAGAGGGGGATATAAACTCTGATCTATGGACTCAAATAGTAGGGTTGAAACGAATCCGAAGGATCAAGCCAATGGTTGTCATCGATCAATTGCTAGCTGGCTTTGGGTTGTTAGTCATTCAATTTTCCCTCTCAGGTCAAACCCCGGTGTTCTCTCATCGATCTTTTCAAAGGAAGAGCAAAGCCTCTCACCAGGGTTCTTGTTTTGAACACTTCATTAGCTAAGTACAGAGTGCAGCATTGGGTCGACCGTTGGTCGATGGTTGAACGATGCTCACAAGTAAGAAGTCCTCGCAGACCCTAAAACAGTCCATGAAACCGAAACCTCAGCGTCAGTTTGCCCTATTTTGTTTGCATTGGGTTCGCGTTACCCTAGGACTGCAGAATATGCGTGCTTGAGGGTTACGTTAGTTAGCTCTATGGTTTGAGCTAATCTATTCATACCTCTGTGGAATCTCCGGATACAATTTCAATTGAGGACCCCCCCTTTCCAAGTTGTGCTTGGGAGATATTCAGGCCAAACCCAAGGTGGTAATGTGCTACATTAGGCTCCTCGAAAAGACGTCCCATTACCTCGTGATTTTGAGCGACTGACGTTGAAGGGTGACCAAGGTGTGCGTACTCCTTGCTTGCGTGTGGTCGTGAATGCTTTGGGTGAAAAGGGCACTCAAGATTCTAAATTAAGTTATGTCTCAACGTCGCTTGGGCAAAAAAAACCAGCTCAAAACCATTTGAATACGTCGAGACGAGGAGTCAAAGAAGCAGAAGAGGTGGTGATTTTTTTATCCGGTGCGTTTCAGAGACTTTGACGGGCGGAGCAAATTGCCACAATATTCACGGGCAAGCATGATTGATCGAAGCGTGGATGGAGACGGGCACAAATAAACCATATCTTGGGAGCTTCCAATCGTCAGAGCGAGTCTGCCCCATAACTGTATTGTATGGCATCCATGGCAGTTTGAAAATCATCGAAAATATTTTGTTCACATTTCTGATTCGATGCACCTCATGTGACAAACCGGGCTGACAAGCGATCTCTCGCACTCTCTGAATTGGATGAATAAATTGCCACACACCTTGCGCTCCTCATTTTAGAAACGGGCGCAAATTGTCACTGAAGGACCATCTCGAATAATTAGAAGCCAGCACCAACCAAAAAGGTGCAATTGGTTGGATTCCGAATACCAAACGATGACCAGTTCAACTTCATTGGAAGTGGAAGTCCATTGGACTCATTGGTTTGTCGGTGGTTTGGTGGGATATGATGAGTTGGCGGCGGTGTTTTGGCGTTATAATGATAGGGGGTTTGTGTGTTTGAATTGAAGGTTCCCGGACGGAAATTCGAAGTTTCAGAATGTGATTGGGTTTCTCCCTCTGTCTACCTCACTCTTCGTCGGAGTCACTTTCGATAGGGATCATTAAACAGGACCAATGGATGGTGTTGTTCAGTGTTATTGCAGATGCAAGAACCAGTACATAAAAGTGTGTAAAACTCCAGGTAAGGTATTGATTCTGCGTCTTAATACGCTTAAACGCATTTGAGAACAGTCCCGTTCCGTAAATGGCGAGTTGGAGAACAAAGAGAGCAAGCAACCCTACAGTATGATGTTGACGATGATGATGCTGTCAATACCATTTTCCCGATTTAACGATTTCCGGCTTTTGGACGAGTTGCGGTCGAGTGGTCGGTTCTCCCATGATCATGTCCATGTCTCTATTGTCATTGGGGATTACCCTTGATTAGACTCGGATTGGAGGTAGTATGAGGTATAGGTACGGGAAATCGCTTATGGAGAACGACTGTCTAATTGGATGGCAATGGCAAGGGACGTTGCGCTGAGCTGAAGCAGCTCAAATTTCAGAGAACATCATCCAAGTTCTTAATTGGACGCCAAATTTGATCCAAGTCCTCGGATCGATCGCTGTGAATGACAAGCTCCTCGATCCAATGCTCCAGTTTCCTTCCCAGTGGCCTCAATGAATATATAAACAGGAACACATCTCTCCTCAGGTCGTAAATCTCGTCCTCTGTGGGAGGATTTCACATAAAACGCGTCTAATGATACACAAACGCTCGGGAATACTGTACACATCAGTCTCTGTCATAGACAGTCATCCAGTCAAAACGTCGTTCAGTGTCCATGCTTGTTGGCCTCAGCTCTCGATTTACTAGGTACTTAAAGGGCAATGTGGAAAGAAAGTTGATGCTGGCTCAAGAAGGACTGTGGCTATCTGTCCACTTGATGTGAAGTGAGCTGATTAGTCCACGATCAAGAGACTGACTCGTGGAGAGCAAGAGAGTGTTCCTCCTTCAGGTACGAATGAACGAATGAACGAACGGGCGTCTCGAGATGTGTCGAAATTTTCTGTAAAAATATACAACCCCCAAGGATTGTGTCTGCAATCACATGGCAACTTGTGAACGACATCCTGATGAGCTAATTCACTTTAAATAGACAAAAATCTAACATCAATTCCATGAAGGTCCAAACAATAACGATCCAGTCAGTCTGGAACGGACTACAAGAACTAATTGAAAGCTACGTGGCCAGAGGTAGAGAAACAATGAATAGCAATCCTCCTCCTGTCCTATGAACATTCCCAGAGATATGGGGATTCCGTCGACTTGCTCGCTTCAATGGGATCCAAACTGTTGGGTAATAAACCTTTCAATAAGGAGCCAATTGGCCCACTAACATACCCCAAAGTAGAAATGGGCACACGATATGTCCCAGAATGCCAGGACAGCGAGTCTTCTTGGACCCAATCCTGCAAACTAGGTTGCAGTGTGACCAAGTCTGAGTGTTGACTTTTTTGGTAGAGGGATATTGTTCACTATTTGGTGCTACACTTCAAGCCAGAGGAGTCAAGAGGTGGGCAAGAAAATTGAAATCTCAAGTGGAGAAAACTGTCTCACCTTTTAAGGCTGGACCGATGAGATAACTCAATTGAGCAGGTAGTTTTTTTTTCAATTTGACACTTCATTGTCCAGTCGAGAAAACCGTGCTTCAAAAGTGATTGGGAATATCTCCTTGAAAAGTTGAAAAGCTCACACTCCCACTTGTACTACCAATATAAATGAAATTGAATCTACTACTATCTGCAACAAAAGCCTGTTTTCGGAATACGAAGGAAGATCATTGCCCAAACCTTTGTCCTCAGACTCAACCAGAGGGGTTGTGAAGGTTCAAACCAATTTGCGCCAGCAATGCATAGATAATCTCTTTGTAATGGTGCAGTTTTATTCTAACGAATCGATAGTAATAAAACCCAACGGAGTCGCAATAACATTTTTCGCGTGTTGGGGAGCAAATTCCACGAGAAAGGGCATGAAAAGGATGGAAAAAATGCCCCCTCCCCTCCCTTCTGTTATACTGTATACCACAGCACAGAGTGTGGATATGTGTGTCAAATTGCGCTCATGATGTCAGAGCGAAAGAGAGACAAGCGGATCAGGTTTGGCGTGGCGTTCTACTAAAGTGCGATCAACGCCAACAAGACTTTTTCAATCACATTCTTATAAACTACCACCAGATGGAGGTAAAGACGGGCAGACTTTTTTCCTCTTAAAATTAGATTCAAGGTCATATTAGGCCACCCTGAACCTGATTAAGTTTGAAGGGTAGCTAAAAAGTCGATTGAAAAAGCCAATAGACAATTTATTAAGTTACTACCTCTTACGGATTACTCAACACTTTTGAAAATATGTATTCAAAATTGGAAATGAATGCTACAAAGGTAGTAAGGTGACCGGCTTGAAATTGGCAAACCTTAGGACAGGTTGTCAGAGGATCAATCGGAGTGCCAAGAAGATTCGTAAGGGTTGCAAAAAATACACAACCAAAAGCGAGGAGAATACTACTTTGAGTTATGTTCAGTCCTTATTGTTCAAAGTAACTTCCGTTTCGGGATTAAAAACTTAAACTTTTGTTCCTTTCTTTCGGGCTCGTTGACAAAAGTTTGGAGAAACAATGCTCAATACAAGCTCCGTTTTCCAATTAAGTAGACAAACTTTTTTCCCCCTGTTCTTTGACTCGACTTGCTTCTTTTCCCTCTCTTTTCTCGCCAACCTTGGAAGGAGAAGGAGAATCAATATCGAGGCTCCCGTTTGGTTCCGAAGAATCTGATTTAGATTGAAATGTTTGAAAAGTCAGTCCGTGGACGAAGACTTCTGGAGAATGTCAAACTGGGTAAAATCCCATAAAATGAGAAGCCATACTGAGCCAAGATATTACTCTTTGGCCCTCTCAGAGAGGCGAGATCTCGTTGGCTTTTTAAATATCCAAACTGTGAAACGGTGAACAAGCCTCACTTGGGTCTCCTATCTGGAGCAAACGAAATGTGTGTCTCTGTTCGTGGCAGTTATGATGGGCTAGCTCAAAGACAACTTAAAAACCATTCCATAAATAAACTTATCCCGGTTCCATTGGACTTTTCCAAGCTCAGAGAGAGGGGTGACATTGTTAACAGAGCAACTTACCTGGAAATAAAAGGAAAAAAAAACCTCAGGTTGGCAAGTTTGTACCAAAAAACAGCCCCGATCACGGTCTTGAAAGGAAGATCATTAAGACGATCGGGCCAGTTTTAACACTCTCTGATATCAAAGAGATGGACAACTCGCTAAAAGGTAGAAGGTGCTCTTGCCCCCTCCTTTGCTTTTCGATCTAGACAAGTCTAGATATCTGGATAAATCAGTTATAAGGCCAAAAGATGGAGGGGGGATTGGATTGGCGGGAGTGCAACATCTATTCTTCTCTTTGAGGTTGTTTTGCATTTTGGATGGCTTTGTTTTGACAGCTCCAAATATTTGACAAGAAATGGAGACTAAGTGGGTGCTTTGCCATCGGCATATTCTCTCATAGGTCGTGTGTGATCAATATTCCTTCACACACCTTTCAGCCCTTCAAATTGGTCAAAAGTAACCGTCGGTAGTCGGTTCACTAATCAAAACATGGCTCCAATTAATCCTGACGAGGGCCCGGGTCGGGTTTGGAACCCCAACCCTGGAGAACGACACCATCGAGCTCATCTATGTTCATATTCAATATGCTCAAGAATCTGTGAAATTCGTTTCCAAGAGGGATTCCCGAGGCCTAGGCTTACCCATGTCCTATTTCCCTTGAAGAATCCGAATCTCCTCACACCCCCAATATCATCAACAACAGCAACAACAACAGCATCAAGTGGAAAGAAATTTCGCGCAAAGATCATTGGACAAGAACAGACCGGAAGAGAAGGTGGTGATTAAAACCACGTTGTTTGATCCAATAATTGCTCCTTTGGAAATGAGCCCGATCTGAAAGGAAACATCTGCGAATCTGGATGGACACGTCTTTGACGAATGAGTGAGTGAGCGAATAAATAGCTGGTGGCTAAACAATCCAGAGTGAAAAGGGATTTGAATGAATTAGGGATTCTTGGGAAATCGAATAAGAGCTGAGAGAGGAGTGGGAAAGAGACGGATACTTCCTCTAGGGGTCAATCTGGGTCTCAAGAGAGATCGCGGAGGGAAGACACAGGAAATGATAAGACAGCGTGGCTCGCAAATGGAGCCTCTTTGGCCACTTTGGAGGTGTTGCCATACCATTAGTGTCCCCGTTGATGGAGGATGTATTTTGATGAATTGGTTGGTAAATTAGAGTTTGTCGGTCGTTGGGCTTTGAGCGAAGAGCAATGAAGCAATGAAACAATGAAACGGCCGTCTGTTGGCTCATGGATTCCAGAAGCAAAAGTTCGAGTAATCCCTTCTTCTAAGCTTTGCCGTGCAGAGCTGGACGAACTTGTTTAAGAGTCAAGTCAGGGCAGCAAGGATTTTGAGAAGTCTTAAAGTGTTTATCAAAGTGCTGACGTGGGCCATGTTGCTTATCATGAAACTTTCAAAAAACATTGATATGGGACTCGGCATTATCCGAAACACCCATCTCCCTGATCAAATGACCATTTCTAAGACGAGAAACAGGAAGTGGCCCTTGGCAACACGAAGCGGAATTTTGGCAACCCTGAGAGCCGCGGACTTGTTTATCTTTGAGTAAGAAGCTCAAACTCATGACGTTTGTTTGGAACACACAGATTCATATTTTCTCATTTTCTGGTTCCTCGTTCCCGGTATCCACTTTTCTCGGTCCTCTTTTTTTTTTTAATTCCAGCCTCTGTTATCCTTTCTTAATCCCTCTGCAGAGAGTCTAAAATTGAAAGCGACATGCACACGACGAGGGACGAGAAAAAGTTTGAGAACGAAACGAAAGCAAAGACGAAGAAGAATCCTCAAAGAAAAAAGTGGAAAGATTGGAAGTTGATTGACATATATTTGGATGTGCCTTCGCAGGATTTTGCCCTGTCTTCGGGTGTCGTATATTTGATTTAATTCATCTCATTCCATACCTTCTCCGCCCCATTGATTTTCCCCCCATTTCCTCGAGGGAAAAAACACGTGGAGCCGAGGACATCTTTTTAGACTGGCTCAATTTTCGAAGTATAGCCTAGACTTTTTTTCCTCATCTCTTGCTGGACGCTTCAAGTGACTTCGCTGAGGCAAGAGGGATCAAAAAGTGAGTGGGGGTGCGCACTAATGACGGTTTCATACGTCAGCAAAAAAAAAATCATCATCCTCGGGGCTCCAAAATACCTTTGACGCCAGAAGTTAAATAAATTGGAAAATTCCCGGATTTCTTCGTCCCAAGACAAACAATTTCCCCGATTCCCACGATCGATATTTTGATTCGATCGATTGACCATTCCATACTAGAGGAAGATATCAATCGAGGGTGTAATGATTTTATGACTCGATTACATCATAAGAACCGCCCTCTGCATTAGGAGACTTGGTGTGAGACTTTCACTGTTTCGAGGGTGGCGAGTGATAATAAATCACCTTCAAAGGTCTAAGTTTAGATCCACCCAGCCATGACTCTCAAGAGTTATTGATAAGCTTGTTTGTCTTCGTCTCAAATGAAACAACGGTGAAATGCCTGAGCCAAAATTTGCCAGTCTCAAATCCTGTCACTTTCCCGATCGTTTTCTCACTCATCGATGGGCAAGAAATTGGATCGGAGAACACGCACACAAAGACACCTTTCATCAGAAAAGAAGATTCAATGAGACTGTTACAGCCTTCACTGAAATTGGTGGACTTTGTTCTTCCACTCTTGGACTTCTTGCCCACCAAAATCCTCCACAAAACTAGACTACCTCCCCGTGCAAACCCCCAACATTCAAGACAAGATGTCCAAGACAGCCGCATGGATGGATGTGATATCCCCAATATACGATATGAGTTACAAGACTAGTCAGTTTTCGATTCATTGGAGCGCAATAAGTACTTCGGGGGGTCTTCAAAAATTGAACACGAAAACCTCCCAAGCCAACCAAGACGTCGAGTTCAGTAACAACAACAACAACGACGACGACACCGACCGATCCAATCCGTGGGTTTCGGGACTGCTCAAAACGAAGAGGGGAAGGATAGGATGAGAGGGCGGTATAATGAAGAACGGAGAGGAAGAGGCAGCTGGATGGATATTGGATGAGTTCCGAGCAGACAAAATCATGATTGCTCCAGATGGATTAGATCCATTTCGAGACATGTCGTCCCATGGCCACCTTTCCGGACTGCTAGCAAAAATGTGGACTAATTTTCTGCATTGGTCATTAAATCCGGAATTCATCACCCTATTCCTGGTAAATTGCCCCGGCGCCCGAAAACCCACCCGAATGGACAATGGATTACTTTTTTCTCTCTCTCTTTAATACCCAAAATTGAGCCTAGTCCAATGGATTGGTTCCATTGTCAAATAGCAATTGAGCGAATTCGGATTGGAGTGCATGCAACCCATTTTGAGATAATCATAGATTTAGGTTTCTTGAATTGCTACATTCAGGGCAATCCGGGGCCCAACATTTTGGGAGAGATGAAGAGAAAAAAACCTCATATACGAGTTGTACAATTCTCCGGCCTATCATTAGCACCTCCTCCTGCAATCTAATCTTAAAGCCCTGGCACAGAAAACCCCATTTTTGGACGCAAGATTGAGGCCTAAATTGATGGACACCTCTTACGTACTAGATTCGTGCGGTTGAGCAGGGAGCAAGTTCAGCTCCACGAAGAGTGATGTTGCCATAAATGGAAGTCAATATGTTTGAAGGAATACCTCATGACCAAAAATTGGGTTGGTGATCCATATCGGTGGTGAATACCAAAAAGATGGATGGCCAAATTGCCGCATGACACTTTACTTTCACCTCAGCCTAGTTTTTGCAAACTTGCTTCGACAATCAATTTTCGAACGACCCCGAATCGCCATTCAAAGTGGGATGTTTGAGTCCAACAACACTTCCCATAATATATCTCGAGGCTCTCTAGAGGAGAATGAAATAAAAATCCTGCCTTGTTTTCCCGGAGAAGACTGCCGGGGTTTAAAGTTCTTAATGGCTTTACGGATGACCCTGTCTCGGCTAGAAGGGTAATTAAATTACACTTTTTCATGTCTATCGCTCACCTGCTTGCGGCGAAAAGGTCACCGCAGAGGTCAGCCAGTAATTCGAGATCGAACCATCCGCACCAAAATTCACTTCAAACCCACAGAAACTCCTTTTGCCGAAGAGAGAAAAGCGAGTCCCTTTTCTACATCATAGCTTATCCCCTGCTCACTACATAGCTTACAGTTCATACAGAAGATATGGTTGAGAAGGAGGAGGAGGGATTCATTGCCTTTGAATCATGGAACGAACCGATTTGCCACGATGTGTCAGTGCAAAATTCTTGACATGGGCTCGCCGATGACGGCGATAGCGATCCTGGATGTAACCCCCACTCTCCTGTCATTAATGGTTTTTTTTTGCCTTTTCCACGGGGACTTTGTGAGACAAAGAACCTTTCCTTCAATCCAAGGCGAATATTTGAATATATGGCTATTTTGTGAAAAGAGGACCAACGCCAAACCGTGAACCCCCAACCGATCCCTCAAAGATAGAAACTCTTAATTGATATGTCAGAGAAAATTACTCATGTTTCATTGAACACCCTAAATAGAAGTACTAGATACATGTAAGGGGGGGATTTGGAAAAGAGGGGCCCCGTTCCCGAGGTCTCTGCTTAATCCATTGAGTAAGATAAGTATGTCTATATATTTGTCTTTCTTGGTGTTGACAATCGAATTGTGGGAAGTTTACTCATCACAATTCCTTGGGGACTAAAAAGCGGAAATTTTCCCAGATTTCAAACGGATTAGCCATGTTAATCCCATTGATTCGCGGAGATCAGGAAGACGGGCCTGGATTTCAAGACTAAGCACAAAAGGTACTACTTACAGCCATCGGATTGCTTGAATGGATTGGGATTGGATGAGAACCGCGACCAGGATGGCACACAAGCCGTAAACTTTCATGTTGAAGGTTAACACTTGGGGATCGGTTCACTTCACGCACTTTTCAACGATCAGAAGAGTCAGTCGCCACCGTTGTTACAAATCACTACTAGGCTACAAACCGCTATTGACGTCCTTGGCCTTCAAGGACATGGATGCCACAACCTTTCACTCCTAAATCTTCGATTCAACTAAGGTGCCCTTTCATAAGGGGCGAAATTGCTTCCAGATCTCTCGATGGCTCACAAAGGGACCCCGGGCGAAGGCAAACGTCCCCGCGAAACTCGGTTGGCAGACACTTCCTCGCAACTGACGGAAGAGCGAGCATTCACGATCCGATGCCAAACCATCCCCGGGCGGTTCTTTGGCTTCCACTGGGGCTCAGTCCTCGACGAACAGATCCATGTCCAGATTGTGCGGCAACTCTTGAGAGCACGCGACGTCACAGGAAGCCGACTTCGTGTTATGAGTCTTTGGGAGCCGCGCCACTTGATTCTCTGCTCACCGCCCTCACTACTGGGAAGCTTGGAAGCTGCAGTGTGGACACCAAAATATGTGGACGGCAACAGTGGGGACTTCCTGCCCTTATGCAATGTTGTATTCATGAATCATGATTTGTGTCCACTATTCATTTTCTGGTTGACGGAAATGAGTTATTGATTTCAGCGCTTTGTGTTGAGCTTTACCGTTCAGTTAAATCTTAAGAATATACGTGAAAGTTACATTGTCGCACTCAATACTTTTTTTGTATTCAACAATATAAAGTTATTTCATTCGGAATCATTGAGAAAAAGCCAATTATATTTGCTAGTTATTGTGCCCATCCTGTGTGGCAGATAAATCAATGATATCTAACATTACTTATAAGAAAATGTTGGTTATTGGTCAAACCACTTTGACAAAACAAATAATTTGGTTGACTTTGCATTCCCAATGAAAGTGTGCTATTTGTGCAAACAATTCATATCAAAAGAGTCGCTCAACCAATGTTAAAGAACGATTATTAATGTATCATTTCATGTTGCAATGGTGCAAATGATTACCATTTACAATTTTATGCCTGACAATTGTCAATAGATTAGAACATTTATGCTTAAAATTATTTCAAACCACGAAAGGTTTTAAGCTGCAAATCAACTTACAAGTCTTTATCATTTGATCACTTGTGGAAAAACATTAAGCAAAGGGTTTTAAAGAGTGGCATATGAACAAATTCAAATGAAATGTACAACTATTGTGCCATATATCTACAATTTGAGTTATCTTTGTCACATAGATTTAGACCAATATTCAGAACTTCATTGTCCTTATTCTTCTATTCTTTTGCGCATTTCATTTCTTTATTTTTGTTGTGATAACAAGAATAAAAATTAAAAAAGATTAAGGTTCCTTATAAATTCTAATTTTACTTTTTTTTAGCTGAANCTAACATTACTTATGAGAAAAATGTTGGTTATTGGTCAAACCACTTTGACAAAACAAATAATCTGGTTGACTTTGCATTCCCAATGAAAGTGTGCTATTTGTGCAAACAATTCATATAAAAAAAAGTCGCTCAACCAATGTTAAAGAACGATTATTAATGTATCATTTCATGTTGCAATGGTGCAAATAATTACCATTTACAATTTTATGCCTGACAATTGTCAACAGATTAGAACATTTATGCTTAAAATTATTTCAAACCACGAAAGGTTTTAAGCTGCAAATCAACTTGCAAGTCTTTATCATTTGATCACTTGTGGAAAGCATTAAGCAAAGGGTTTTAAAGAGTGGCATATGAACAAATTCAAATGAAATGTACAACTATTGTGCCATATATCTACAATTTGAGTTATCTTTGTCACATAGATTTAGACCAATATTCAGAACTTCATTGTCCTTATTCTTTTATTCTTTTGCGCATTTCATTTCTTTATTTTTGTTGTGATAACAAGAATAACAATTAAAAAAAGATTAAGGTTCCTTATAAATTCTAATTTTACTTTTTTTAACTGAAAGTCAAGAAAAATGAATTCTTCCATTCATATAGCATTTCTATCTAAACCTGCCGCATAAGTTGACGTTTCCAGTATAAATGATCATTGTGCACTGTAAAGCAGAAAAGATATCATCCATTACTTAGCAAGATTTACATATTATCAGAGCTCATTTACAAATTTGAAATTCTTTATTGTAAGATATCAGTTTGATTGAATATTTCAATTACATTGCGTACTATGGATGTGATTTCCCCCATTTGGGAGCCCATTTTCAGGCTAAGTGAAAATTTTATTTTGTCCCATATGATAATAAATCTCTTTATTGCGAAACTTAAGTCAGACAGGATATATATAATTGGTATATGATTCTAAATACAATATTGTTCACTCTTTGGTGATAGGGGTCCATTCTGGGAGTACTGGAGATTCATCTAAATTCTATAGCTTTGACGAAAAACATACTTTCCCCACCATTCTGTTGAAAAAAAAAATGTTTTGATGAGAGGTGTCGTAAGCTTCTTGTCCAGAATGGTAGCCATCTGTCAAAAGCAAAGATCTACCGAGTTGCCGATTGTATTGGAAAAGAGAAGAAACCGAGAAAGAGCGCAAAAGCAAGAAGAAGAGTCACCGGCGGAAGCACGAGTTGAGAAAATCGGAGAGAGATTGAGCTTGGAAATCCAACAATGTACGTTTCATCCGATGTAGCTCGGACATGGTTCGGGGGTTTATGGTCAAGGGAAGAGGCAGGGTTGTAAATTGAGATGTTAAAATTGCTGACAAGACCCCAAGGCATGATTTCGGGCATGATTTGGGTCAACTCGGACGAAAGGTCTTGTAAGCAAGAGACATTTTCCTGATCAAGACTAAGACGATTCCAATATGACAAAATCAATTTTATTCGCCCAATGCCCAAATTTTGAACGAGTTTTCAATCCGTTTCATTTTGGATTCATCACCTTCCCCCTCGATCTCATCTTCCGACGATGAGATCTCGGCGGAGACATCTTTGAAATGTCTTTGACCAGACGACGAAGCAATCTTGCTTTGATAGGGATTAAAAGTGATTCCATTAACGCAATCGCCTCCGTGGACATTCTCCCAGGAAAGAATTGGTTCAATCACAGAAGATTTGCCACTTTCTATTGGAGGTTGGGTGAGATCCCAAACCCGGATGGCGCCATCCGTCCCACCGGAAACCACCATGTCATCTCTGATGTCGAACTGAATCCGTTGATTTGTTTCCACTTTCCGTTCCAAAGTCCCATAAAGTTCGCCTGGAATAAAAGTGCATAAGTATATGATTTAGAATTACGTTTGGGCTTCGATGCAAAACTTGCCTGGATTTCTGAGGTCCCAAATTAGAATTTGATTGTCCTTTCGTCCTCCAGCTAACAGCCGGTTTCCATCTGGAGTGATTTGGATCTGTGTGATGCCTCCGGATTGACCTGTGAGTAGACAGATCAGTTCTCCGGGTTCTGCGTAGACACCAATGGATTTACCATAAGTCCCCACAGCGTAGACTTCACTCAATGCCGGACTGGTCTAAAGAGAGTAAAACCACATTTTTTTCAAGGTAACAGAGAGCCATCCTTACAGAGTCTTTTTGAGAAGGCTGGGATCATAGATTTGGCTATGACCAAGTTTGACACTGAGAATACAGGAAGATGTCATTATTTGTCATAGAAAGAGAGATGGAAACTAGGGGTCGGAGAAACAGTCAGTGATTTTTGTCAAAATTGTTCGTTTTTAGGTTATTATTGATTTTAGCCAAAATAAGTTACAAAATTGTGAAAAAAAAAAGTCATGAAAAAGTGACAAGAGTTGTAATTCGTTTGATTAAGTAATTTGGTGGTTTTACGAGACAAAATACGTCTTGATTATATACATATGCAAATACTGCTTATAAAATGATTGTGGATTGAAGAGGTAAAATTTTTGGGAACGGAATTGATTTTTCGAATCAAAGGAACGAAATTCCATTCGAATACGTAAAAATGGACTTTGATTTTGGTCATGGTCAAAGTAGCTTTTTTAAGTTACGAAAATCAGCCAAAATAAGTTCCGAAAACGTAAACTAAGTTTTAAAAAAGTTGAAAATAGTTTTGATTTGTTTGGATATTCAAGTATTAATGTGTTAATTAAGGTAAAAATTACTAAAAAAAAATAAAAAAAAATTAAATAACATTTTTCAGAATGGGTACCAAAAGGCTCACCCACTTCCCTGGGCCTCTTGCCGGTCTTCAGCAGGCCCTTAGTGTTTGGTTTTGACATCAAGGCTGCTCTCACTTGCATTTTAGAATATTATTTTGGTGGCAAACCTTAGGAGGGTTACCGCTCACCCTAAGGTTTAAATTAGATCTTGGCATTTTGACACTCCTTTATGTGCATGACTCTACTTTATGTGCTCAACACCTCCTATTAAGGATAGCTTGAGGTTGAATGTCAAACAAATCTTTGAGCCAGGACAAACATTGCCCCAATTTTTTTTACACCCACCATGTATTTCTTCTAAATTTCCCCTAAAAATGGCAAAACCCCTTCAATTTGCCCGAAAACCTTCGGTATTAGGTTTGTTTATGGTTAAATCTTATGAAATAGGTTTTTTGCCCCAAAAAGACAAAATTGTTGAAAACCTAATTTAACCTAATTTAACCTAAAAAATATCTTTCCGACCCCTTTTAGTCATTTAGAAGAAACCTAGATAACAAATTGCCCTTCATCTCCATTTTATCTTTTTTTGCGGGCATCTTTACTGCTTTTGAGAGCAGAATTGTGATGGAGAAACGAAAAAAATCTTTTGGCTTTTCAATGCTCATTTTTATGTACTCGATTTAGTTCCATCAGTTTAAACGGTGGGACACGCTTTTTGACTCCCACCTACACATTTTTCCTTAATAGCTTGTCCTCGGGTAAGTTCTTAACTGGCTTAGAGTATGTTATTAAGAAATCTTGATAATATTAAGAATTCATAGTCGGTAGAACTCACAGCGATACAAGATATGATGCCTGAGGGTCCATGAGCTTGTTTCGTCCAAGTTTTTCGAATCTCACAGTCGCGTCCAGGAATTGAAATGTCAAAAATTCGGATTTCGTTTTTCAAGCCCGCAAACAGTTTCTGTCCATGCGGGTCAAATGCCAGGGAATAGGCCGCCACCATCTCATCCACGCCATCAAAGCATCTTGAGTTTGGAAATGAACATGAATGGATGCGTTATACTTTAATGATTAGTTGATATCTTCATGATTTGATAATTCTTATGACTTATATAGACTAATTAAGAGTCATTACTCATTATTATTGTTTGAAGTTAGGTTAAGTTTGGTAAGATTAATTTGAATTTTAATAGTTTTAGGACGAACACGTAAGTCTGCCCTTTAAAATATGCTGTTTTAAAAAACATGCCTCTTGCCAATCTAACTGATGGTTCTCCACGAATTTGTTTTGAGGCAAGCAGGATTGTTTTGGGGGCTTTTTTCAATGGACTTTTATTTTCTAACAAAATAAATCTGCAGTTACTGAATGTAACTGTTGTCCGATGAAAATCATAAGAACATGTTTCTAATGAAAAAAAAATTATCTACTATTTCAATGGGCAACTCGGTTTGCCAACAAGGAAATTAATTAAAACCAGTCTAACGCACTCTGCCATCTTATTTACGAATTTGTCAAAGTCTCAGCTATGAATTCAACCATGAACCTCTGGAATATGGACAGGATTGCCAGCGCCTAAAACTCACTTTTTGGAATCGAATGAATTTCTTTGCATTTCCCTTTAAACGTGCCATGCCCTATATCGCTACAATTGCATTTCTTAACTTTTAGCTTCATTAAAAAAAACTGGATCAAAAGTAATGCCCTCTCAAATGTCACTTCATAACTCTATTTAAAATCAATGATCTGGCCTCTTGATGTAATCAAATCTCACTTCATAAATTTCGTTCGTGTAATGTTATGGATTGACTTTTGAGAGGGCGATTGAGTCATTTGATTGCACTGAAAATTGAACTACAAAGTCGGAGCGATTTAGGGTAAGTCTCAGTTGAAGAAGAGCGCAATATCTGGGGACAATTCCGAAATGTCAATTTTCGACCTTATTATCGCAGTCCATTTTCAAATGGTTCATGATTGAACCAACCACTGGATACCATTCACGATCGGTTTGAGTTAGAGGGCTTGTCAGAGAAAAGTCACTCCAACTCATCCTTTTTTTTCACATGGTAAATAACGTTTTGAATCTCAAAAACTCAAAAAAGGTTCATCAAAAGGTATTTGTTTTTGCCATCCAGGTCAGTTTGAATGAGCCCTGATTTTACCTGTAAGTGGCTCGAATATGACCGTCATAAGCGTCGTACAAGTGAATAGGAGCATATTGAGCCGTGCTCACAAAACAACACGTGTCCGGATTCCTCGAATCCATGGTTGGATACCAACAGAAATCATAGATGAGTTCGCCTTCTGCCATCACAAAACATGGTTTCAGTTCTTGCGGAACGTCTTCGGAATGGTTGGGGGTCTCAAAGATGCGAAGTTGGTTGTCTTCGGAATTGGTCAGTAAACAGAGACCATCAGGGGAGAATTTACATCCGCGGGTAATATTTGTTGAGCATGGATATTGTGCTAATAAAATCGGTCTGGATGAGTCTTTGGTGAGTGAAAACTTGGGTGGAGGTTCGACCTCCATTACATCACATGGCTCTGAGGAGTCGCCTACATTTGCATCTGGGGCCTCGATTGGGCTCAGATCTGATGTTTCGACGTACTCAAGATGCTCTTCCGCATCCAATTTTGTCGGTTCCATTTTATGTGTTTGAAAATAATAATAACAATGCTTCTCATTTGTTTGCATCCATGTCTCCCTAAAGGGTGGCTAGCATGGGATATTTCGTTTCCATGCATTGCCAATGTCTCAGAAAGTACAAAGTTTGTATCATGCTGTTTTAACCTTGCATTGGACTGGTATTGGTTTGAATGCTTGAGCCTTCAGAGGTAACATTCCCATCACTAATTATCATTTCTTAGGTTAAAACTATTGCAGGAGGTGCTAGAAAAGCTTGAATATATGTTCGAAAAAATCCACAATTCTCCTAGCTACCCATGCATAACTAGAGTAATCATATGTAAAAATCATATGGAGTAACTAATATCAAAATATGAGCCCCCAATCATATAGCTATGTTTTCTGTCTATAATTGCATTCTCCCCAGTTGAAATGCTGAATTATTGCCTAAAAATAAGTCATAAGAAAATAATATGCTTTGGTCACCCTAAAAGTGAAAACAACTACCTTTCAAGACCACATGGCTTGATGAAGTTGTCTCCAAAACATTGAACCTTGGCCTTAGATCAGATCCGAAACAGGAACTTGTAGGACGATGAGTTCCAGCAAGACTAGCAAGAGGTCGATCTCTAAGACTAAGAGGAACCTTCAGAAGAGGAACAAGCTTATCAAGAAGGGCAAGTTGAAGCCCAGTCAGAAGAGTTCCACGGCTTGGCACAAGAATCAACAGGCCGGCCACAACTTGAAGAAACTTAGGAAAGGTGAAAAAGGCCGTCATCCCCAGGATCTTGAACAAGACCAGGATGAACCGATCACTAACGGACATGCCAGCGACAGTGAAGATGAGATGGACTTGGATCAGGCCCTGCTCTTGGGAAATCAAGCCAACTTGGCAGCCATGGAGGCCAAAGCCAAGGCCAGATATCAGCAATCCTCTAAGAATCACATGGAGGTGAAGCCATTGTTGCCCATCAAAACGAATAAGGGATTGGTCCAGCAGAATCGGATTGTGGAGGAGGCTGAAGATGGATCCGAAGGAGAAGAAGACGAGGCGGTGGAGAATGGCGAGGAAGAAGATGACGAAGATCAGGGTCCTCAGACCACGTTATCACTGATGGCGAACCGTGAGATGCAACTGTCCGAATTGCGGTTGATGCTGGGCAACATGGCTACGGCCTTCCTTCAGGATCCCCACCAACGGATCCATTTATTGGATCAACTGGTGGCCACGTTGTCCTCTCAGAATGCCGTACTGAAGAATGTCGGATGGATGCTAGCTGTCTCCACCATTGTAGAAGTCTTCAATGACATCATTCCGGCGTACCGAATCGCCGATCCTGAAGACAAGAATACCGAGGTCACTCTGAAGAAGGAAACGTTGAAGCTTCAGAGATTTGAGAAGACCCTCTTGGAGTCGGCCAAGACCTTTTTGGTCAAAATCCAAAACCGAGCCAAGGCTGCCAAGCTACGTCCCGAAAAGGCTAATCTTCATACGGTCAGGTGCTTGGGCGAACTTTGCACCAGGCACCCACAGTTTAATTATTCGCCGAACATCGTTCAGCTTTTGATCCCGCTGATGGGTTCCAAACACGCCGAAACTCGAGCCATCGTGCGAGACACCATTTCCACCCTCCTTCGAGAGGATAAACGAGGAGAGATATCCCTGCACGTGGTCAAATGCATCAAGAAGGAAGTGGTCCGGCTCAAGTATCATTGTCGACCGGACTTCATCGAGTGTATGCTTGACCTAAAGCTTTCAGAAGTGGTGCCCAAGGAAGAAGATGACGCCCCTCGATCCAAGAAATCCAAGAAGGAAAAACAAACGATTTCCAAGAAGGAGAAGAAGCGCCAGAAAGCCATGTCCAAGCTGGAAAAAGAACTCTTGGAAGCCAAAGGTTCAGAGTGCAAGGCCACTAGGCTGAAGCACCTGACCGAGGTCACCAAGATCATCTTCCATGTGCTGTTTACCATCATCAAGGATGACGACTCTCTCCTTTTGGGTCCCGCTCTGAAAGTCATTTCGCGGTTTTCTCATACCATCAGCATCGACTTTCTCTACGATATTGTGAATAACATCGCCAGATTGGTGCAAAATGAAACCATTGAGCGCGGCTTCAGGCTGCAAGCCATCAAAACCAGTCTCGACTTGCTCAACAGCAACAACGGGGTCGTTAACTACGACACCAACGTGTTCCTCAAGCCGTTGTCCCAGCTTCTGCCCTTCATGGACCTCAATCAAAATGATATCGACCATGCCCTGTCAGGTATCACCTACAGTATGGCGGTCAAGAGACGGAAGCAGGTTTCATCCAGCATGGTAGTTTTCCTGGGAAAATGTGTCAGTTCCCAATTGTTACACAATGAAGGTCTTAAAGAGGTCATGAGCACCATAACAAGTCTCAAAACGGCTCACTCCATTCTGAGCAATGACATGTTGGAGGCCGAGGGCGTGATTGTGCCCAAGGGTCCAGAAATGAGCTCCAATATTTTGGCTCTAGGGTCAACACATTGGGAATACAGCCTGTTGAAGTCGCACTACGACCCAGAGGTAGCCGATGGTGTGCAAGAATGGCTGAAATGATTAAATAAACCAATCTGAATCCACCCTAACAGCCTTCATTTCGTTCGAAACCGGCTTGAGTTTCAGCGCAACTCGACCGCCAATTTACCACAAAACTTCTGGAATCTTTCCCGCGACAGGGTCCGGTCAGTTCTAGGTCACTCCACTTAGTAATACATTATCTTTTAACTAATAAATAGTCTACTCACACCTGTAAAACTATCATGGTACTCTTTTTATACCCCCATTATATCGATGTTGAAGGTGACTATTCAAAAATCACCTCTATTAAGCCCCGAGAGTATCTATGTTTGGCTTTGTCTTCAAAAGATCGAAACCCTGAAGCAGGCACAGAGAGAACCAAAACTTTTGGTGTGGTCACTCCCTATTTTGGGAGAAGTTCTAAGCCCATCCCGAAAGACGGAAAGAGAGAGAGACGGAGAAAGACGTTCGCGTTCCACATACGTGCAAATACACACCCTCAATTTCTCTTTCTGTCCCATAAGTCTGCTGTCAATCGAGAGTTCCAAGGAGCGCTCTTTCCCAAAAGGTCCCTTTTTCTCTCACAAATGGATCACAGACTAGCTGTATAGCCACGGGTCCGTTTGTTCCACCACAACTAGAAGTAGCAGTATTGGTTGTTAGCAGCTCAAAGCTGAAGTTGTTCCTTTCAGAGGCAGTTCATGTTCCACCACCAACAAGTAAGGTAGAGTCCCCTGAAAAACAGCACTGAGCCCTCCTAAAACTGAATACACAAGGCATTGGTGGGGCTACATTGCGGACATCGACCAGCAGTATTTGGGGGTTTTCCCGGGTCAGACTAAGAAAATGTGATAATGTCCCTTGTCTGACTTGAAAGTCGTCAATCTCATGAAATTTGTGCCTCGAAGAGATAAACTCTTTTGTTACTAACAGGTAAGTCAACACAAACCAACTAACTACAACAATGTTTAAAATATTGGGTGTTGAAACCGGTCCAAGAGATTAGCTAAAGCAAGGAAATGTTGTTTTCTTGGATATAGTTAACTTGGATGGCAGTTGTTAGCATGGCTAGTCAATAACAGATGGCGTCATGACCACTTATTGTTCCTGCTAGTCTGTCAATATATCATGCTCCTAATAGAGTTGCTTAAAGCTGACGTACAACAATAACCCTGGACAAAGCAATCATTCTTAGCATAGACGTAATAACTAACTCAAATTTCGTGACAACTCCCATCGGCTCATCCAGGTCATTTGAGGTGAAGAAGCAGGCTCTAATACAATTTAAGCGCCAGCGTTTTTGTTCTCGATCATTATGTTTTGCTCAAGATAGACCACATATTTTCCCTCAGAAAGCCACTACGTCTCCAGTTTTTACCATCCTTCACGCTCTAGTTTCCAATCTAAACATGACGGGTACATCGGTAAATTACGAACACTCAATTGTCTCGTCTCAAAAGGGCTCTTCTTTTTCTCTCATTAAGAGCTACTACCATGTTCTCATTCGGATTGCCCACTTTTGTATCCAACGTTAATGAGAGCCCTGATAAGGCTTTGTGCCAATAGATGTATCATCTGCTGATGAAAGTTGTGTCGTACGTTCGCAGGAAAAGACTTGTTTCCACTTTGATTTTCCCTCTTTCCCTCAGTTGTTAGCTTGGAACTTGGATCTGATCGGGTTTTGGCAATTGCTTACAGGCACCAGTGGAAGTGGTACTTCTTCCTCCCTTAGGGAATTAGCAAAACTTGGGAAGGAACCTAATGAGTGAGTCAGTCGATCGTAGGTATTTACGAGTCATTGGAACATGTAATGTTCCTCTTCGTCTCAAAAAAGAGGGTTTGGAACTAGAGCAAGAACTAATGGATCAAGGCCAAGAATTGGGAGGGTAAATCCGGCAGAATAGATGACTGATCCTAATCATGACTGTTTCTTAGGATTTTGCCCTACGACCAGAATGTTCTTGTCGGTTGTGCGTGCATGTTATCAGGAACCAAGACCACGTAATCACTTTTATTATAAAAAAGATGGTCCAGAACATTTCGGCCCGATTTGATCTGTAATGAATCCTCAGCATATTTCCTCTCCTATATCATCTTTTCAGTACTAATCACAAGGTTTACCATTATTTTATTTTTGCACTCATTATCATTTTGTTTCACTTTGGATTGGAGTAAGATTTATATCACTTTTTGTATGTAGTCCAATAAATATAAGCGCTCATGCTTATACTCTATTAGTTCCAACTTGCAACTTGGTCATAAAAATTGAAGAGAAAGTCCCTAGTCCCCAACCTCCATGGTAGCTTTGTTTCTAATTGCTTCTTCTTGTGCCAAAGTCTCTCCTGTTTCATTCGTTATGGATCCTCATTGAAATTCCCTACTTTCAGCCAGATATTCTTGGTTATCATAATGAATTCCGGTGAATTAAAAGTGGATGTGCCTTTGGCCTCCATGGAGTCCGACATGGATGACGATCTCGAGTCCACTCACTCCGATACGAACCCACATCCAGCATCTGGAGTGAGCAAGAGCACCAAGCAAAGCATCAATGCCGCCAACAAATCCAGGTCTTCATCGGCCAATAGAAGAGCCTCGCCCAGATTCAATCTGGATGGAACGGATTCCATGACCGGATCTCTGGAGGATTTGGTGAACTCCTTCGACGACAAGTTGACCAACGTGTTCCATGACTATCAAGAACAAGTGGATAAAATCGCACCAGTTCAGGTAAAGAATCCAAGCATGACTGTGATCGTCACATGTTCGGGTAATGAGTCTTGCATGACTGATTCGACGTCATTTGCTTCACACCATGCCGATTTTCACACAAAGAACTGACACACGAACGCCTTATGATGGATCTTCCTAGCATGCTTTTGATATGAAACCCAGACAGAGGAGCATGAAGGTTTCTGGTCGTAATTTATGACCATTGAAACCTTGATGAGAGCGAGCAAGGTGGTTCACGGTACTTTGAATTGATCACTCGGATGAGGACGAAGATGGTTCTTTTTCTCGTTCCCATTGTCTAGAGATGCATTAGGACCTCTCATGGGAGTTTTGGGGGCCTGGCTCTCGACATTTGGGCCTTTTGCGCCCTGGTTTTTCTTGGCAGAGTATTTATCAATGAGAATAGAGTGTGGTGTAGGCCCTTTTTTTACTAATATCCAGATGGTGTGAGCTGGTTGAAGTTCGTTATATTGGATATCGGACCATTTTAGGTTCGCTCCCAAGAAGAGATCATGAACGAATGCCAGGTTTGGTGGACGATAACCGGAAACTTTGGGAACATGATGCCCATTGATTGGTCCAAATCCACGGTGAGAGCCAAGCATCTGCCCACTTTGAATCTAATGGGTGCCAAACCCGCCAGTCGAGGTCGTTCTTCATCTACCGCACGAACTGCCAGAGATTCCGTGAACAATGGAGATGATCTCGAGGAGGAAGATGACATCGTGGCTGCTGATCTGGATATGCATAGCCTGATCCTGTCATCGCATCAGCAAGAGAATTCCGTGAGTGCATTTTAAATCTTCACGAATGTTTTATTCTATGTAGGTAAACGGAGATTTTGGGATGTATTTTTATTTTTGCTGAGTTTCTGCAAAAGCACATATTAAATGATCAATCCTGTATTCAATGGCTAGCCATTTCTGATAAACTTAATTTTTTGGTGGATATTATTTGAGTATGAATCTAGAGTTGAATAATATCATTAAAACCTTCCATCTTAAATTGCTGTCAATCTTATTTGGTGACGACGGTTTCAAAGCCTGCAAAAAAAGTGCTCATGTCTTGGAGTTGTATTAGAATCTTGGTAAGTTTTTGGACTTCAGCAGGTCAGATTTTGGACTAGTATGTCTTTTAAACCATGATTATGCCACTTATATTAACACCTTTATGAAGTAAATTGAGCGAAATAGCGCCTAACACCTAAACTGATTTTGAAAGTATTTTTACCATCGGAATATGATTTTTTTTAAATATTGTAATATCGTTATGCAACTAAAAAAGATCATCGTGTTACGTAGACATGGGTAGAAAATTTCCTTTTTTCGTAGGTCATGCAGCTTCACCACACATTGGAAATTAATAGATTGAACGGTATGATCTGAACAATTTAAATATTGTTCCCGAACTATGAAGGTAAAAGGGACATTTTTGACTGTCTTAAAATGATTTTACGCCTAAAGATGAATAAAAGTGATTTTTCCAAAATGTTTTGGCCAGAACGGAAAAAGCCCCCCTTGCAGCATTTCCCTTTCTCGCAAAAAACCATGGGGATGTTTCCTAATCTTCACAAAGCACTTGACGAAGTCACATCTTGAACCCAAATACAAACTTGGGATTGATTGGTTACGAAACTTCAGTCTCTAGAGGAAAAGGGTGAATCGGACTCCTATCCAAACCACGACTTCTAAGGAGGGTTAACGAGACGAGTGGAAATCCAAGATGGGCTTTTCCCCTTTCCTCCCTTCTCATCTTGACTAAGCGTCCTCACTTCCTGCCGGAAATGGTTCAGCCAAAATCCTCCTCAAAGTAGCGAACCCAAAATAAAAAATAAAAAGAGGCCGTTCAGTGGACGATTCACTACTATCTTGAGCGCAATACTCTATAGGGCTTCTGAAGTGAAGGGAAAAACAGTAAAACAAGAGAGCTTGTCATTGGATTGTGGTTGTTCCGCGTTAATTTACTCAATAAGTGTGTGGCTTTAGGATAGTTGAAATTGGTGATCTTATTTCGGTAAGGATTTCACGAAATCCCTCATCATTTTTTTTAATCAGTGGAAATAAACATTACGTCCAAGTTGCACAGTTTGGTAATTTTTTGGAACTGCCATATTTTGTGTAGTTCTGACACTGTACAACTATTCCGGATCAATATTAAAACACTGTTTGCCCAAACAAGCCGACGAATTCAATTAAATAACAAAATTCAATCCATTCATGGTGCAGATAGGCTCTGCTACTTGTCTTCACTTTCCTCCACAATCTGAAGTCAGCTGCTTAATTCCACTTCACACCAGCCAAGATTGCTGCAGTTCGCTGTTATTGACGGGAATATCTGCATGTTCTTGATCGAAATGAACGAGTCCATATACTTGGATGATGACCCCAATAGCCGGAAAAAAGGGGAAGTCTCCCCTCCGTGTTCCAAGCGGTGGTCCTAAATTCTCAATGATCCTCGGAACCTCCGTGGCATACCGAACGTGACACCTTTTACATAGCCTTAAACAGAAGAGATGTATCCTTGGCCGTAAGGCTGCCATAGCTTCTTTGCTCTGAAATTTAGACCCTAGTTTCTTGCGAGTTGTCCAACTTTGGGGTCGTAATCGTTTCTTTATGGGATATCATTATTCTTGCACATTTTGGCCTTTTCCAAGAGTCCTACTTTGCTGGAAAACCAGGTACAAAGCTTCCACAATGGTTGGTGTTATTTGGGAATGGTGTTATATATTCATGAATTTGTCAAGTCCATAGGATGCTTGTTGGATTTCGGACCAATGCGAAACATTTCCAGAGGGCTTTTTACGTGGTCTTGTCATATATGGTCTTCAAACAAATTATTATTTAAGAGAGTGATTATTTAAAATATTTTCCTACATTGAACTGTATTTTTTCCTTGATTACCGAATGATAAAAAATCAGTTAAGTAGTACATAAATGGATTCAGTTTATGTTTATTGTCTATTGATGAATGATATTGTCAACTTGATGAACCAGATTCCCCAACATTTATTTGATGGAAATGATATGTGGCGACACCTCTCAATCTTACAAGCAACTAACCATTCAAAGATTTTTTTTCATATTTTTTTAAAACTTACTTTATGGATAATTTGTGATTTCCAAACACAATTGCCCAACAATAGGTAGACTCGATCTAGAGAGGCAAATAGTGCCTCAAAAAACAAACTATCATTATTCTTTTTCAATTTAATTGTCTCGTGACATGTGACAAAGTAACTCCGGCCCCATTGAACCATAAATCAATTTGAATTTATATTTGACTAGACGATGTGAAATTGACTTTAGCCGCTGATCTGCAAAATCAAAAAGTTCACTCCTACATATGTTCCCATGTGTAACATCAGCCCTCCAATTGTGTTCCAGGACCAGATTAAAAGTGCCGAGGAAGTCATAAAAGAGATCGACGATATGATCGAAGAGAGCGATCTACAAGACACAGAAGATGATAACGGCCTTGGTCAAAGCGGAGGTCCTTTCCAATCCGAAGGGTCTCACAACCGACCATCCAACTCCTCCTCATCCACATCCACCCACCTTCGAGAGCATCCAGCCGGGTTCTCGTCGTACCAAAGATCCTCGCAAATGGTTAGTCAAGCCTTGGCCGGACGGAAATTGGAAGAGCTCTCCTCCAACGAGCTCAGTCAGATCTTGAACGATATCGAGATTCTCGTCCGAGAACTCTCCGAGGAGTTGGTCAACGATCTGGGCGTCCGAGACGAGCTAGAGTATGAGAAAGAACTCAAGAACACCTTCATCTCATTGCTCCTATCCATCCAAAGCAAGAGACGGCAACACGTGGCCGATGGTGGCAAGATGCGGCGGGATCCCAAGGACATGTACAAATATTTGACCACCGTGATTCCTTACCAACCGGAAAGAGGCGAACCTCCATTGGCCACGTTACAAGTCCTGGTGAAGATCCTGAAGTCCATCAATGAGGACTCGCCAGCCGTCCCGGCCTTACTCACCGATTACATTTTGAAGGTCCTCTGTCCGTCTTAAAGAGGACCCGAGTGGATTGCATTGAATCGCCTCACGTTTTGTTTGACTCTCGAGAGAACTTTATTTTCCCGTGGCATATACTCTCTGTATTAAATTCGTTTCAGAATCTCTTTTAGTCTCATGTTACTCTGATAGAATGTCACCCAATGCTGTTGTCCATAGCCATGTTGAAATACACCATTAACTTGCTCCGCTCAGATTTTTTCCACGTTTGGCAGGTTGAGGAAGGTGAGCAAAAGGAACAGGAATAACCCGATTGGAATGGATAAGGCCGTGACGCCGAGAAAGGCTCGACCAACGTGATGTCGGAGGGGAATATTTGCGCTCCGAGCTTTCTCGGCGACAGCTGACAATTCTTGAAGCATCTCTTGGAGCTCTTGTTGCATCTCTTCTTCTTGATGGTTCATTTCGTACACGGCTTTCCTCCTATGGAAAATTATGAATTTAGAGTACATTTTTAAAGGCCTTTGTTTTTCTTCGGCATTTTATGGTGTATTTTTATGACAAACGCTCACATTAACAGGTGGGTAAATTACGATTGCAGGGCTGAAGAAAACAGTCAAATGCTTCTTCTTTTTTTAGGTCTTTTCACCTTTTGAGGGGTAATGATTTTCTCATTTTTAATATACAAATATCCGCTTATTTAAAAGCTCAGGATCTTATTCACAAAGGGAGCTGGGTTTTCTTTACGTAATTAAAAATCATCTTAAAACGTAACATACGTTTGGTTGTACATGCCACTTTTTTTTACAAAAAGCGCATTTTCTCTTTTTTCTCTTTTGACTATCTCTCATTTTTGCCAAATATATTTGCCATTCTTTTGCATCCCTCACTATGAGAAATTTTGATTGCGAGAAAAGACTAAAACATGGTTGTAGGGCTCTCATTTTTTCGGCATATTGAAAAATGTTATTATGATATTTTTTTGGCAAAAATTAGAAAAACATTGAAACCATCAGTTTTAGTATTCATGTGAAGTCAGTTATTGCAATGAAATCGATGTCTCATACACTTCCCATATATTCTGTTGGTTTTTGCAACCATTTGTCTTCTTTTTTTTTAAAAACCTGACATTGCTGAAAACATTCTTGAACATTCATTACTTGACTTTTATTTATATATATTATTTGATCGACCAACGAATTGGAGTTGGCTGATCTGGCTAATCCTTGAATGTAAGGTTGATCCGGAATTTTAGTCAAAAACTTGTCCAAGTCTGACGTAAATCCTACAACTGGATCAACGCCTACTTAAGCCCTAAGAATAATTGAGGGCAGCAAATTGAACAATGAAGGAGCCCGAGAAAGAAGAGATGTGGACTTCATTGTTTTAACTAGCCTGGATTCTCGAGGGCTTGAAGGTGCTCTCAAAACGCACATTAAGCCTCTACGGTCACTACAATTGACCCTAAATCCTGGGTTGG
>NC_081445.1:9267666-9299688 GCF_007210705.1 Tigriopus californicus | reverse complement strand
ATGGTCGACCCTATCTCGAGAACATGATGATCTGACAGATTACTAGGTGTCACATGGACATACTGGATCAGATCAGGGTCATTGGAAAAAAACAAGTCAAGAACGCTATTCGCTCTGGTGGCTACACCAACTTGCTGAGAGAGATTGCGCAAGATCGCAAATTCCTCCAGCATTTCGAACGAACGAGACGTCGATATCGAAATGGGAAAATACCCATCTGGACTAGCCTCCCACTCGACAACGCTAGCCGGAAAATTGAAGTCCCCTACAAAGAAAACCCTTTGAGCAAACTGACTGGTCCAACTCATATCCTATGAATTTGAGAGCTGACAAGAACGAGCTTACTGAACAAGAGGGGGGCCTATATATTGATACAATGGACAGATCACGACCTTGAAGATGACAAACTAAGACCTCTACTTCTCCATTAGACATTTTTACATGACTAATGCGCAGGTCATTTCTAACATATAGACATACGCCCCCATGCGGAAAAATGGGATGACTGGGATGGGGTTACTTGCTTTACCGAGATTTTCGTCACTATTTCAGCTTCAAATTCCTTCTTATGACTCATGAGATATGATGGATGGTCAAATATATTACATCTGCGTTCATAAAAAATATCTTTTGAATAGCTCTGGATTTTTCTTGTGAGTTATATTTTTAAAGGATGCTCCAAATTAAAGATATCTTTACTTCCAACATGATAGTTACTAAAAGTCGGAAAAATAACTGATTTTGCTGTTCAAGGTAGAATCTAGATGGTTGTCATAACTAGTTTTCATTACAGTATAGTAGCAAGCCTTCACGGTAGCTTGCCTTCAGACGACTACTCGCAATTGAATCTCTAGGTTTGCTGCTCGACGGCAAAGCAAGTTATTTTTCCCAGTTTTAATAATTAGTAACCTTATTTCAAATGAGCAAAAATATTCACGAGGATACAAGATTCAGAGAACAGAAATCAATTATATATTTTGTCAGAACGGATTTTGAATAACGAAAAAATTAAGTAAACCCTTCCAAAAACATTATCTCCCTCAAAACATGGGACAAAAAATGCTCAAGGAAACCCCTAGAATCAATACGTTAAAAACCCTTGTACAAGAATTGCAAAAAGACATGACATTCATGCTAAAACTTGCTTCTTCGATAATTCGATATGGAAAAACTTTAAAGTCGGTAATTTGTGGCCGGATTGTGGCGCAGCCTGACTAGCTCACACAGCTGAGATCCGATCCGGTAGGGACATCTTTTAAACCAGAAGGCCAAAAGGAACAAGAGAAAATTACTCTCTCGTTTTGTTCCTTCTTATTCATTGAGAACTTGGCACATCATCTTACCATTGGAGAAATATTTGCCCAATAGCCTTAGCTCAAAATGGGTTTAAAAACTTGTCCTTCTGTTTCTGTGTTTCAAAAATCCTATATTCTATCCTACTCCTATATTGAAACTTTGCTTTAGCAATAGTTTGCTTTTCCATCATTGTGAAAAAGAAGCCATACCTCAAAGAACCGAAAAGAGCCTAAGATACAATTGGTCTGAACAGTTGCATTTTAGCTTAGATGATTCACTACGGACCCAAATCAAAGCCAAAAACCAATCTAGTATGTCTATTACATTTTCCTCCTTGGTCCGTCTCACAGACAAATTCCATCAACAACGGAAGGTGACAAACACCTTGTTCCGGGTGACGATAACAATTGTCTATAGGGCTTGTCAAGTGAACGCGTTCATGAACAACTGACATTATTCCATGGAGTAAAGTCAAAGACAACATGCCCCGCCAAACCGCACTGTGCATGCATTGAATTTTGACATTTTCTCCATTTTACTTGCTTATCTAAGCAAATAGCATTGTCGTATTGAGCCAATTTGATGGTGCGTTCACCAAATTATACCAAACATGCTCATTTAGTAGGGTTTTGTAACACAACTTGCTCAAAATCACTCGATTATTGAAAAATTCAGCGGGTGGATGGTGCAAGTTGGCTGTGATGTTTGTTTTAGTTCTCCCTCCCTAAAATGCCCAAAATCAGGGTGCCGGCCCACATTTTTCCTTGAATTTCGTTTACTTGACATGCCCTATTGATACAGTTCCATCGTGGGTAGATTTCTCTGTGTTGTAGAGAGTTTTTCCGCTGATAAAGCACTTGTTTAAATGCGTTACAAGTGTTCAGACGTGTATTCTTGGGTTTGCCCCCTTTCGCTCTGTAGAGACATGAGCCCCGTTTTTTTTAAAGCGAAGGAGTGAATCTTAAATCGAGAAAAGGTCGTCCTATACTCATCATTTTTTTGAGCTTCCTGCTGCATTTGTTATGTCTGAAACAATGCGAAACACGCGAATATCAAGAGTAGATATGAAGGTATGAAGCCTTACCGCACATGTATTTGACGCCCTGACTAGAACAATATCACATGCCTTTTTTGCATTATAAATTGCTTTGGTTACGAGATCCAACCTAAACTGCAGAATTCAGATATAGTAACCTTTTTGAGGGAAAAACAGATTAGTTTTCTTCTTCAAAGAATTACAAAAAAATGAGATGTCTATTTTTGTCCGTAGGTTTCACGTAGAAAACTACTGCGATAATCAGACATTTCAAAAAATTGAAACAAAGCGACATTTTTCCACCCAATCAGGCCAAACAGCAAAAAATGAATATTTTTGCAACTATCTCGTTTTCGACCAGTCTTGCACATCTTTGATATTGCATGATAGAAAGAAATCTGATTTCAGCAGTAGCATAATAATAATGTCAGAGTGAAACTATTACAGAAATATTTTGTAACTAAGAAAAGTTTCAAATATCTTAGAATTGATAGAAGGCTTTTGACTCTATCTCCTGACCATTTACCTCATACCCCACGAAAAATGGTTTAGATATGTCTGATTTTTAAAGGAGAAGACAAACCAAACTCTGTCCTAGCGTATCTCCAAAAAAAAGGCAATAATAAAAAACAATATGAAAGGTATGGATGTTATGAATATATAGGCAGGCAATTGGTAATACATTTGCGACCCATCTTGTACTTTCAAGCCAAAAGGATTTGTAAAAAATAAAGAAAACGTCATTCTCACGATTTTATTTACAAAATTGGCCCAAACACACATATGGAAAAAAAATGGCTGAAATTGAAAAGTAAATTTGCAGAAAAATCTGGGACGGGCGCATGCCTTTTGAAAAAATTTGCCCCTTTTTGCAAAAGACAAATTTTGGCAGGCCAATGACACAATAAAAATTCCTCTAGATTCGTTTAGAATTGAATAAAATTTTCGGCCCGTCTCACTTTGACCAAACGAACTTGAGCTGGAATTCGTGACCTTTCTTGAAGAGCGGCTAAAGCCCGGAAGATTAGTCAAATCCAAATCCTCTAAACGCAGCTTCATTCTTAGGTTGGAACTTCGTTTGCCTTTTGTTCAGTTTTAATTACAAAGTGTATTGTGTCATGGGCTTTAGAAGGTGATAAAAGAGATGGCCTTTCCTTTGGTCGGTCTAGAAGGATGAAAACGTAGATTGACCCTTTCTTGGAACGAAATCAACGCTTACGGGTCTCTATAAAAGGACGAAATAAAAAGGCCTATTGTATAACTTTCAACCACATTCTCGAAGAGATGAGCAGAAAAAATATGCATGAATAAATTAGCAGAGAGCAACAAATTGACATTAAATAGGACCCGAATCATTAGGCAAGACAACAGACAACACTTTTTTCATAGCCTGTCATGATATGCAAAAGTACAAACTGTCCCTAAATAACTACAGTTCCAGACCAAACCATTGACTCATTGGATTGGCAACTCTTGCATTAAACATCAAACCAAAATTATTTTGTAATTTTGATTACATCCAGACAAATTGATGTTTTTGTACATCAGGATATTTTTTAAAATACATGATAGAGCGGAAAGAAGCCAAGCATCATCTTCCCAGTTGTCGTGGGTTCAAGCCCTAGTGGCAAAAACAACCTTTCCAGCTTGATGTTTTGCCCAAAGGGGGAAAGGCAGCCCGCAAAAGAGTCATGATTTACAAAGCTCTTTATGTCATTTCCTAAAATTGTTCAACGACAAAATAAAATCTCAATTTCATACCTGTTTTAAACATCCATTATTTTGAAAAAGATAAGAAATGAGTTGTTGGCATAATTCTATATTTTTGGCAATAGAGGGCAACAATGAAATATAGGGAATAATGGAAAACCAATCATTCACACTCATTATGCATGAACATTAATTTTATTATGACGTTGGTTGATAAAGACTAAAGAAGGGAAAATTAATGAGTACTAGTTGAATAAAAAGTTGAATTCGGTATAATCGAAAACGGATATTTGTCTTCACGTAACTTAAATGGCTTATTGCACGTTGTGCTACACTTATTTTCAAATACAATTAATAATGCTTTTTTTGTGCAATTTTTCACGCCAATCAGATTTTTTAAAGTAAATCATAGGGTGCTTTGTTGAAGAGTACACTACAAGTACAAACCAAGACCCAATCAAAATCACAAGGAGGCCAGGCTAAGGACTGTTTTGATAACAGTGCGCACGTCTCTTGGTCGTATTTAAACAGATAAAAGGCCATAAAACCGCCTTGGCAGTTGTACTCTTGTTTCTTTCCACTTCCAAGGTGGTGCACGCCATCCAAGACTCATTCATACCTGTAGTAATAGTTGTGCTTGTCGGGTTGAAATCTGTCCTCATAGGCCGGGATGAAATACACACTTTTATCCGGTGGAAGATATTTGGTCTGGCGCTTTTTCCGCTCCCAATTGGCCTTGGTTATTTGAGCCACAATCCCCGCCATTTTGAGTGAAGGTCTTCTTCAAATTTCAACCACCCAAATGATCACGTTTGAAGTTCTCATCGATTTTGTGACTCGAAGACCTCTGAACTTGAAGCACTTTCGGCACACAGCCACTCTCTTTCTCTCTTGGTCGTGGACGGCCTTTCAATCTGGATTAGCGTTCTCCTTGTTCTTCTTGGGGACTGATGGTCATGCCTTGGAATACTAGCTCTCACAAATAGCAAACGTCATCATGTCCCATGGGGCTTTAACTGTCCTATTGCTATCTTTTCACGGTACCCACTCCAGCAATGATACAATATTCTCGTCAAACTCCCGCAAACCAAAGGCCAAGCAAGGCAGTCCCTGGCAACGCGCCGCTTAAATCATTCATCGCTTAAAGAGGTATTGGAACTCCCCTCGGGATCCTCATTTTGACCAGAGTTCCAGCGTGATATGGCGTATGGAGTTGGTACCCTTGTGTGCGTGAGTCCCAACTTTCAATCCCCGTCTTGTATGTACACTCGCTCGTGGCCTTTTCCCGCCCAACTTGGGCAGGTTAACTGCAGGCAAACTCAAACCAAAGGCTACTTGCCTACCTAGAGTACCATATTCACGACAACACGAAAGTCTTCAAGTGGCGACTGACACGAAAAGGCTGTTTTCAAGGTTTGTGCATTTTGAGATGGTGTGGGAAGTGGGGCGAGAATGTGGGAGGATCGTGGTTCAAATATGATATATGAGAGTGGGAGTATCGAACAAGGTAGCACCTTCAAACAACAAGTTGAAGTGAGCCAAAGACCACTTATGGAAGGCTGGACAATGAGGGACAAAAAAGGTCTCAGTTGCCTTTTTTATCTATGTTCTTGTAGAGGTTGATTTGAGCATTGTAATAATTTCTTCAAGCGATCAAGGGAACATTGGTATGATTTTAAAGAGTGGCAACCTATAAACCCAAAAGTAAACAATATACTCTACATTCAGGAACAAAGAAGGTTATGAGTAAGAGGTCGGAAAAATAGTTTTTTTTCGGGTTTTACTAAGTTTTAACGTATTTTGGTCATGTTTGGAAATTGATAACTGAAAAAACTGAAACAGAGAACCTTGATGGAATATTACAATTTTTTGAACTTTTTGTCAATATTTTACACTTCTCATTTTTTTAATTTTTATTTTATACTTCTAAATGGCAATTTTATGCACCTTGAATTATACGTATAAAAGTAATAATTATGAATTCTCTATACGATTCTTGACTTCCTGTAAGAGCATGACCTTTGACAATTTTCTCCAAGGAGTTCATATTTCGGCTAAAACTGATATGTAATTAAGTGCGTGTATTGTCTTTTTCTCACAATTGACTGGTTTGTAGTACTGGTTATTTCAAAGCATACACTAAAGTTTAAGGAATTGAAGCATGAGCCTGTACTAGAGTATAATTTTGCATAGAGATAAAAAAATCTTTTTTTTTGTTCTAATAGGGATAAGCCCGAGAAACAAGAAGATTTAGCACATCTTTGACTTATAAAATCTCCAAAGAACATAAATAACCCGTCGAATTGCAGCCTGTGAAAACATTTTTTTCAACTTGTTCCCACAAGCTACTTTGGCTAAAAAAACTTTTGGACAAAAATCACAACTAATTTAAACGGCCTTTAGTTATTAGGACCACCATATCGGCGAATAACCATTATACGAAATAAAACATGCACAGTAGAAATGGAGGTGCAGAACATATGTAAAAGAAAGCGTTGGGTCATTTCATGAAAAGTGCCACCTGGCATAAACTAAGAGGCAGTTGCACTTTCCTCTTGCAAGCATTCATTGACTTGTGTTACATCTATATTAAAGGAGGACAAACTGATTGTTTCTACTCATATTGAGATCGATCCACGTCATTTGAAATCAACTGGAGTACTTCTTATGTGCTTAAATCGAGATAACATTTGCTCGTTAGTAGAAAGCAATAATTTAAGTCAAGGGCTACTTACTTATGCCCTACGTTTCTCTTTGAAATCCCGACGGTACATATACATATAATAAGTTACCGATAGGTTTTTCCGAGGCGCAGACTTTGGTCGATGATGGAGGTCAATGATTGAAAGTATATGGAAAGATAATTCGAAAATTACCATATCAGTTTAGGATCGAATTGATACCAAAAGTTTGTATGTATATGTTTCTTATTTCTGCTAACTAGATCGCGATATGATATTAATATTTTTTCAAATTTCTTGCTCAAGTTTCCATCAAAAAATTTGGTCGTTTTGTATAGTTTTCTCTGTTTCTTTGCCATGTCCAGTTCTTGGGAGTAAGTCCAAATTTCCCGCTATCGATTTGTCGATTTTTGTGAACAGTAGTCTTGTCTTTTATGGTCATACAGCTTTTCATAGAAATATGTCATCAATTATTTATATGGAACTGCATTCACTCTGGTTGCCAGTAAGTCTGGAAGTGCATACCTTTTTGTCCAAAACCAATGGGTCCAACAACATTTTCAAAGCAAAAATACCCAAGGGTTATGATGAGCAATCAATTCTGTGGGGGGCACTTTACATGAGCAAAGAGGACTGCTAGATAAATAAATATGAAAGAGAACATGGCTACGCAAATAAAGCAGGTAATGGCTTTGGTTAGATTGACGATGCCTTCCATTTCATGAACCATTCTTCCAGGATTGGACCACATCTCTGGATTTAAAACTTGCGATTGGCCTTTGGGGCTTTTTGGGTCCACTTGTCTTTCCCCAATTGAAGACTCTTGATCTGACAAAAGGAGAAGTTGGCGTTGGTTGTGAATTTCGATAGCTTTGAGTTTCTCCTCTGAAATCAGAAGACGCTTGTTTTTTTACGGTGATCAATGTTAAAGTTTTCAAAGGGTAATTGGCACCGCTTTTAGTTGCACACGGTTACATGTTGGAACGGAATTGCTTTATGTGACTTTTCAAGGCAGTAAGTACTTTTATTTTTGATTCCATCAATAAGGGTCTAACAAGCTCTCCCAGTGAATATAAACAATGCAATAAGGGCATACTTTGAATTGGGGCTGAAGGACAGGACCTAATTAGAAATGGCTCAAGTCCCAAGGTCTCTCCACGTGCAAATCAGTGCAAACTAGAGACCCTCTATTCAGAGACGAGCAAGGTTGAGTATTCGTCATCAAATCTGATTGATCTAATGGGCTGTTCATTTTCGACGACTATATAAAAGATCCTAAACAAAGCTCAACAAGAGTCAGGGATTTCCAAAACCAGCTCACTCAGTGGTATTACATGAAAATTTAAAGTTTTGGATAGTTTATGACAACTATTATTCACCGCGGACGTATCCTACTGATTCCACAGGGGCTAGAGTGTAATATTTCGACCTCGAAAAATGTTACCTTTTAAGCTGATTTGTGTTATAAAATAAAAAGTTGAGAAACACGTAAAAATAGTCGTCAAAACTCGAACAAAGTGAAAATGTGCCCAAAAAGGGTGTAAATATGAAAAACATGTAGCAATATTGAAAAAAATATTACAATAGACATAAGGTCGTTATCCCCAAAGTAATAATTAGCCTCTTAGCTACATAGTTACCTCTTACAAAATTGAGGCACCCAACTGTATTTACCCTGCTGTTTTGTTACCGAGAGTGCTTTTTTTACCCAAAATAATTTTGGGTTGGATCAAACCTATGATGGCAGATGTAGCTCAGCTGAAAGCTTTCTTTTTTGCACTTTCCTGAACCAAAAAACGGAGTTGAATTTGATATTCAAATGTTATGGTAGACCAACAGCTAAAAAAATCAGAAACCTTAATTTCAGTTACACCGGCAATTGTTTTCCTTGCAGCTGCTAGTAAAGCAAGTGAAGCCCCAAAATTTGCTAAAATAATTCAGGTCTAATAATATGCCATTATAATTGTGGTAGTATTGTAGGCAAGGGTGCCAAAAATCAATTATCATTTAATTTCTGCCATTATCAAAGACGCTGTTGCAGAAAATGTTAGCAAAGCTGGTATTCTCAAATTGTAATTGGGTCTTGAAGTGCTGGCTTATGGACAAGCCCCTCCTTGAAGTACATCTGACTGAAAAAGTGTTAATCTTGATTTGAACTTGAACAAATGAGTTTGAAGTTGAAGTGCAGACTTAGAAAAGCGGTATTCTGGACTCAAATTGCAGCTTGCAAGTCCAAGTTTGAACCAGCCGTATTCCTAGTCACTCTTAATTCTACTGCCAAGTGCAATCTTCCAAGAATGATGGGACCAGTCTTGGGAATCGGGAATGACATTATAAGAAGCTCAAATGTGGATGAAAATTGATTTAAACATGAAATTGAACTCACTGGGAACTCTAACACGGTTCAAGTTGACATACAAGATGGCATCTAGGCTCAAAACGATTTGTCTGACTGTTTTTCAAGTTAATGCTTTTCCCTTAATTGGTGAATTTGAAATTGTGTATGACAATGAGGAGTTTGTTCCTGTTTTAGTCAAATTGCATGAAACAGGTTCAGGCCAAGCACAGCTCTAAAATCTTTGGGAACATAATTTCAAGACTAATCTTCATCAAGTTCAACTTTGGCACATGAGACTGAATATAAAGTCCTGTTTCAAGTGCAACTTGAGAATGCGGGCCCAAGTGACGGAAAATGCCAAAAAGTGGTTGGAGATTGTGGAAGGTGGTTCACATTGTGCACCAGTGCTCAAAATAATTGGCCTAAATAAAAAAACAATCTAACAATCAAACAAAAGAAATGATATAAGAAAAAATGGCATGATCCTTGCCAACTAATGTGCACAATTTAGAATCTCTTTGGCCACCATTGACCATATCAAGTGAGCCAAGGAGGCCGTTTCAGGTTTGAAGTGGTTTTCTGGAACTGGTGGCCACAACAAGGAGCCAGATGAGACCTTCATCAGCACCCAGAAGGCTAAAATGACAGCCAACCACACCAAGAGCATGAAACATTCATTGCTAAGCTCCAGATCTCCAAGCCCGGCCTCCCTCATGCTATCCACCTTGTTATCCATCTCAATATGGTCTCAATCAAATATAGATATTGTAACAAAATGCTTTCAAACCTTCGGGACCTAAATACATACAAACAAATACATATAATATTGGCCTCAAATCATTTGCTTGAGTTCCAAGACACCTCCCGACCAATGCCACAGGGATAAGATGCCAGGAAAATGCTGGAAGATCCCCAACTTCCTCAGACACTATGGTTCCACAATCAAAATCTTCAGTAATAAAAAGTTTTCACAGTAGACCAAGTTCACCATCAGATAAACAATAGGTGGATTGTGTGAACCAAAGGCAATGTCCAAGGCGTCTTTTGAACCTAGCATCTGGCTTAGGGGACGATTTTAGGGATACTGGGATCCAAGGGGAGGAAGATGCTAACTTGCTTTTCCCCCATGGGCAAGACTGTCAGCACTGGCGCCTATTACTGGATACTGAAATACACCATCCTAACATGGATCAGAGCCAATTACTCGTACCCTGAGGGTAACTATATAACTATGGCAGTAGAATGGTGCACCTAACCACATGGCTGTCAAAATCCAAAAGTTCTGCAACAACCACTTGGTCAACTTTTGGCTCAAGGACTTCTGGCTACTGAGCCTGCCAGATCTCAACCCTCTTGACTTTTTTGCTGGGGCTCCATCAAGAGCAAAATCAGTGCCACACCTCACCTCAACAAGGTCTCAATCAAGGCTGCCAGCATCAAGGAGTAGGCTGCTTACCTTGAGGTGAGATTAAGGGCTGCATGTACTTCCTTCCGGCCCCTTATGAGGTCATCATCCAGACCAACAGTGGCCATATTGAGTGAACTGTGTCCACATATTTTAAATTACTATTCACAATTCTTTTATCAAACCAAATTCAGCTGTTCAAATGTCATTGAAGAATATTTAAAATTCATACCTAACTGCTGATGCGTATACTTTGAGAACTGGAGCCACTTGCCAAACCTTGCTTGTCTCTGCATTCAGGGTCCTCAGTGCAAACAATATAACAGTCTGGAGACTATTTGTTTCAAGCGGGTAATATCAGCACTAACCAAAAAACACTTGCTAAAAAGCCCTTGAAAAAAGAAACACTCGCTTTTAATAACAAGGCGAAGTCAATGTGCAAAAATATGAAGGGAGCAGTCATTAGAAAATGGCAAGACAATGAAACGTCCTACCATAAGATAATAGAACGTCCACCAATAAGCACAGAGCTAAACATTAAACTTAGAGGATGCACCCAGATTTAGTACTCAAATTTGGGATGACATTTAAGCACCGTGTTAAATGTCATCAAGAACTATTATTCCTTTACTTTTCCTCAAGAGGGATTTGAAATAAACGCCATTACGAAACAAATACTCTGGACTGTGCCTTAAGTTGGATCCGGAAATATGACGAGGATCAATGTTTGTTTAGTGACGAGGAAAGATTGACTCTTTCTTGAGAACGGTAGTTTAGCAACTAAGATGCATCAAAGCATGAAGTCAAAAAAAACTGAAGCGACAGAAAATTTACCTACTTCATAAACGCGCTCGTTAAAGCCAAACTGATCTCATGGAAATAGCTAGGTTAAGATTTGAACGATGACATCTTGATCATATCTACAGGGCTGCCACAAAGTACGCTGGCACTTAGCAATACAAATAGTTCTTAAACCATATGTGATACATGCATCAAACTTTTTATGATGATGTTAGAACTGCAATTAACCTTTCTTGTTTGTAAAATTATTCATTTGACCTCCTTTTGCACGGACAATTTGGCTGTTACGTTTTGAAACTCAATTCACTGTGGCAAGCACAGCTTTAATGGTGATATTTCCCAGGCAGCCTTTAATCCTCTTTCGAGTGCCTCCACATTTTTATATGATCTTTAGGAGCGCTTTTCCTCCAAAAATTTGAGGCCAATCCAACTTGCCAATTTGAGCCATGGTGGGTTTACAAGCACTGAAACTTATCGCCGGCGAACTTTGTAGCAACCCTGTAGATACACAATCATAAAATAAAGCAACCTCTGATAACATTTCATCATACATCAGATGCTCTAAATGATACATGCAGTACAAACATGGTGAAAAAATACGCATACAGGCGGAAGAGATAATGAATGAAGATCAGGCACAAAGCATATTTCATACACTTCCGATAATATGCCTTTTCAAATTAGACTCATTGGAGAAACTATCAGCATCTGTCGTTCAAAGGAGTGGTTATTTGCAAAGTGGTTCGCTTAACAAGCCAATTTTGGCGCAATGGTGTTTCATTGGTATGGTTAGCTTCCTTCAGTATTGTCGAAGGATTGGTCATTCCTCTATGAGGAAGAAAGAGCAGAAGCGCTTGACTGCATTGGTCTCCTCTCGGAATGCCCTGCCTAGCTTGTGTTTTTTCAATTGAAGACTGACATTGAAACTCTCAACTTGATTATTAAGTGGCAAGCAGGACAATAGCATGGAGATAAAGCCACACCTAGATTATAGTTATTTCTCTTCATCTTGAAACAATCAATTGTTGTGGCTAAAGAGTGGAATATCATTTCATTTTGAAATATAAAAACCGGCATATTTATCTTCTGCATCAAGGTTTATAATTTTTCACAAAAGGGCCCTTACTTCTAACGTCAGACATCCCAAACAAAATGGGGAAGAGGGACGGTAGATTGCTAAATAAACTATGTAGTACTTGTAACATGCTATGAACATAATTTCCTACCGCACATTATGTGACTTGGGTCACCAATTCTACATAAGATTTTGATAGAATTAGCAAGACACAACTCAAACACATAATAGTTCGATAAAAATGAATTGACCCAATGGGCCCTATATTTGGTAGAGGATAATTCACAAAGCGCCCTCTAAAGTGCAAAGCGTACACTATGTTTCGTGTAGCTTATGAAGCCTATAATCAAGATATTTGCTTTTTCCTCAGTGCTTCTTCTAAACATTGCATCATAAAAATAAAAATATTCAATATAAAATGCAAATTGTTTTAACTGCAACTAAGAGAACTACATACAAGCTAGCAGCCATAGCGTCTTACAGTAGTGGAGCCCCTGCTTTCCCATCCGGTGTGCCTGGTTTGATCCCGGTTTAGCCAAGTCTAAACTTCTTTGCAATATGTAAATTATAGCATGAGTTGCAACTTAAACACCTTAAATGGGCAAACCAGTGGTCATTTCCGAGGCCGGGTAAGGTAAAAATCAATGATGCAATGGGAATATTCCTCAAATAGAACACCCATCATCAGATGACAGGGCAAGCGAGAAAGCTCAAAAGAAACGGTTACGTTACGTGCATGAAATAGACAAATTTGTATGAAAAATCGGGCTCAAGTTCCCGGCAATCTAGTGGATGATTGCTATCGTTTATAAATTCTTTTTTTTTGTGATGTTTTTCATCCATTGTGGAAAAGGACGCTTTTGGAAGTAAGGTGCAATTCATCCGGGCTTAACAGAACAATAGCTATAGCAATGAAATAACTAAGCCATGAATACGGTGTTAACTTGAATGAATTACTTCATAATGCTCCTAATTTGCGCTTGTTGACCAAAAGCCCTCTAACCCTGTTTCTTCAAGTCTTGAATAATGCTTATGTGCTTTAATTCGCATTCAATTCAGCAAAACACCGTTACTAATCCCTAAATTGTTTTTTGTCCATATCAAGCTTTGAAGGTAGCCAAAACCTTTTCAATCTTTGAGGCGATTATTTGATTCGAGGAAGTCTTAACTGCAGCTCCATAGTTCCTATGGCCATAATACCTATTAATAGTGCAAGGGTTATAATTAGGCTCCGGCAAAATATGTTGTTTCCACGTCGAGTAGAATTCCCAGAAGTTTGACGACTCAGATTTGAGAAAGAGTTAAAGCGAGCGATTGGGAAGAAAACCGGCTTGTAAAACCAACTCGAATTTCTACTCGACTTAAGAACAACATTTTTTGTACGAGTCCAGTTATAATCATAAGATGGTTGAGGCCACACGTTTGACACTCTTGATTGGTCCATTCTAATAAAAAAAACCACAGTTCAATGGCTTTGATCGGAGAGCAATAAAATAGATTAGGTCATTTTTAGAGGGACGCACTCAAGCAGTCGAAGTGCAGGGCCTGCCCTCATTTCGAGATTTTATGTGTGGTTCGCCTCAAGGGTCCGTCCTGTCCCCACTTTTATTTCTCATATATGTCGCTGATCTTCCCTACTGGATTGAAGGGGAGTATCGGGATGGATTGATCAGATTTGCGGATGATTCGATGGTTGTTGTTAAAGCTCCAACACCAAAAGAACTAGCAACGAAATCGGAAAACGTTGCCAATGGTGTGCTGGAATTCATGGTCTCAAACGGCCGGAAGCAAACCCATGGATGACACTGTAATGTTGATAGAGGAAAAGAAGACCCAACATGTTCCTATATAGATTGTGGTGGATGGCCACACAGTGTTAGACCAGCCTGGATGTAAAGTGCTTAGTATTCACCTCCGAAGGGATTTGAAATGGAACACCCATGTCAATTGGTTGGTGGGAAACCTGAAGAGGAGACTCGGGTTGTTACGATTACTTCTTTCTAAGGTCTCGCGGGTTTGTTTGAAGCGGGAGGGCGACTCTCTATCTGATCTTGTCTCAAATTCGGAATTGTCTGCCACTCATTTTCTCCACGTATGGACAAGTTCGGGGACAGGAACACGGAACCGGATGCGAAGCACAACTGCAAGTCCAATGGAACAAGAATTTTCGTGAACTTCTGGGGAGGAAGCTCTCGGATAAGATTTCGGTTAGTGAACTGCACCAAAGGTCAGGCTTCTTGTCATTGAACCAACAAGCGATCAGGGCGACATTCATTGCCATGTGGAAAGCCAACAGTTCGGTTGGAGGAGGATTGGAGGGAGTCTTCGAGACCATTCATGTTATCCGAGCAAATTTGGCAAATAACTGGGAAACAAGAGACGCAGCCCGGAATTATACTCATATGCATAGAAATGGCGGCACCTTCATGAAACCGGGAGTGGAACTGTGGAACCATTTGGAACCCGTCACCAAGTCATGCCAATCATTAGACATATTAAAAAGAAAGATAGCCCCTCTCGTTAACAGTATGCCTCTATAATCAGTGGCTGTCACAAACACAAATAAAAAAGTGCTCATGCAACTTCAATAATGAATTCTAGTACATAGCGACAAGTAACTTTGACCTAGAAGAGCCAGGTGAACTATGCCTATTGTGCCTATTTTGGACCTAAAACAGCTAGACCAAAACCACAAAGAGCTGAAATTTGGCTATATTTAACACTTAAAAAAACAGCTTCACGTATCATGTACCTTGAAAGGTGCGCTAGTTAGGGACTCTGATGCCTAGGGCATCTCTAGCTCCAACCATGAGTTTTTTAAGGCCGCTGAACAACGCCTTCTGCCTTGTTTAGGTGCGGACAAACAACCTTACAGAGGTCAGAGCATGGTGATGAATTCTGGCATTTTCATTCAAAAGCCAAATATCATGCCTGTGATATGTAATGAATAGTCTCGAGGTATTTTAAAGTTGATATGAATGAGCCAAAGTTCCCAAATATATAGCATTTCAAGTTTTTGTGGGGTTTAATTGCACTAGATTTATAGCATTTAAAAAGCCTTACTAGAATATTACTTGATAGCCATTGATGAATCTGATAGTTAAACTACTACTCGAAAAAATGACGGAAAATAATAATTTCTTTAAATTTGTTTAACACGGAGTTTTTATCCGTTATTTTTTGGATAGATAAAGAATCAGACTACTCTGTTGCTTAAGGAGCTTTTAATTCACGAAGTAAGATAAAAAAAGTTTAATCAACATAAAGTATCTAAAATAATTCACCATATTTTAGAATGGACACATTTTATGTTACAATCTGATGGAAAATTATGATCTAAAAAATGTTGACGTTCTATCAAACAAGCAGGATAAAACTCCTTGCTTGGGATGCCAAACGTGTTACGAATTTTACCCTTGTAGGATTGCATATGTTTTCCAGAAGGATTGGTGATATACTCATTGTTTGGCTATGCTTTATGATAAGTTGCTCAGCAATATCATCTTCATAAAGCTTGGTATCTTAAGAGCGTATTACCTTGATTTTTTGTGTGTTTGTCCGCACCTAGACGAAGTAGAAGGAGGCACCACCGCCCAATGAAAAAATCCATATATCCTTCTGAGTTAAGAAGACACGAAACTAATGGGAAAAGTTCAGATGAGCAGTCTTTTTTGGATGATAAACCTTTGGATATCAGCAAAATGTGCCAAAACTAGCTAAATTAGGAATAAGGATCCAGAAAGAAAGATCCAATTCTTGGAGCTAAACTTTCAAAATATGAGAAAGATAGCTAAATATAACTCTTTAGCGCTAGGCTCACCATGATTGAGGCACATGAAGACCTCCCATCAAAAGCTAGAGACGAACTCAACCAACGTCTTAAACGTTCGTCGTAATAAAAAAGATGGTATTCATCTTAAGATGTTATGAAGAGAAGTGGAAAAGACATGGGTTTATGGAGCAAAAGTGGGGACGAGTTGCCGTGCCATAAGGAACCAACCATAATTGAATTTGGGATTTCATCAATTTTCCCGGTTTTCGACTTGTTTGAGCAACCGGAATCTTGATATCGAGTCCGAAAAAAGGTATGGTGTTGGTACTGCTAATAACATTTACTCATCCGATTACTGAAATCTTAGTTATATCACGGCCTGACTTGTCTGCACATGTAATGTTTGTGTCTGCTCAACATCCAAAATCAAGGTGCCACCTGTTTTCCATTCACTTCACCAACCGAATTGATTAGTGATAGGCGTCCGGCAAAAGTTGGACTTGTACGAGTCCTCGTCGAATCCGTCAGAGGACTCGAGGCTTTCACTAGAGTCAGGTCAAGTAAATAGACTCGAATTGCGAAATTTAAAGAAAAAATCCATAATCTTTTTTTGGCGAGTCTGGACTCGAGTCCTTTCTAAAAGACTCGAGTCCGGCCAGTTCCTCCAAAATCGAAAAAAGACTCGAGTGCACTCGGACTCGAGTCCGGACTCGCCCTAGCACTACCAATTACAGCCTTCCTCGGAACTATACAAAAAGTTATCTGCATACCAAGAGAAAACTCATTTATTTGCATATTTTTACGAAACTTTTACCATAGTTTTACCAAAGTTTACCATAAAGTGATTACTTTGTTTTTGCTACAATAAACTTGTAGCGAACATTTGAACCTTTTTCAGATGTTTGCTGAAAATGTTGAACTACACATGTTAAAGGCATGCCAAAAAAATTAAAGGCGCCTTAGAAAAGGCTTCAACTTACCAGTGATCTTCTCCAAAGCCTTCATCCGTCGTTCCTTGGCCGTCTTTGATCTGATATATGGATTATGTTTGGTGGGATCGAAGCACCGATCGAACATCGGGGATATACTTGAGCTTTTATTGGTTTGGATGCGGCAAAAGTTTTGCTCCAAAGCCCTCCTTTTCCGTTCGCGATTGTTTGCCGCCATTTGGGCAATAATTGCTGCCATTTTAAACGAACAAATACAGGTTAGACGTTGAGGGGAAAATCACGATTCGTTTCTGGTGGAGGGTGTTTCTTCTCCTTTCAATAAGAAGGAACTGACCACAACGACAAAAGCCACATCTCACGCAAACAAAGGAAGTAGGATTAAATATTCACGAACTGCACATTTCGTCCCAGTTTTCCATAAACTGGACACAAGAACACTCAAGAACTACATTTGAAAGTTTATTATCATCATACATAGATATATTTATCACCATATGTTTGATTTACACGAGTAACGTTGTCATCTCCACCGGATTGTGCACTAGCAAAAAGCGAGGTTTCGTTAGAGGTCGGGAACTAGTTCCTTCCAATTTGACACAGATAAGTTGTAAAAGAAGTGTACATCCAATGTATGTAGCTTCGGGAGAAGTCGAAGGACCGCACAAGCAAAATATTTCTGGCTAGATTAATCCATCTCATCAAATTAGTCCAATGCAAAAGGATGGCAAATATTGTGGCTAGCATTACGTCAAGAAAAGAGACGACCAATTTCCAGGCTTATACATTGTTACATCCAGGTAGTTTAGCCTAAATCACCAAAGTGGTCCTTCATTTCCTAGGTGGAGCGGGTGGAGGGCATGCGGGTAAGGGCCCAATATTTGGGTTTAACGACTTCAAATCATTGTGCCCATCAGTATGATACAGCTGCTTTGGAATCTCATCAGGAGGCCTGCATTGAAACAAAAAAAAGGTTTTCTTACATATCAAAGGCATAATGGTTAATAAATCAAGCTGAACGGACACCCTTACCTTGGCAGGCCGGTTTCTGATGCTGTTGATCCGTGACGGCTTGCGTCACATCTTAATTCAGGGTGACTCCCGCTGAAATTGGCAAAATGGCTTCCAGCTATGATTGAGGTGGCCGAGGGCGAGGTGGGTGCATTGGTGGTATTGAGCGACATCCCGGAAAGGGCGGGGAAATGACCCAAGGGAGCGAATGCGTCAGGACCCATAAAGGGGGAGTTGCACTCATTGGAATACTTTATGTTCGTGTACTCTCTGGTTGAAGTCTGAAGGAGCGAAAAACGAAAAGGATGGATTGAATGTTTGAGAGTTGGAAGCAAAAAAAAAGATTGCCGTCAATATTTGACTATAATATTGCTTATAATCATTTCAATACAAGGAAATGAAGATTATTGTCGAACATAGTATTGATAATCACTATTATTGATTGTGACCTTACATAATGATATTTTTGCAACAATTCGCGAAGGTAAGCTCTTCACAATTCTATTAATACATATCCATAAAGTATAAGGGCCTTACGCTGCATGAAATATGGTTTACGTTCTGGACTAAAAAGATTCAGCCTCTACCGAATAAATGGCCGATAGGGCCGATTCTCTTTATCAAATTATATTGCGTTTGTGCTTTTCTTGTCTTATTCTATCAAAATCTGATGGGAAATTATTGACCCGGGTCACATATTATCCGGAAAAGAAATCGCTTTCAAGGGATATCACGAGTAGTTTATTTAGCAATCCTCCGTCCCTCTTCCCGTTTTGTTTGGGCAATCTGACGTTGCCATTATAGGATTGTATGAAGTAATGAAGTAATCCAGCATGGTTTCCCAAATGAAGGCCATTGAACCCAAGACTACATCGATTTGATCACTCTAGTTTCACGTCTAAACCACCAATAATTAAACATTACCTTTTCTGCGCGTAATCGATGTTCGACGGTGTCAATGTGATGTTGAACCGCCATATACACGAATTTGTATTGAGCCTCGGTTTGGACCATCCCCGACCTTTGGCTTCGGACCATCTGGATCGTTCGTTGGATATCAATCTCACAATCCAGTCCAAACCACTTAGTTTGATCGATAATCATATCAATGACGATGAATGTGCCGGTTCGACCAATTCCCGCCGAGCAATGGACGATGATGGGTCCGTCGGAACCTTTCTCCAATGAATTTTGCTTGGCATTTACATCATGAAGGAAACTCAACACGCAACCAGGATCGTTGGGTACACCGTGATCTGGCCAAGCCTTAACACGAGAAAAGACTTAAATTAACTCTGACCCAACTATCCACCTCTACTAGTTGAAGAGAAATGGCGCTCACCTGGAAATGGAAGTGAAATATCGTCCGCTCATCCAAACAGCCCTCTTTTCTGACAAGGAATTCCCTCAATGTGTAATCTTGGGAGGCATTTTCAGACACATTTTGCACGGTGAACTTCCCATAGCTCTCCGTTTGGTCCAAATCCGGCCAATATTTCGCACATTTGGGCTTCATCCGCTCCAACTAAAAGGCGAAGAATAAAGGTTGAAGCAACTGTTTTCCAAAGGCATAAGGTTCAAGAAATGATCATGATCCCCACCTCTTTGGTGGTCATCACTATCACTCGTGTATTCTCCTGCCAAGTCATTTGCCAAAAGTCCGCTCGGGTGGAAGGAAGGCAACCTTGAGTGGCGATAAAAGACTTTTTCCGGAGGGGTGTGGTCGTTTCCAGGAACGGCGAAGGGCCCACGTTGGTTATGAGGTCATCATCCGTTTGAATGCGGTTGGCATTAATATAATCTGACCCCGGAGAGCCATCTGTGTCTTGCAAAATGACCCGGGTATGATCGACTAGAAATAGACAAAAACAGCTCAGACACATTCGTTCCACAGTGCTGTTCCATGTTCCAAATCTTACACGGCAGAATGTTCTTGTAGCGATTCTTGTTCTTGTTCTCCGGCTTCTGGCCCTCCTTCCTTGAGTACAAATGCTTGCATTCCTGTTGCTGTAGGTCTTCAAATTCCTCCCAGAAACCTGCCTTGCCTCCCGGGGGTCCACTGGAAGGCACAAAGCCATTTTCTTTTTGGAGCTCTTGGACGCGGAGGACAAGGGCACGAGCGTTGATTTTGGTGGCGTTGAAAGGCTGCTTGAGATGCACCACGGTGCCGGATTCCTCCACCATTGGATTCTTCTTGTAGTACTCAACCAAATCTGACAGGGAATCAAAAGGCTCACCACCCCCAACGTCGTATCTGCCTTTCTGCAAATGAAGTGAAATCATCAATGGTAAGATTTGGATAATAGGGCTTTTAAGGGCGTTGATCGTGAATAGCTCTCAGACTGAGGTAAAGGGTTCTGGCAGTTTTAGCTTTTTGGTGGATAAAATAAACAATGACTGACTATTATGTTTTCGAGTGTAATAGGTAAGGATGGGCAAATTGGGTGAGAATATTTTTTGGTCACTTAAGCCCACACTTTTACATATTTGCATTTTCCACATTTATTTGCACCTTTCTACTTTTATTTTGCATCTTTGGCCTAAAAACGGTGTTTTTGTAAAAATTAGCTGTTTATTGACATTACAGTTGGTCAAAACAAATTAAAAGGTTGCCACCGCAATAAATATGAAAAAAAAAACTGAATTTTGAACAAGTGGTGTCAATTATTAAATTGTGAGTGCTAACAGAAGTTTTGTACTTTAACCTCGTTAGATCGACCCAGCTGATACCTTAAGTAGAATTTTACCTACTGAGATGGTACGAGCCAGAGACAATCAGTCTCCCGTGGATTATGTTTAACCTTATGTTTGAAGAAATAGTTATTATTTTTTTCTTTTTTCGAATGTGTGCCTACGTTCTGACTCAAAATCGATAATGTTCGTGATTCAGACCAAAACAGTGCTTAAAAAAGGAAAAAAATGCGTTTCGGCCCAAACTAGTCTTAGTAGCTACTAGCAAGCAAAAAGGCCCATAGCAATCTTTTTGCCGCTGGCGGTAAGAAAAAGACAAACCCATCTAAACCTTCAAAACCATCTCTTATTATGAAGAAAAAAAATGTAGATTTATATTCCGATCATAATTTCCAAACCGGTGCACTAGCTTAAGCTTTACCATTTCTTAGGTTTTAAAATCAGACTGCCAGTGACAAGGCATCCTTTATAAACCTGACTACAAATTGAGCTACATAAATGGCCGAGAATTCCGTCATAAGCGACTACATTTCAAAGAAAAAACGACAATTTGCTTGCTGGACACAATGATCAAAAAGCCCTATCAAGTTTCCAGACGAATTCCCAAATACAATTTGGCATTTTTCTTGCTCAGGAAATCATTAGGAACAACATTAATTTTCTTGCTTTATGGAGTTCTAGCCCGCATAAAAAACCTTGCATGCCTAAAAATTGATATAAAAACATAAGTTTTCGAAACCATAATAATGCAAATTGGGAACCCACTTAGTTAGCACTAAATCTATTTAATCATTACTTGGCTAAAAGTGATTTAATGGTGAAATTTTCATCATTTTTTAGCTCAAGAATGCCCCGGTTATATCTTCACCGGAATTTCCAAATAGATGATATTAATTTTTACTATCACAAAAGTAAGACCATTCTTTTCTTTTTCTTGCATTATCTGAAAATAGCTCAAAATGTTATCTTACCCGTACTCAAAATCCTCCAAAAATACAAACTTTCGCCGCAAAATTATTTACGAATCGTCTTATAGCACACAGAGTTCAACAGTCACTGCAAATTTCACATGTATAAAGCCTCAACGAAAAAGTTTTTAATTAGTTCAACAGTCTTAAGGAAAGCCCAAATCTATAAAATTGCTTGTTGCATGCATTGTCTTCAAAATTCAAGCGAATTTGTAACTAAGTCTACTTTTCATGATTGCAAAACACAATTTAAAAAATTACATTTTCAGTGTGTTTTAAGTAACATGATATGGCATTTTGAGCTATTTTGAGATCATGCAAGAAAATAAAAAATAATCTTTTACTTTTGCGATGGTGTAAATCTTGATCATTTTGGGGGGAATTCAAGTGAAGATATATACAACCGTGACATTTTGGAGCTAGAAACGATGTAAATTGGGTCATTAAATCCCATATATTTAAGTAATGGTTTGATAGATTGTGTCATAATTTCCAAGTTAGTGCTAACTAAGTGTGTCCCCAATGTGCAGTAATTAGGTTTTTCAGTTTTTATACTGATTTATAGCATGTAAGATTTTTATCCGGGCTAGTACTCCATAAAGCAATAGAATCAAAGATGTTCCTTCTGATTTCCAGAGCAAGAAAAATGCCAAGATGTGTTTGGGAATTCCCATCAAAACTCTAAAAGGCATCTTAACCACTATATGGAGATAGAAAAAAACGTGTCCATATTTGAAGACGTCCACACGTAGGTTTTCTATTCGTTTGTATACTTACGTTGTATCTAATCTTAACGTGAGTGACTCGGTCGTTAGACCGAACGGAGAAAACGTAATCACCAGGTTTGGATTGAGACTCTCTGACTAGGAAGCTTCCACTTTTTCCCTTTTCCAACAATTTCTCCGCCTCCTTGCCACTAAGATGTCCATGAAACCATCTGATTGGAGGCAAAAACTAACTTATTATAGTACGGACTTTTCAATGATTGAAAGAAAAACCAGGCCTTACCTTTCGGTGGTGGGGTCAGCACTGTTCAGGGGGAATTTGAGCTCTATGACATCCCCATTCTTCTCTCGGAGTTGGCCTTGGTTTTCAGTGTAATATTGCACTAACTCCGAAAGAGTGGCAAACTTCTCTCCACCATACAAGTCATAAAAATCCCCCGTGTTCTGGATTTTTATGTGCCGAACCTCGTCATTCCTAGCTCTAAAATCACAAACAAAACACATTGCACATCGCACTTTCACAAACAAAAACCGTTCCTTTTTTACAGAGTTACTAGAAGCCACTTACTTGACTGAGAGTGTAAAATCCCCTGGATTTCCTTGTGATGGGCGTGCCAAGAAACTGGCTTCCACGCCTCGTTCCTTCAATAAGACTTCGGCTTCGATTCCAGTTAGGTTTGGGTGGAACCACCTGTAACGAGGCAAAGACACGTTGAATGAAAGTGTATTAGTTTTAAAAACACTTTTTAAAATCTTCAGAAGCCATCAGTTCTTTGTCTGTTGTCTGGAGGTTTCTTGCCAACTGCAAATCTTGAACATGTGTTTGGGATTAGTATCATTTAACAATATCGCAACCCACGCAAAATACATGAGAATTCTGGTTTGGGAATCGATGCCATTTGAGTCCAAGTTTACTGGCCCAATCGTGACAAGTTATAACATTTCTGATTCCACTATCTGACACCGATCTCATTTTCTGCTACATTCTTGTCGGATGGAATATTGATGCGCCTGAAGAATACTTTTACATTGAGTGTGAACTGGTTCAAGAAAACATTGGGATGTCCAAATTTGATCGTCCGGTTTTGGCAACCTTTGGCGTACACAATTTGCTCACAGCCTCATTTGGCTCACATCTCACGTGCCCTCAGATTTTGGCAGACCATTATGCCGACTAATGAAACCACATCATGCTTAATCAAGAGGGTCGTCCAAAGTAGTCCAAAAACTAAAGATGTACACATAGTTACATTCGGAAGCAAATTGTGCCAAAAGCAAAGCGTGCATCAATTTCATTCTAGGTGAATTGGGCTGCAAAAATAAAGAAACTTTCGGAAAAATGGAAATTTATGTGTTATGGAATTCGTTAAGCATTTGATCATATTGAGGGTATTCAATGAGGATTGTTTTGAAAAACCTTTCTAATGCTTGGGTTCTACTGCAATTAATCATATTTTTGTGAAAACTGGACCATAATTAATGATTGATTAGTTTTGGATGGCATGTTGTGATCGAGTACATGAATTCAGAGGATTGTAGAAAAATATCTATGGAGGCCAAATCAAAGCAAGCAGCTATGATTGTCACGATACATCGTAAAATATATTGGTTTCTCTTGTTCTATCCCTCCTCTCCTTTCAATTCAACCTCCTGTATCAATTTTCAGACATGTACAAGGTCAGAAAAAAAAATTTTCTTTCGAAAACTCTGCCCATTTACTGAAAATCCTACAAATCAAATTTAGTGATTCTATTTCCTTGAAGCTGATGTTTATCAGTAGAGAGCGGCCAAAATATGCATTAACCGTCCTATGTCCCGAAACAATATTATTCGCATATTTAGCATATGAATACACTTTTTTGAAGTGAAAGTAAAGCGAAAAAATAAACAATACGGCTCGTGTCAAAATTGAAAGGAAAATAAATCCGACCTGGTCATTATATCAAAACGTGATTGAATTCGAACATTTTACATGACCAAATATTTATGAACTATGGCATTACCTGACTTGCAAGGAAGTTTCATTCTCCCTTATCGCTTAAGATCCAATGAATCAACAAAGAAAAAAATTGAATCAGGAGGAGTAATCTTACCCACCGCTTCAAAAATAGGGCATGCATATTTATACGGCAAATCTTTGCTACTAAGTTCCTCTTAATCCCTCAATTGATCCCTTCCCAAAGCACACAATCTTCAATCAGTTTTTGCTCAAAGATCAAAAGTTTAGATTGAAGTTCCAAAAAAGGCGGGTCAACCTGTTCTACTTAGTGGTGCTTACCCTTTACTCCGGCCCAGTTTATTGGCCTGTTTGAAGCACAACAAACAGCTGCAATCACACATGTCACCGATTGGAGCACTCTCTGGATCATGATGATCCCGACTGACTAGGGATTCGCAATCATCCAGACGCACCTCGTCGTCTAAAAAGCCCAACGTTTCTTTTGAGTATCTCAGAATGGACTTGGAGAGAAGTCGAGTGTGAAAGAAAGTAAATTTGGTCAAGAATATCGCTGGACGACGAGCAATGAATGGAAACTTTCTCCAGGACATTCTGAGATACCCAAGAGCCTCTCTGTCGGAAGGCTACCACCACAACCACTACAACCACCACAACTGCTCCTACAACAACTCAAGTCGCTAATTTGTGGGCTCTCCTCCACTACCAAAGATGATAGATAAACATCCGTTGTTTGGACAGTGGCCAACTTGACACATGACGTCGAATTCTGACTTATACGCTTGAACACCGGCTTGGAATCGACCAAACTTGGCCTTTTACACCGCTGGACTTCGGGGTTCAGGCTACTCGCAGGTTTATGGCCTTGGGACAACACAAAAGGTCGGGGAGTGACCAAGGAGAGAAACTTGTCTTCATTGGCAGAGAACATGGTGGTACTGGATCAGAATTTCAACTACGTCATTTCAGTGCCAAGGGTCAAAATCTTCATCATCTTCACTTCTTAATTATTGTCTGCGCTTCAGTGAGGTGGTTCTAAAGCACTTTATTCCTATAGTGAGTCGCTCCTCGTGACTCAATGGTTCTTCAGATTTGGGCTTCATTAGAGGAGTGGGTGGGACCAGTGGGACCGTTTGAACCAGAACTGCTCTCCGGTGTATCTCGTGGACATGAAGATAATGAAGCGGTCAGAATGTCGGTAATTTGTCATATGAAGATGTTCAAGTGGACCTCAATTCTTGATTGTCACTCAGTGGAAAGTGAAATTAGGACTACACACACACACACATCACATTGTCAAGCGACAGATAGACAGATCCAACTGATTATTTCTTTTTCCACTCTTCCACAAGTTCTTGTTCTGACGAAACAATGAAGCACTGTGGATGCACATGGAGCCAAATTGTCTTTGTTTATGTCAAACTTTTTGTCCATTGGCTTTCATTGACCCCAAAAAGACGTTCATCTCTCCTCTAGAATCGCGAAGACAAGAAATTGATCTGACTGTTCCCATGATCACCAAATGACTGCCTCAATCCTGAAAGTGACTTTTCCTATGCTTGAAGAACCTATCAGGCCGCAATGGCTCTGTTCTTGAACAATAAGGGAAATGGCCCTTCAGGTAATATTCGTTTCTCTCTTCGGTTCTTTGGCATACAGGCGTTGCGAACAAACGGGAAAAAAGAGAAAGAAGAAGAAGTGGTGGAAAAAACGCATAAGCACCCACAGATCTCTAATTCCTTCAACCATCCGGGTCTGGTGGAAGATGCTCTGGAAGAGATCATGGACACGGAGAGAAAAATTCCCATCCCAAATTTGAATCTCCAGCCCTTCAAATGCGAGATTTGGCAAGAATACGAGTCAGGATGGAAGGGAGAAAAACAGTCGTAGCATTCTTTTGTATGGGAACTTGACAATAGCCGATTGAAAATAGAGGGCGTTGTTCTGTGGGAGAACAGACAGAATCGACGGTTTTTACCTCAAAACAACAAAGCATTCTCAACCTAGTCAAGGCTGAACTACTTCATTGATGGATTCAATCGCCCATTTGAACCAGCAAAGCGGCATGTAAAAGATTGCCAAAAAATAGTGGCTTTTTCATCTTCGTTATTGGATTGGAAGAATCAAGGACTGAAAGACCCAAAACATCAGAACCTCTGTATGGACTGTTGATAGTTTATAAGCATCGTAAATAGTGTCAAATTAGATCTTTAGAGTTACAAACACTCTGGAGGCAAGTCATTTGTCAAGGTTACCATTTAAAAGGACTTGAACAATTAACCTGTTATTGAAGATCCAAGTTGGGAACAAACTCATTCACTAAGTTAAACGACAAAAACGGGGCCTTGGGCATTCCTCAACTTTTAATCGTGCGGCCAATCACTCACTTTAACGCTACGTCAACCTATTTGGAGTAAAAAGATTTATTACTTTACAATAGTAAAACCAAAGCCATTCATTAGAGTGGAAAGGATGTAGATCCCTTGAGGGGTCCCCCAACGGGATAGCAGATCAGATTAGCCCTATAAAAGACAACCATTGCATATTGTCTATACATCATATTTTATTTTATAGTTATTTTTTTCGCCATGAGGTGACCAAGAGTCGCAATAAAGATAATAATAATAATAATAATAATTTATTATTATTATTATCAATATAATTATAGGTGGTTTTTAGTGTGGGCCACCTGGTATGTCTGACGAAGAAACTAGAAAGTAAACTCCCGAATATTCCATGATTTCAAAATGTAGCATTTTAAGAAAACTATTCATTCCCCCTGTAACAACTCCAAGAGCCAAAAAGTTGGCGCTATTTTTTTTTTTATCTTTAACTTTATTGCGACTCTTGGTCATGTCAGATTGTAAAATGTATAAAACTGTATGTATAAATATCATATACAAAAATCGATTAATAAAAGAATAAAATGGTCAAGACTGATAAAATAGTTGACTAGAGTGTGGTATCACATTGAGTTTGACTAGTATTGGTTCAGTGCACATGAAAAAAAGTGAAGAGGGAAATTGCAGATAGTACATAAACAGGTGGGGAGAGGTAAATGATGAAAATCTTGGTTATTGCAGTAGAGTAGAGAGTTTTAATGTTAAATATTCATTTTGATTGATGTGTAATTTTGTGAGAGTTTTAAATGTTCACGTGTTTTTCCATATCTTCCCAAAATTAGCGTGGTTTTTTTTGAGGACTTCCTTCCGCCACTAGGAATGGAATTCCCAGCAGTTCAAGACGCAAAAATTATTCTTTTCAATTAAATTATCAAACAATTATGACTTTATCAAAGGGACTTTTTTCGTTCAAATGAGTCAAAAGTAAAGAATAAATAAACAATTCTCATGAACTTTTGATGGAATATTCAGTGCATGACCTTGAAAATATTTCACAAGACTTGGTTCACCATATGTTTAACTGCTTTTTTCTTTAACATACTTTTATCACATGCTGCGCTACATTTAGATGAAATAAATAGTTCAGGCAACATGAAATAAATCCTTTGGTTTCCTTCTTATCCGGAAAACGAGGTCAAGGTTGGCCTAGACATTAGAAACCAGATTTGTTTGATGCAAGGTAGCTTTACTGGGAATAAATGGAAAACTCAATACCAGCAGGGCAACTTACAGGGTGATTGGGATAAACAGGTACAAACAAGCATATATTGCCTGTTTGAAAACTGCTCTAGATACATCAGGTTCTGGATTTACGCTTTTCAATTGAGTCCTATTCAGTATTAAAAAAAATTGTTTGTCAATTTACTCGCTCTTGGCCTTAAAAAATACTAAAACACCTACGGCCAGCCTCACAACAGGCAGGCTCAGTTGGATGACTTTGAACAAATCTTGTCCCAAATGGCCTTGCTGGTCAGGATGGATTATGATTGTTGGCTGGTTGAGTTGATTTAGTCCTCTCATACCAATCAATTGCTCGTTTGATGAAGAAACAATTCAGTTTTGTTTTATTTTTAATATTTGCATTTCCAGCCTTGAGTGCCAGGCATGAGGAAAAGTAATGACTTGCTCACGTTTGGCTTCCATACTTCGAAAGTTGTTATTCAACAAATGTTGCTATAGCTTTATTTCAATAAGAATGTTGTTGGCAATTAGGGCACCAATTTTGAAAGTAAATGGTTTAATCATATAGCCATCATAGCCAAAGCAAATTCTATAACACCTTATAAAATCCACCCTGTAGAGTGGACAATTGAAACATGCGAAGTAACCTTTCAGTAATTATTTGTAGCGCCATCTAACGTGATAAGCGTCTGGTTTGCTTCAACAATCACAATAGGGAGTTATTTTGCGCCTCTTGCCAATAACAGTAGAAAATGGGAGAAAGATTGTGGAACAAAAACTATTTGAAGTAATGGCCCCCTTCATCTCGGAACCTTCCTTTGTTGCCACGGGTATATCTTGGTCGGTAACAATCAAGTTTTGTATCCAAACACATTTGAAGCCAATGCCGACTTTAGTTTTTCATGCAATTCCTACGGATTTCAAGTATTAGAAACACTATATCATGCAATCCTTATCAAAGATCACCCGTAAAGCGGCCTCGACGTTTCTATTTCAACGATCTTTTCAAACAAGTTAAATCAACTGACGCCTCTGATTATACTCTACAAAATACTTTTTCTACACTAGTTATGATGTAACGGGCTAGCTAACACTTCCAACACGCCTTTTGCGGCTAAAGAGGTATAACTGACAAGGGACCGTTAGAGCTTGTGTCTTACCTTCGAGCAGACATTGTGCGGGCAGGAAAAGCGGTTTCTTCACTCTTTATTATACTGGGAATGGGCTGTGCTTTAATCACTAGTCATTTAACGCACATGAGTTACACCGAGCTTTACTTAAAACACCTCAGGACTCATTTGTTAATGTGTATGTATTCATGATAGGGACCGAGAAGGAGATAGGCAGTGGCTGAGGAACAAATAGGTGTGGAGGTGACTACAAGCGAAGCATTGGAGGAGGAAGATAATCTCCAGCATTCACTCACTCTCACACACGCAGTCTCCTCGGTTGTTGAGCTGCTGAGTAAGTAAGTACTGCGTTGTCAGGGTTCCCAATTTGTGGATGAGCTCTACAGCCAAAACCAACAGGATGAGAGACCAAAAATGACTAAAGTTTACCGCACAATTAATGACACGGATCTTTCAATTTTTTGACGCTTTGGTGATATGATGCAAGCGATGGTGGTACTGAAAATCTTGAAGTGTTACAATGGCATCTACTTGAGGGGGTATCGAAATCTAATTTTGATTCGCTGAAATCTATTGGAGTTGGGAAGATATTGGATATGTATCAACCATGACCATTCAGAAGGTGATAAATCTGATTTGATACCTATCCACAGATTAAATATTCAAATATCAACTTGCATATTGCCAGGGGTGGGTTAGCTTGTGGTGTTTATTATTGGATGCAAGGGTTTCTAAATTACTTCTATGGTAGCCAAAAAGATCTGCTAGTGAACCTGTTTCATCATTGATTAGAAATAAAATAAAAATTGTGTTTTCTGATTTGCAGAATCCACCGTTACCTAGCAGATTCTTGCCTTTCAAGAACTTGGGCCCTCTACAGCAACACTACAAACTAAGTCCTATTCTCTAAGGAAGAAACTCAAGAGTTAGATCAATTTTGAGTAAATTACTTCCATATCAAGTCATTGTGCAACTCTTAAAATGACCAGAGGTTAACAAAAGAGATAAAAATATGCCACTTTTTGGAGCTTAGAACTGGAAACTAAGTGTATAAAAATCCAAGGAAGAAATGAAACATTAAAATATTAAAATGAATGCCGACTGGCGAGCCTTACAAAATACTCTAGTTCATGCTCCAAGTTTGGATAAAAGACTAGAAAATTCGTCCCCCTCCCCCCTTCAAAATGAAATCATTCTTTATCGTGGCACCTGACGTCGTCTTACTGGGCAAAAATCGAACCGCGCCAATTAAATTCGAATTATTTTAAGTGGAAATTTTCGAAGCGAAAGAGTCGTGTTCAGTCAGCCTCTGATTTGTCTCTGTATGCCGGTTTCGTCAAATCTGGCTTACTAGACCCCAAACTGGCAAGCGTGTTGTTTCTTTGATCAGAGCAGCTGAGCAATGATATGCGCTGTTGCGAAGGCCATAACATGAACAGGGTCATACTTTTTGTTATACCATAGGAATATCATTCCATTTGAACACAAATTATGGGTAAGGTATGCTCACGAACGTTGGATTTTTTTTCATCAACTATCTACATTCATTCTGAGCTGATTTAGGCATCAAAGAATTGGTACTTTGGCATTTGAAAAAGTTTCACTTATTAAGCCATTTATTTGAGAGTCCGCGCCTGGTTCCTGTAAATAGGCCTTGGAACATGAAGGCTACGTATGGAAGAGGTAATGAGGATCCCTGGAAATAGGAGCTCACATTTTGGGGACGTGGAATCCAAAGACTTTAATTGTTTGCCTAAGGTGTGCTCTCTCTAGCATGATCTACAACTGATGGAACATGCTGTCTAAATTACTTAATGAAAGAGTATCTCTGAAGCTCCAAACTTTCTCATTTCAACATTCCAACTTTGAAAAGATTTGTTTCTATACGATTTCTCATTACTTATGGAAAAGAAATAATTTTTCAACTTTGTTTAAAGGATATTGTGGGAACCGAGATGTCTCACGCAACCTAGAATAGTTGTAATTAGACTTTTATGTTTTGATCAAACCATGATAATTGATAAAATACCTACCTCAGCCTTAGCAATCTAGATGTTGATAAGTGCACTTTTGAAACAACATTTTTCCATTATTATCCATTATTTCCAGTATAACACTAGTATTTTCTTTGAAGTACGTAATGTCCTTTTGAGGGAATGCACCTGCCTCAAACAGTAAATCGTATCTCCAGCCATGACATGATTGGTCATTTCAGGCAAAGGGATTTTTATTATAATGTAATAGAGGGCTCCAGGACAACTTGACCCAGCGGACAATTCGACTCAAGACAATTCGACGCAACGGACAACTCGACCGAGCGGACAACTCGACCAAGGGCAACTTGACCGAGGACAACTCGACCCAGCGGACAATTCGACCCAGTGTACAACTCAACTCATTACAGATATTAAGCCCAACATGTTGGCTTACAAATAGTTCATACTTATGGAGCAAAATTGGAAGTATGATGTAAAACATGTCAAAATTTGAAAGGATTTACACAATTCATCATTTGATCTTTAAAAGCAAGTTATGTTTACATCAGTCAAGGTGTGACAATCAAGTTTGATAATGTTTTAATCAAACTTGATTTTTCATTTGATGCCTTACTGATGCTAACATCTTTGCATGCACATCGAATGTTGACTCATCAAGTTTAGTTTTGTTCACCATCATGTTTTCGGCCAATATGTTGTTTAGTTTTTGTACTGGGTCGAGTTGTCCGCTGGGTCGAGTTGTCCGGTCACCATTTTTTTTTTGTAGTTTTTTTGGGTTTGGTTCTTCACGGGCTTATCTAACTGCTACAGGGAATATAATCCCCAGTACTTTTAAAATGAAAGGTTATTATTCGTCTATTTCAATCTTTATATGATATTTGGGCTACCAACGAATTTG
>NC_081445.1:9264096-9267615 GCF_007210705.1 Tigriopus californicus | reverse complement strand
AAATAGAATAGTATATATATGATGAGTTGATTATTCGCTCGCTAAGCTTTTTAATATAAAAAATTTTTTTTAAATCTTTGTTAAAATTACCCAGCCACCAAATGCCCGATTATAGTGTGGCTTTGACTTATTAACATTCAAATATATTAAAGATATTTGTTTTGACTTTATAAAGCTGTATAGGCACCTTTAAGCTACAGCTGACTGATGACGTCATCTTCAAAAGCAAAGGTAAACAAATCTCTTGGGCGGTCACTTTTCCAGCGCTACTAGGACTATTGAACACATGTAGCATTCATTCTCCAAAATTTCAATGAACAATGTCGCCAAAGCCAGGTAGTCCTTACTGTTTAGTGGTTTTGGGCCATCATGATCAAAACTCCAAAGAATAATCCACAATGGAATCTATGGATTGAAGCTGTTCTGCCATTACACTCAACGTTCAAGAATTCTGGAAGGATGGATGAATCGCATCACGGGAGTCTCTTACAATCAGTAGACTCGGGCAAATTTTATTCAGAGTGGCCAACTCTTCTTAAAGATGATGTTCACCCACCCTTTTTAGCCGTCCGCTTTTCCGGATTGGCCGAGGATAGGATCTCCTTCCCAATTCCAATTTGATTTCCAGACCAGCCGCTCTACGACCTCGGTAGTTACTCTCCTCTATAAAATTGTCCAATCTTTGTGGATCTCTCCTCAAGCACCTTCAACCCAACTTTCCTCCACCAACCATCTCAAATCATCAATAGTCAAGGCTAGGGCTAGGATCGAAACATTTCCAATCGACTTCCAATCAAGAATCTTCCCTCTCTAATAGTTCTGAAGAACTCTTCCGGACCTACATCAACCCAATTTTCCTCTACTGCTTTCCGCTCAATCCGCCCTCAAATCCGCCGATGCCACCTTCACCAAATTCCTCAAACGCATTTCTGTGCGTTCCCCAATATACCAAAACGCATGGAAGTATTTTTACAGCCAAACATCGGGCTGACCAGGTTAGTGTCCCAGTGTTGGAACCTGACCTTTCCGGAGGTGATGTCCGACACAAGTTGTCCTTCTCGCGTCAAGACGTACTAACACCCTACTGTCCTTGGCCTGACATCCCTTCGGAATTTGGCGGTCACGCACGTTTTTCCGGCTCTGGTCCAAATGTCATCAATGGCGGGAGCTGAAACAGGATCTGTTCAATCTGACCCACCCAATCTTCTGTACTAATCAAGATTTTCATCGCTTGTCTCTACCCAACTGTTTATGTACTGGCTGTGATTTGATTCTCCTCTTCACTTTTTTCATGTAGACTAAGCTCGAAGTATGGAACCCTCCTAACAGGGGATTGGGCCGTATAGACAAAGTGCAAAGAAGAATCCCTAAGTGGCACAATTCTTATCCGGGCAGAATATCTTCACTTTCTTCAAACATTAAAAGTGAGACGTACTTTCTTGGACTTCCCTCTTATGTTGAAGGTGTGCTTAAGACTGTTAACAATATCACTTCTTTGGATCACCAATCTTTGCAATCACTTTTCTTAGCTCGTGAAGGATCAGATTTGATGAAGACAAGCAAATTAGAAAATGGGCCTTTTTTGGAATGAAATGTCAAATCTCGTGCACGTTACCATTCTTTTTATGCGTTCTGCTTGTATATGGAACACTTATGCTTGAAACATTCTTGAACAGTGAATGCATTTAAAAAACTTTTTTCCTAGCATGGTTCCAAATTATTAGTCCATTATTAAACCCTTCTGTTATCATCAATTCAATGTTTGAGTAGTTCACACAATAAACAATTCTAGTCATAATTAGTGTGATATCTCATTCTGTCGGTATTTTATCGTTCTCACCATTTAATTCAAATTTTCTGGAATCGATTTCTGCCTGCAAGTGCTCATTTGCTTGTATTCATGTGGAAAGGTGTAAGAAACAAATTCAGCATTTCAAGATACTGGACTTCACCCGCGAAACCTTTTGCAACATAATGAACATAACGGTCAGCTTGCTCAATTATTTACATAAACTATAAGATTCGAGTCTGATTAATAATGGTTGACAATAAGTATTAACCTAAGATTCCAGTCAAGATGAAAGACGACTGTCGCAAGAATCTCCGTCGATTTGATTAAGCTATTGTATTAGGAAATGAGATGTGACAAGTGACCGCCCAAGAACGAATCAAAATGGAGGTTTCGTGACCATTTTTCTCAGAAGGTTGAGTTTGACATCAGCTTAAAGGTCCCTATTGTATCAAGATAACGAATTTCGTTAAGTGTATATCTTGAAATTAAAAACGTTAGTGAAAAGGCTAGTTGTTACTTCATATTTATGTGTTTGAAGAAAGCTTAGATTTTATTGATTACTGATTCTATTTGCTGGTTCACATCTAGATTTGGTAAAGAAATAACATGATTTGGGTTTAAAAGTGTTTGCTTGTCAATCCCCTTTTGCACAATTGTACTTAATTTTGGACACTTTTGTCCACTTTTGTCCACTTTTGGACACTTTTGTCCACTTTTGTCCACTTTTGGACACTTTTGTCCACTTTTGTCCACTTTTGGACACTTTTGTCCACTTGGTGTCCAAAAGTCACGCTAATTCTCAAAATTGCCCACCCTGGTGGTGTGGGATTAGGTTTAGGAATAGGGTCAGCTCTAAAGCTTCGAAACTGAGCTATCCTATTTCTCGCCTTTCTTTGCGTCCCCTCTACGTGGACGGAGGTACACCGTGCATTAAAGCATGTCTTAAGTCTCATGGACTGACGGCACATGTACGGGTGAAAAAAAAGGACAATCTACCTTCGAACATCCCTTCTTCCCATTGTACTTCTCAAGGCCGAACTTGAGAAGTTTTTGACACCATTTAGGGTGGTCAAACTGACAGCCTTTTCCTTCTTCAGGACAAGGCTGCTTCCGGTAAATAGGACTGACTGTTTTCTCTACACCTGTCTTTTTGTACTCTATTTCAAGAGGAGATACTACTTCAACCTCTACATTGGTCAAATCAGTCAACTTCTCAATTACTGGGTGAGCCTGTTCTTCAAGCAGCACCCTGGTTTGATTGACTCAAGCAACTAAAGCCTTTATAATAAACGGCTTATTGACTACGGAAGGATCCTTCCCAACTAAGGCCAAGTCCAAACATTGTCAGCCTCTTTGCTGACTGTTCCAAAAATAGCTTCCATCATGAATGTAGGAGGAATTATCTATGAGCAGCAAAATCAAGAGACTAACAAAAAGAAGAAGAAAAAAACTAAAAGGCTATGCAATCTTGTACTGAGATACAGGAAAACGCAGCAAAATAGGAATGAACTACTTCACATCAAACTAAACATACAAATCTAAGATGGAGATAGCAAACATGAAGTAAGGGACAGAGTAAAGTTTAATTCTCATTCTACCGTGCCTCTTCCCCATTTTGTTTGGGCAGTTTAACGTTGGAAATAAAGGACCTATTAATCGGGAACATTTTGCGAAAACAACACACTTTTTGCTGAGTCAGAAAAAAATGTTGCTCAATCTTATCCATT
>NC_081445.1:9258045-9264060 GCF_007210705.1 Tigriopus californicus | reverse complement strand
TATGTTTGGGCAGTTTAACGTTGGAAATAAAGGACCTATTAATCGGGAACATTTTGCGAAAACAACACACTTTTTGCTGAGTCAGAAAAAAATGTTGCTCAATCTTATCCATTTTTATTGCTGACACCACCAAACAGTAGCTGGATTCTTCGTTGATCAGCTTACCCCTCTCGTCTCACCATTGAGACGACTGCCACAGTGGTTCAAAAGCCTTTTAGAATTCCAACAGAAATATCCAAGCAAATCTTGTTAACTAATCGCCATATGCGCGACAAATTTGAGCCAGACTTCAATAAATCAATCACGTCAAAATTACTTCTTATGGTTTTTGTAAGGAAGAAGACTGTTGAGATGGATATGCGCAATTCTCTCAATATCTGATAAGCTTTTTTGACCACCGTGGTGAGACGGGTGAGACGAGACGAGAGGAGACGACCGTGTCCAAGAATCCAGCTAGTACCTCCCAAGGAACTCATGCATATCAAATATTTGGATACATCTTGATTCAAACAAGCAATGAGATGAACTAATCCATAATTCAGGTATTTCTTATACATAGACCAACGGGATTTTTTGGACTTTCAACGGGCTTCCCGTCAAAATTGGCCCAGTCTAGATTGTAACAATTTTGATTCTCTTAGGTTCATAAACTTAATGGTAATGTGTTTTTTTTCAAAAGTTATATCATCCAAAAGCCTATGTAAGCTGACCCTGAGGGGGCCGAAATTATGAATTGTTAGTGATTACTTCAGAACTTAGACCGAATCTTCTGCATTTCCCATACCACATTTTGGCTTCATCAAAGATCAATTCCGTTAATTTGACCAGATTCTTTGTCTCCATTGCATTGGCAACTTTGGTCAGGTACAACACATGACAAAGAAGATTGCTTCCTATGGCTGGCCGAACTGAAGAAGAAAGGCGCTTTGAAGTTTGGATTTTCCGATTTGGATTTTTCACTCTGGTCAAGAATACAATCTTGCATTTTCCTTGATAGGGCAATGTATGGGATTTTGATCCTCCGATTTCAGACATGATCCGGGGTGATTCGCAAAGAATGAAGCTGTGACTCAGATCTGCCAAAACACTTCGAGTAGAACCTTTTTCGGATTGCAATATTGGTCGGCATTGGCCAGTTAGGGTTGGAAAGTTGTTGGTAAAATGTGCTATCTGGCTGAAAGTTCGATCCCATTTTTATGTTCTTGGGTAGAGCTAGTCCCGCCCATCTCTTACCACGTGAAGTCCACAAAAAGATGAAAGTCATATTCACTGACAATATCATCAAGGGGATCAATGACATAATTAGCTGGCGCACAGAATACAGTGAGCCAAGTGAGAGTGTTCCAAACAACGAGTTTGTTTTGAGTTTTTTTTCATACTCATGATCAGCTGTTGCCTCGTGACGGCTCTCAATCAATCAGCGAGAACCAGGCAAAAGGAGATGACGCGTCTTTTACATGAGTGCCATTAGCACTCGTCTCCATTTGCCTGGTTCTCGCTGAATGCTTACTAGCTTTGCAGCGTGTAATGGATGGCATGCTTCATAGATTACCTTTCTTATTTGTGTACTTGGACGCTACTCTCGGATAGCCCATTCTTTTGCACCTGAACATTTAGAACTTCTCAGGCAAGTGCTTCAGGCTCTCCATGATGCTCGAGTGGTCTTTCAGCCAACAAAATGCTTATTGAACGTGTCAGAGTTGATAGTTCTTGGGCTTAACGTCTCGGCTAGACAAGAGTCGGCCATTGCGTACAAAGTGGGTGCAGTGAAGGATTGTTCATAAGACTTTAACAGCTTGAACATAGTTTTTGACCAACATTTAATTTGTTAAAACACAGGTACAATTGAGATTTGAATTTAATCGAGACAACTTTTGTCATTTTGAGTGCAGGGTTTGTCTGAATTGTTGCAAAACATATTGATAACTTGGTTTGTTTGAAGGAGAACAGTTGTGCCTTGCGTTTTTTTCGGGTTCATCGTTTCACCGTCGCATTGCCCATGTCTCTAGCATCGAGATGACGCATCTTTCCTTTCCGAATCTTTAACGAGTGTCATTAGTTTCAATATCATTTTCAAAACCCTAAAACTTCCGAAGAGTAAATTGTGTTCAACCAAATATTTGTTACTACGCCATCAGTTGAATTATATTTTGTCTTGGGTCGAGTTGTCCTTGTCTTGGGAGAAGCTCTCAGTCGAACCCAAGTTCCCTCAGAGAACACCGAATAAGGCTCATATTTTTACCGACTGAAATATAATAGGTATTCATCTTTGTTTAATGGATTTCGGTTTAGTTCCTCAATGAAGTTCAGGGAGACGGAAACGAGCAGCATTCGTCAACGTTCCTTGACATGGACGTCAAGCCAGAGTGTTCGGTGAGAATAAAGATATCATTGATAACAATAATAAATCTAGGTACGCATGTTCTTTCAGTAAGTCAATATTCAAATGATAGATTTATTGATAAATCAAATAGTTCCCCCATTTGGGAGTATTTTTTGTGGCCTTTTCAGTACTGACAAAAGAGAGAAATCGATGAAGGAGCTACTCCGATCAGAATCTATTGTTTGCATGTGTCGAACTGTCGATGCTCTCTTACTTTTCCAACTTAAGGAAACGGAATATTATTAGCACCGATCATTTCAATGGGCTCTCGGCGGCGAGGATGACAGGGGAGTTCGGCCCCACTTTAACGTTCTTGGTGGCTTGCAGCGTGTTGAGATATTTGGAATGCAAAGGTTTGAAAGGCGAGAGCACTTGAACGGCCTCCTCGATCGGAAACCACCGCCGTTTCCGCCTTTTCGCGTCATCAAAATCGTCCAAGAGCTCGTTCACTTTTAGCACGTACACGTGGGTCCGATTGTGACGTTCCCGATTTTCAAACACTCCCAAACAACGGCCCAATTCGCCCACAGCCCCCGCCTCCTCCATGGCCTCGCGCATTCCACTGTACTCAGGGGTCTCTTGGGTCTCGATCTTACCCCCCGGGATGATCCATCGATCCGGATTGGCCGAGGAAGAGACCAGGAGGATCTCGGATTCGGAATCGTCGCGCACGCACACGCAAGCGGCCCGGAGAGTGAAGCCGTCCTTGTCGAAGATCCGGTCATCTTGAGAGTACTTTTTCTGTTTGGTCATGGCTCACAGGTATTGAGTTTGTCAAAATGTTCTGTCTTGTTGGGGCGAAAATTAGTGTTTATGGAGGGGGCGCCGGGGATGCGTGTGGATAAAGGTGAGAATGTAGGGAGAGACTTTGGCGTTGCAACACCTGAGTTCAATAGACTGGATCGGGGATCGATGATGTGCTAACTCCGATTTGAGATCAATTGTGAGAACTTGTGGATCGGCTTGATGTGGGCAAGAGGTTGTCCCATGTCCATGGAAGTGGATCCTGGAAAAGAGACCATAAATGTCGAGCATTTGCTTTCGGGACAAGCAAGAATTGTGACAGTGCAGAAAATCATACGAATCGAATAAAAAGATTGTCTTGACATTTGCCCCACTAATACAAACGAACGGTGTGTTTGAGTTCTAGTCCTAAGAAGGGTATATTTTGACAAAATATTTCATAAGCCAAATCAAAACCAGTTCCTCCAGACATCAGTAAATATCAAACGAAAAGTCAAGTAAGTATCTTACAAATACACGGTACAGATTATTTAGTAAAATTTGAAGCACAGCTTTGTCCACGACCTCCAAGAAGTCATTTCAAACGATATTTCCATAACTTGTTTTTTCGACAGACAAAACCTCGTTATGGTCTTGGAAATGACGCGACCTTTGTCCACGTGACCCTCAGGGTTTACCTTGTGGTCTCCAAGGCTTGATGGATAACTCAATCGTTTGCTTCTAAGCAGAGAGAGTGTGTCTTGTTCTTGTTCCTCATTCAAAGGCACTCGTGGGAACTGACTTTTTTCTCATTTGCTCCTTGTCGAGTGTCTTGAAGACGCACAATCCCTCTGAACGAAGACACTTCGAGGGCATGATGCCGTGTTTTTCTAGTTCTCTATTCGCTTGATCTCGTGAGAGCTTCTTGCCTCTTCTCGGAATATTATCCATAGATGTTCATACCCGGAATATGATGCTGGAACACATTTAAACAGACTCACTCGTTTGATGCACTGTGACTGACAAATTCGGAGACCCAAGCGTATACTTTAGGCTGAAGGTCGTTAGCAATGCAGTCTGGCAGTAATTGAGTCAAGGTGTCTGTCATTACGAATGAAATGAATGTAACGAGCCATTTACTCATACACTTTCTGTCTTTTAAGAAGAGGCAATTTAAAAATATTTGAGACGACAAACTGAGTTGGAAGTTCATTTTCTTGAATTCAGAATCGAACGAAATCGTTCAAGTTGATCTTCATTAGAGATAAGATTTTTTTTACGATTCTGAAGACTAATTGAACAGCAATATGCCCAAGGATTTTCCTCAAGCGAGTTTTGGGGGGCTTTTCAGCAAAACTATCATTAAAATTGTGACATCATTGTCATCAAAACACGTTTGGACGATCTTCCCGGAAAATCAATATCTTCCTTTTTTGAAAGAGAACGCAGTTACGCCTCTTCACGGAGTAGATTAAGCACAATAACCGAACCTTAGATGAATCTTTTTTTTATTATCATCAATACATTTACGAAAGTTTAAAATGATATTACTCTAGTTTATACACTTCAAAATTTAAAAGGGTAGATGGCGCTCCAATAATCTTCTAACCATGATGATTAATAGCTAGGCCGTAGTGGACTCGACATTAAATGATAAAAGGTTACTGAAAGACGAAATGCGTAAATTTTATAAAACATAATATGCCATACGGTGACCACGTTGGCCTTTATTTTAAGCTCCACCTATTGATGAAATGCGATCGGATTTCACAATAGGCCAATCCTTCAGAAATCAAGTGTATTCAAGTGCTAATATTGAGATAGCGTATATGTACATAATTGTACATGTACCGGACACGAAATGACCATTTATGACAAACAATGTAGCAAGACAAATAGTGCCGGAATGCCCCAATAAATAATTTTCGTTCTCGACAGATTAGTTCCCGACCTAAACATTCTTCAAATCATTCTGTTTAATCTCTCATACTCGCAATAGGACGCACATCCAAAATAGTGCTTCTTGCCAAATCCCAACCGGCAATTGAATTCTCAAAGCAGAACTTGAAAAAAGCTGTCAACAGCTCATCCATGAAAACGTGGTGTTAAAATGCAATTACGGCAACATGTACGATGTAGAATGTGATTTCGTCCACATGACTTTCTTCATAACTAGGGAGGGGCAAATAGTGCAAAACAGTAGGGCCTTATGCAGACAAAGGGTGCAATAAGAGTGCTATACACGGCAATTTACAAAGATGTAAAAAAAATTCTTACTAAAACCAATCAAAAAAAGACTAACATTGCCATTTACAATTCAGAGCTTGTAATCAAGAGCTCTTTGAAGCCAATTTTAACTTTGAAAAATCCTTCTTAGACGAAAGCTAATAAAAAATCGCAATAAAATCGATCAGCTACAGGATGACTCTCGTAGACTCTTCAGAGAGTTTTGAATCTCATTTGATCTGAGTGTATTTATGTATTTTAGGCAGGACATGCAATGATTAGTCTCCAGAATGTTGTTTGACATGCAAGGGCTTGTCAGGTTTGGCCAAAAACCGTCTCGTCAGTATCAAAGATTGTAGCAGGTCAAAAAGTGGGACAGCTCTGATCATGAATCAGTCGACAACCGAGTTTGTACTCCTGAGCGTTTTTTGGACAACGTTCGTTCAGATTCCCATGGGATAACACTCAAATCTTGGCACGTTATGCATACGTTGAACTCGACCCTTAGCTGAACCGTGACAAATCACTGATCCTAGCAAGTTTTGGAGAGGAAATGGATTGATTTACCTTTGACAACTGGGTTGGGAACGAACTTTGGAGTAGCAATGAGTGATTCGGCAATTTCACCCCGTGATGACCAACTGTCGGACACTAAACTCAACCATCTCTTGTATACCCAAGTA
>NC_081445.1:9163349-9258009 GCF_007210705.1 Tigriopus californicus | reverse complement strand
GTGCTATACACGGCAATTTACAAAGATGTAAAAAAAATTCTTACTAAAACCAATCAAAAAAAGACTAACATTGCCATTTACAATTCAGAGCTTGTAATCAAGAGCTCTTTGAAGCCAATTTTAACTTTGAAAAATCCTTCTTAGACGAAAGCTAATAAAAAATCGCAATAAAATCGATCAGCTACAGGATGACTCTCGTAGACTCTTCAGAGAGTTTTGAATCTCATTTGATCTGAGTGTATTTATGTATTTTAGGCAGGACATGCAATGATTAGTCTCCAGAATGTTGTTTGACATGCAAGGGCTTGTCAGGTTTGGCCAAAAACCGTCTCGTCAGTATCAAAGATTGTAGCAGGTCAAAAAGTGGGACAGCTCTGATCATGAATCAGTCGACAACCGAGTTTGTACTCCTGAGCGTTTTTTGGACAACGTTCGTTCAGATTCCCATGGGATAACACTCAAATCTTGGCACGTTATGCATACGTTGAACTCGACCCTTAGCTGAACCGTGACAAATCACTGATCCTAGCAAGTTTTGGAGAGGAAATGAGATTGATTTACCTTTGACAACTGGGTTGGGAACGAACTTTGGAGTAGCAATGAGTGATTCGGCAATTTCACCCCGTGATGACCAACTGTCGGACACTAAACTCAACCATCTCTATCCTACTCAACTGAGTTTCTTCCTCCTATTGGGGGGGGGCAGGAGTTCATAAAGCGCCATACGCCACCAAAGAAGCACACGTGTTCTCCTAGGAACCACTAAGATCCGTGGGCTCCACCGCAGTCCAATGGAACCATTGGGCATCCGTGGCTCACCCGTTGATCATGATCAGTTACTGTCCAATGTTACTTTCAACTTATAAAGGGAACTTCACGAATTTCTTTGCCGCCAGAAAACTGGCTGCTGGAGTTACATACTCTCACATACTGGTTCGAACTGGATTGCCACCACAAAGAAAAACACGTTTTGGTGGGGTTTGCTCTGTGCTACCCTCCTCGTGAAATCGGGAATCGAGGAGTCAATGGGGACGAGGGGGTGGAATTTGTTGTTTTGAACAAGTTATTGTCAACTTCTAACCTGAATCTCAAACTCCCGTGATGTTATCTTGACCTGGTTGCGGCGGGCGTCTGCCCAATGGGAGGGCTTTCTACCGCGTCTCATTCAGTGGACGCGTAATGGGTGGATGGGCGGGTGTATAGGAGGTTTGGGAGAGACAGACAGCAAGCGAACTCACGAACTCGGGTTAATCACGACATCCAGTGTTTGTTGAACTAAAACAGGAACTGACTGTATCCCCATCGACCTTGGACTTTGGCCGTTGGTCTAAGAAGCGCAGCTTTTCTCAGACTCGGTCGGCTCAAAACATGCTGAATGTACATGAATGAGGGGATGCTAATGAACTTACCTTTGAAGATATGAATCTGGAGACGTTTCTTGTCCATGTTGAAGAAGAAGCTATCGAAAATGATGACGAACAGACGAAGAAGGTCCAGCTGAAAATCAGAGAGAAAACGAACGGTTATCTCGCGCCCTCTACCCGTGCTTCTAGCTCTCGCACGCTCGCTTCTTCTGTCAGTCTGGCCTTCGAGTGTGCTCTCTTTTGACGAAGGCTGGAACTTGGAACTGATCTGTGCTTTCTCTTCAAGAGATTTAGGCCACAGACTTCATAGAGTGGTGGTTATTCTTCAAACGAGTAATGCTAATAAAATATGAAAAGAGCTTGTTCCTGTAGTTTCTGTAATTGTACCGCATTGCCCATCAATAACGTAATCCTCACAATTGTTCCACAAGTTTAAAGGGAACGTTCCAAGCCACATCTTCATTGACTTTTCTTAGCCATCTAAGATGATGGACAATAATGGCCACGTTGCCAAAAGGCCACTCCCTTGGGCCTGGGAGCATCTCTGAGCTAGACAATGCCCATTGCCAAGCCACAGGATACCCACCATGAGAAGGGACCAAACGGTTCCAATGAGGAACAGACACAGCTGTCTAACTTCACATGAATGAATCTTGTGTGTGCAAGTTGAACACCAAGCGACTTTTTCTTATCATGAATAGCTACAAGTCTACGCAAGAAATTCGGCACCTCAAGGCTCAAGGGGAATCCCAAGCAATGTTGACCAAAAAAATTGGGGATTAAGCACTTGGTAAAAGGATATTAGGGTTTGTGCAAGCTCATGAACATTCAAACAAACCGATGCATTCTTGTTGATATGGGGCTTACCCAGATGAAGTTAGCAGGAAAATCTACAACTTGATTGTGGTTGAAAGAAATTGCGAACTCGAGTCATTGCAAACTCGAAATTATAGCTATGTGAGAATCGTTGCACATGGCACTCGTAAGGTCAGCGTGACGTGACCTTAGGAAAAGTCAGGTGTATTCCAGGCCTTCAAAAATTCGAACCGTAATCCCATGTCATCTTTGCAATTCACTCATCAGTCAAATTAGCACCATTTCATTCGATTTTGATTCGATTTTAACCAATCAGGAATGAAAAACTTACAGTGATGGGCATGGTTAACCATAGCGTCAATGGCATTAAGAATTGGTCCTTTTGTTAACATTTGTTGCTCTGTTACATATTTAAGGACTCCCTTGCCATTATTCCGAGTGCAATACTTGGGTGTGATGTGACGTACGAAAAATGGGATTTTTTTTTCCTCCAAATTTCCAATACTTACTTCTTACACAACCTCGTTACATTAGCTCCCTCTATAGAATATTGGTGGAATCTTGTTATGCATTGCAAATTGTTAAAATTCGATTTATTATTTTCTGAAATATATTTCTCCTTTGGTTGGCTTGCGCATTGTATTTGTCCCTTGAAAACAATAAAGTGACTTCATATGACTCAAAAACACTTAATGTGCACATCATGACAAAATTGATCACACTTTCTAATTCTCAGATTTACACCATCAGCTTTTGTCGGATAACCTGACCAAACTGCTTCGCTGCTGAGTGAGAAGATTTTAGATGAAAATTATCAGATATTAGCTAACAAATAAAAAGTCAAAGGTTATCTGATTGTTTTGTCAGGTAGCCTTCTAAAGCCATCTAACGCCCACCTGTGGCCATTTGTTTTTTTTTATAATTCTGTAGAACTAACCAGAGACATTTGAATCCTGGATCTAACCACGTTCTCCCAGAAATATGGACTGCAAAAGGAAGCAAAAGTTTCTTATCTCCTAAACCGTTCACTTTATTCCAGTTAAGCACTTCATAGGACAACAAGATATTGTTGAATAGCCAAAACTATATTTAGGGAACTCAGGAGACATGTTCAAAGCTATGTAGTATGCAGTACATAAAATCCGAATTTTGGGCCTGCTCTTGGTCAGCTACATAAACTTTTGACACCATAACTTTCAAGCGAACTACTTTACAAGTAAATAGTACAAACGCGACCTGCCTTTAACTGAAAAGATCTACGTTTCTTACTTTTTACTTTAGTTCAACAGTGGCTCAGAGTTGCTATGACCAAGACCAGACTGATTTGGTGGGAAGCTTATTCACAGTGCATATTCACAGAAGTTCGTAATCTAACATAGGTATGTTGGTAAATAGAGTGAAGTTTATTTCTAGTTGAGTGAAATTATAAATAGTTTTTGTTTTTGTTTGCCTGATGTCACTGACCATTTACTTTCATTTTAGGCATGACTGCAGGGTTATTATTCCTCCCATAGCTATTTCTCATTGAGGTTGTGACAAATTTCACAGGAGTTGTTGCAAGACAACTTGAGGAACGGACTTCTTCCGCTGACCCGAATTAAATCGCAACAGCAACTAATGCTTTTCAATCTTGCTTATTGCGAGAATTAATCTCACGGACAATAAAAAATCGTCGCTGGGCTTTATTTACAACGGTTATATCTGTAAGGAGAAAAAATAACAACCGAAAATGCCCAAGGTACAATATTTGCCAAAGATTTATACTTAGTTTAACGCCTTAGTGTTGATCAATCAAAATTCTATAGTCTCCTTGTAAGATGAATTATATCCCTGTGCAACTTGTATATGTACATACGAGGTGAGTGTGCAATTCAAAATTTAAGCCTTTGCCTAAAATTAACAAGTCATTCAGATCTAATGGCTTTGTCGTCCAGCATCTCTCCATTCCACCACGCTTATCTTTTTTCGTCACCCTGTACTGCCATCGCTTTCACAAACAATTAACAACAAAGTAACAGCTGACCCAACCTATGCCAAAGAGGCTTTGCCCACGCTCAGGAAAAATATGGGACAGTGCTGCCATAATTTCCAAAAGTGGCTGTTTTTGAAAGTCAATGGCTGTGAAAATAACGCCTGCCTCCGACCACTAGTCCCAATTTAGACCTGGAAGGGTTTCTTATTGTTGGTGCCAAGTTTATGGCCGTGTGATGTTCCTTGTGGATTTTCGACTCACCGCCAAAAGGTCCAGTAATAGTAAGTAGACTAAGTAGTAGACGTAAAAGTGTTTTTTTTTCCTCGATGATTCTCGGGTTGGTAGCCTATACAAGGATAAAATCCCTGTAAGTCATGGTGCGTCATAATGTATCAAAAATTGGTCGTGCAAACACTTCAATGTAAGGCTGGTCAGGGATCGTTAACAAAAAAATCGATCAAAGTCACGTTTAAAACTTAACAATGGGTCATCTAATGCATGGAATCGTCTAAGAGAGCACAGCAGCAACTTGTACAAAGCTGGTGCCAGTTTAAGACAAAAGAAGATTTTAAGCCCCCCCCCCCCTCACAATCTTTTTATCCAAGTGATTGATCTTATGGCGCATTTCACAGTTTGCATCAGCTAACATTCCTGTCCTTTTCGAAATGCATCTAAAAAAAAAGTAAGATTTGCTCAAAAATCTCTCTGCCATACATCAGTCTCTATCATTCATTGGAACTTTAGGGCGTTGACTCGAAAGCTTCATTAAATAAAGTCATTTATCAATAAAATTTGATCTGGATTACATTGAATACTCGAATTAGGGCTCTCACTCTACTGGGTACCAGGCAACACTGGACACGTGTTTCGATTGACATCTGGGCTCTTCAGAAGTACAGACTCGTCAAGCTCGCCAAGCTCGCCAAGCTCTCAGGTCGCTCTGGTTTCCAAGGCTGCCACTCCCACCTACCCCGTTGCCGAGCAATTTCTGTCCCCGCCCCATCATGGGGAAACTGAACGTGTCGTTGCTCCGCTATCTGGAACCCCACCACTTCCGCGTGTTATGCGCTGTGGAAATGGGCATGAAGAACCACGAGATCGTGCCTTTGAGTTTGGTGGCCTCCATTGCCCAAGTCAAGTCCGGAGGCGTGACCCGAACCCTCCGAGAACTGTCCAAACAGCGATTGCTGTCCTACGAACGCGGTCAGAAGTTCGATGGGTATCGATTGACCAATGCGGGCTACGATTACTTGTCCTTGAAGAGTTTGACGGCCCGTGGAGCCATATCTTGTTTCGGCAATCAAATTGGTACGGGCAAGGAATCGAATATCTATGTGGTGGCCAATCAAGACGACCAACCTTTGTGCTTGAAACTCCATCGTCTAGGTCGGACTTGTTTCCGCAAAGTCCGAGAGAAACGCGATTATCACAAAAGCCGCAAACAAATGAGTTGGATTTATCTGTCCCGGATTTCGGCCACCAAAGAGTTTGCCTACATGAAGGCTCTGTATGAGCGCGGGTTTCCCGTACCCAAGCCTGTGGATTTCAATCGTCACATCGTGGTCATGGAGCTGATCCAGGGACACCCGTTGCAGAATATCACGGAAGTGGGTGATCCCGCCGAGTTGTACGACCGACTCATGAATCTCATGTTGAAGTTTGCTAATCATGGCGTGATCCACGGCGATTTCAATGAGTTCAATATCATGATCACGGACGAGGGCCAGCCTGTGATCATCGATTTCCCGCAAATGGTGTCCACCCAACATCGCGATGCCGAATTCTTCTTCGACCGAGATGTCACTTGTCTCCGAGACTTCTTCCGCCGACGGTTCAATTATGAATCCGAGTTGTTCCCCCGATTCAGTGATGTGGTCCGGGAAGACATTTTGGATGCCGAAGTCTCGGCTTCTGGCATGACCAAACAGATGGAGCGAGATATCCTCAAAGAATTGGGCATGGCCAGTGATGATAATGATGAACACGAAGATGAAGAAGGCGAGGAGGAGGAAGAGGAGGGCGCTAATGAAAAGGAAAAAGTGGAAGACGTGGAGGAAATGAGGAAAGAGTTCGAATCCAATGTGGTCTTGGGGAACGTGCCATCTTCCTCCATGGACCGATTCCTCAACGATGTTCAAGTGCAACCCCGCGAGTCCGAGGATCTCTCCGACACGCCCCTAATCCGACAAGTCACCGATCCAGACCAGGCGGAAGAAGGTTTGGATCGGCTCCACGAGTTGAACCGGAGTTTCAAGCCGTTCCGCGATCCCCAACCCGACAAATCCATGGATAATCGCTCCGTGATCACCAGCTCCTCCGTGGGCTCCACAATTGCGCCTGAGGTTGTGAAGGAAAAGGTGCGGTTGGCTTTGAGTAAGAAGAAACGGGCGGAAGAGGTCAAGCGGATGCGGGCCAAGGGTGAAGCCAATGCGGTCACTCGGAATCGACGCGAAAACAAGGACACCATTTCAACCAGTATGAGCGCAGTTTGGGGAGATTTCTAGATGGAATACTGAATATATAAAAGCATATATGAATTATATACCTACATCACGGTGTTACTCACAATACTGATAAAAGTTTTTTTTGGAAATGCCAAGACTTCTAATAATAGTTTTCGTTGCTATTGAAACAAAAGGAACAACTTTTGTAAAAAATCATCTTGAATTCTACCTCAGATTAGAATATTAATCCACTTAAAACTTACAAAGAGATAACATTTTTAAGAACGTAATCAATGGATGTTGGAAGTAACCTTAGTTGCGTTTCCAACTAGAATTTTATTCAAATCCATGGATCAAACGATAGGATATCTCGTTTCCAAAAATTGCATTTTCATCAAATTTGACTACAAATTGCTCCGGTTATATCTTAAAGCAATTGCCAAGAAATATAATAAGCTTTTTCTATACATAAAATATAAATGGAAATATTTCACTTTTCTGAAGCAGGTAGAAAAACCTGAATATAGTTTGCAATATAACTTAAAACTTACTTAATGTCAATATTGCACAATTGTGATGTCATACTTGTCAATCGGAACTTTAATCAAGCTTAATCTTGAATTGTGACAAAATTCTACTCACGTTGAATAAAAACATCGCTAGTACGTAGAAATAAATTATTGCAAAAAGTGACTATTTGGAAAATTAAACTGTCACAGGTATCGTTCAAATGTTTTAGCAACATGATAGGATAGTGTAGCTTTTGGCACCTAAGTAAATTGAAAGGCAGTTTTGCATGTTTTGTAAGTTTTAAGTGACATTTTTTGCTACTTTTTGCTTTTAAAAACACCTTAAGCAAAATACAGAAATATTATTTCTTGCCGTGTCATTGCAAACGACAATCATATTCCTTGGGAATAACTGGAAACATAATTAGGCCATTTTTCGATCTTTTAAGGCGTAAAACGCAACCTTCAAGTTGTAATAAGTAAGCATGTGCTTAATAGAAGTTTATGAAATTTTAAGTCAATACATAAATAAGAGTACGTTCAATACTGATGGACTACGTTTTTGACAACGATGCATTTTAATGGGCTTTGAGTGATTTAACACACTTATCAGAGCTACTTTCAAACATGTGTACTTCACAAAAGTTGTTACTTTTACTTCTTGGACAAAGAAAAACATATCTAGATGTCTTTTGGCATTGGAGCAAACACCTAACCAGAAAATATAACCACCGTGTACATCCATATCTAGCATCTGAATGACATAGAGGGCGCTGCTGGACTATCCAGGTCACTTCTTGCCCAGCTGAATTGGAGCTAGATACACTAGATACACTGAAGAGAAGTGATCTTTGCTAGAGCTTCTACGGATTAGAAAGTCTCCCTCCATGTGTGTTCATAGATCAGCGGGGTTGCATTTCTATTATTAGCACCCCGTTCAAGCGTGCACAACAAGCACTCATCATGTTGATCACTTTTGTGATCTTTGCCGTGGTTTTCATACTGGGATTGGTTTGCTTCACCATATACCTGGTTCCACCGGTATTTCAAAACACAGTTTGATTGTCTTTTATCTCAAGAATCGTACTTATTATCTCTCTCCTAGGTTGGCAAGAAGCAATGTTCCGTTCCTGGTTTGGAGCCTTCGGATGACAAGTGAGGCACAGAAGGCTTCAGCAGTAACCTTGGAACACTCAATAACCTATCCTTGGATTGATTTAGATTGGGCAACATTCCCGATATCACACAAGCAGGGAGCTTTCATGAGTTTTTGGTGGACCTTCACGATAAATTTGGGTCCATTGCTTCCTTCTGGTACGGATCCCAATTTTGCGTTAGTTTAGGAGCATGGAAGCTCTTCAAGGAAGTGGTCCCATTAACCGACCGACCCCGTGAGTTAGCTAAAAGAAAAAAATCCGAGCATGTGTTTTGATCGGAATGTCATATTTGGACTGTTCAGGCAGCATTTTTGCGGCCCTGGAACCTTTGGTGGGAACAAGATCTGTCCGTTCGTTGAATGGCACAGCTGGACTGGGTCGTCATCGCCTTCTTTCGGATACATTTTCGGCCAAGAATTGCACCCGATTTCTGCCCGAATTCAACAAGGTGCGGTTCATTTCACAATATTAGTGATGGGACGAAGCTGTTTTGACCACCGAAACCGATTGACATTTTTGAACCAACTCAGCTATATTTGTTTGCGCTTTGGCTTCTCACGTTTTTATAAGGAAGGAAAGAGCACTTTTAAGTGACTAGAACGGAAAGGATTGCCATATAAAATCTTTAAGTGACGAGCCAAACTGCAACTTTGAGCTTTTGGGTTTTGAAAATACAGTCCTCAGAAAGACCACGAATAGCATGTTAGTATTTATAGTCTGCAAAAGATTCACATTTGATTTGATTTGCTCACTTTTCGATTTTCCCTTTCGGTTTCGTGGGGCAAAACCGAAACCGATATTTCGCAAAGAGTTTCGACTTCATCACTTAAAAACAAATATTTCCTCTCCAATCTTGACGTTCTCGTGACGGTACTTAAAATACATTTTTAATTATGTTTGACTTTAATGATAAAAGGGCTCTAGAAGCGCTCTCAATTCTATTGTTACTTCACATCAGTTCGAAACAGATATAAACCCATTCAGCCTTCTTTGGGAAAATATGAGTTCTTCAATTCTATTAGATTTCCCTGGAATTGGTGGAAAATTGGCAAAACATTCCCAAAGACGATCACATTCCTCTCCATGATTACATGATGGCTTTGGCCATCCGCCTCCTGACCTCTTCTCAATTGGGCGCGTATTTCAAAGTTGATGCCAATACAATGGAGTTTCAGCAACTCTATGAATCGGTAAGGAAAGAAAAAAAATCTTGGACCCATATTAGCTATCAAATATTAGATTATTTTGAGATTTCGCTATTCTTATTTACTGATCTTTTCGTCTAGGTTATGGCTGATTTAGAGGCCGTGATCAATGGTGACCTCACTGTCGATGAAAAGGGCAACACCAGAGGGAAAATGTTCCAAAAGAACTTGACATCCTTCCAAACTAAGGTCGCCCAAATCATTTCAGCCCAAAGGAATGCCCGGTAAGCCTTTCCGAGCTTTTGACTCTGGTCTCTTGAGGCATTGTTATGTGTGATTGTATGTACTCCCAGAAATCGAGCGGATGACCAATTGGTGCCAAGTGCACCGTTGTTGGACACCCTTTTGATGAATTCAGCCGATGATGAGGAAATCATGTGCGACATCATTGCCTTTGTCGTGGAAGGGTTCCATTCAACAGGCAATCTCCTGACATGGACACTTTACTATCTAGCCATTCATCCCGAGATCCAGGAGAAAGTCGCCAAAGAAGTTGAAAAGGTTTTCAACAAACTGGATAAAGACAACCCAAAAATCCATGACAAAGACATCAAAGAGCTCAAGTGAGTCATCCATGGTCAATGAGTCTAAATATCGGGAAATTTATTTCCCTACAGCAGGGGCTCTATGCACATTAGCCTCAGTTCTGCTTACTTATTCGTATCTAAACATCTGGAATTACCTCTGGACCTCAAAACAAGCTTTATCTCCGACCCCTACTTATGACTAATGAGCAAGGTTGCTCAAAAAAGAGCAATTAAAATGAAGGCGAAAATTAAAAAGATAAATGAAAGCAATACTTCTTATACAGGGTACGTCAGTGAATTTTGTCCCAATTGGAATCCATTCTAAACATGCGGTTGCTCAGAGATGATTGAACCGATGCTCAATTTCTTTTATAATTGCATATTCCGCAATGCGTGGAGAAACTGGATCAATATTAACCAATTTTGGGACCCTCCAGATGAATTTATTGTCCCTGACTAAAATCCGGAACCCAAAATGGGACGTTCTCTTGGCTATGGCTTAAAAGTCATATATATAGAGAGTCAACAAGATCCTTAATAATGCTTCTCACGCGCCTCTCTGGTAATTTGAAAGCCCTGAATCATCTCGGTATTTTCATTTTGTGTGTGGGTTATCATAAGGATGAATGCCTTTTCCAACTTTCCATAAAAACGAATTCTTTGTTGTTTTTGGAGCTCCAGCCAATGTAAACAGGTATATTGTAATGATTTATAACGAATTTCACGGCTATACCTTGGACAGTTGCTACTCGACGTCATTTAAAACTGCAGCAAATTCACTGACCCACCCTGTATGTAATCTTAAAAGTTTTTTCAGAAGTGAAATCATAAGAATTTCATTTGAAGCACAACAAGCAAAAAAATCTTTGAAAGTGGTTAAAAAGGAAAAATTGTTTGGCAAATTTGTTTTCAAAACTTACATTATAAATTTTAAAAAGTCGACGTTAAACAAAACGTCAAAGAATGCAAAAAAAATGCAAATAAACAAAATAATGCAAGAAGATAGCCAAAATTGAATAAAAAATGCATTAGCCTGTGGTGATCAGCCCTGCTCATGAGTCAGCTGACTGGGTTAAGTACTTTTCAGGTATCTGGGTCAGGTAGTGGATGAGGCCATACGGAGCAGTGCCATGATTCCAATGGCTGCTCGCATCGATGAAACCAAGGATCTCAAGATTGGTGGCTATCGCATCCCACCCAATACTGCCATTGTCCAGGCGATTGGGGTCACCCTGCAGGATCCCAAGACTTTTAAAGAGCCAAATAAGTACGTTCAAGATTGGATTTTCATGGGTTCAACGGTATATGTGGGCAGGAATTAACAAAAACTAACTAGCTTATTAGTTAAATGATTGTATGTTATTGTTATCGATTTGATTTCTTTGTCAAAACTTGTCCCTTCTTTTAAGATTGGGGAGAATATTCATAGTAGAGGTAATACTGTCTTGGGAATAAGCGCCTTGGGAAAATACCCCTAGCAAATTTAATTGGTAATGGGTTTGAAAACAATATTGATCCCAGCTTTTGTGGATTTAAAAACGTTTCATCATGTGCTAAATTACCACTTAACAAATGCTCCTGAGTCTACAGTATGCTCATGGAATGTGTCCAACCGCAAACATGTCAGCATTGCTTATAATTCTAGATTTGATCCGGATCGATTTTCCCCCGAGGCCACCAAAAAGCGGAACGGCCTGGCTTTTTCACCCTTTGGCGTTGGGACTCGAAAATGCCCGGGCCATAAATTCGCTTTTTCCGAGACCTTTGTGGTCGTGTCCCACCTAATCCGGAAGTTCAAGTTGACGCCAGCCTTCGAAACTGACTACTTTGTCGAACCCAAATACGGCCTTGTCACCAAGCCCGAAACCGAGATCTGGCTCAAAATCTCTCCTCGAGAATAATCGAAATACATCCATGTTGTCACCCAGTCATTACCTGTACCTGCTTCCGTTGTCCTTTTGTTTTCGCTTTTTTTATTTTGGCTCTTAGCTCCTGGTATCTAAAGTGTTTCAAGGCCAGCAACCTCATTGGACTCGATGCCATCTACGCTGTGGCTCATGCATCAAACCGTTCTCGAGTTCGTCATGAAATGTTAGCCCGCATCATCGAATCGTTCCTGCTTTCCAACGACAAAGGCCGTCGAAAAGAGAGAGACAGAGAGAGATATGTGTGTATTCGGAGTCGTTTCCATTAAAGTTTATGATTCATGACGACCGTCTCTCATTCCACGTGCAAGTAGTTGCTCTTGAGAGCTCAGTGGGAACGATTTGGTTTCGATGAGGTCGTAATAAAAAAGGTGGGAGAAACATGCAACTCTCTCGACAAATCCTGGTCTTGACCCCGGATCAGCCATTTCAATACGTAAGTGACGCCTTGCCTTGACGTTATTTTTTTTTTATAATTCTGAGTATTTAATACTTTACATACTTTTACAGTGCTACAACGCCACTCTCCCTTTTCTGTACAGTATCTGTGATCCATCCAAGTCTTTGTATTGTTCCAAAAAGAGACCCGAGTTTGGATGCACCAAGATCCGGGAGGATGCCTGTATCAATTTCCACTTTTGCAACACCCCACCCGGTTAGTGACATTTTTTACTTTGCCTCACTTTTCAAAACTTGACTTGAATCATTGAGTTTTTAACTTTGTAAATTTTTGTTGTGTGTGATTAATGTTGAGCCCTTGAAAAAATATGCTTAAAGGTGATGTATGAAAAGAATTTTGACTGAACCGGAACCATTTTAGATTTGAAGGTATTGTTTGCGGCTTGAATCTTGAATTAATCTTTATTTAACGAGTTAAAGCCGGCCTTCCTTGTAACGTGATTAAGATTTTGAGGCCGTAATAAGGTAAAGATCGATTAAGCAAGTTCAATTGCAATAATATCTCACTACTATAATAGTTCGGGTAGGTTTGAAAAATTTAAAGACCATTACACAGAAAGGAAGCAGAGGACAAAAACATTACCTTTCAAGTGAGATGCTGGAGATGTCATGGTGATAAAAAAGCTTTACAAGATTTTGAGGATAATGCCTTAACATGTCTTGGCACTTTTCAACCTTACCAAACCATACAAAACGACCTTGATGATATTGCCTTATCGAACTCCAGCTTCGATTAAAAATTCACAAGGCTAAAAACATACCACTCTTTAGAACTTTATAGGAAATTACAATACATTTGATGTAAATTTGGAGAATAGACTCTCAGTGTTGTATACCATGACTTATAACCACCTGGATTTGGTATTTTTATGGAAGCTTAAAGCGACATTTCAATCACAATATATTGATCATCTAATTCATGATGATTATTTATACTTTTCTTACGTAGAAGTGCCTCATGGTGGTTTAACAAATTTCTCAACTGTCCCTTTGATACATCGGATCATGTACTGTATTGTACCATTGATCAGATCATTGTTTTGTAGAGGAAAATTTGCCTGGTCAGGGGAAGTCCAGGCCATATCTTGCCCAAAAAAATGCCGAGACATATGAGGGTACTTTTTGAAATCAGGACATCATGGGGCAAAATTTCATTGAAGGTGACGAGTTCCGTGGCTGTTAATAAAAAATTAAGTTGAAATTTCATGCCCAAATCTTAAAACCCACAACACTGCCAGACCTGAAATTGCCTCTTCTGGGAAGGACAATTTTGGGTCATGTTTGGGCCATGCCTAATGTTTTAGAGCATTTTTAGGAGACAAGAAAAGCGCTCAATCCGATTATGTAAATTATTCATGGCTAAAAGCGGTAGATTGTGTTGATATTTAATAGCAATATTTAAACAACTTTATCTGAGTTTGAACAAATACGATGATCATAAACGTCAAATTTCTTTTCATTCTAATAAACAGTGTGCATCATAATCTAAAGATTGAAAAAGACCTTTCATTCTAGTTTCTAATTTCAGTGGTGTATTGCTTTTTGGCTTTGGCGCTCCTATTGATTTTACTACTCGTCGTCAGTGGATGCTGCTGGTGCTGTTGTTGCTGCTTTTGTGGATGGTGTTGTCAGAGAACTTGCCCTTGTTTTGCCCGAAGTAAGTTTGTTATAAAAAAAAACCTGGCTTTTTAAAGTGGTATAACGCAGGAAGCATCCCTTTTGCAGTGAAAAAGAGCCCGGAAAGGAAGCCATCCAGTATCCGAGTAACGCCTTTGAACACGCTCTCCTGGAACATGTACGAAGGTTTGGACCACATTCAGAAGATCACACCACGAAATCCAGAATATCCCAGCGCTCCCAAAAATTTTGATATATATGATTGAAGTGAATACAATCTACTTAGGCTCTTACAATTTCCAATAATGTTTATTAACGGTTATGTTACTTTAGAACGCATTTGAAACTAAGTTAGCCTCCACAAAAACAGGACAATGAATGGATCTTCTTTCACGCATTGTAGGACCTCAAGCTTTCACTTTTTAGACCACAGGTATTAGGGCATTAGAGCCTCATTAGTAATATAATGATAGCAATTTGCAGATTTTCGGCCCTCTTGCCACAACATCCAATAATTAGTTATTGGGAAAATGTTCCATTTGAAGGAATCCTAGAAACCAACATCGATTGAGGTAGATGCTTCTACCAGCATATATTCAGACGCCTGTTCATGCCATTGTCTTGAAAGACCTGTGTCTAATGATGAAAATCGTTTTTGTAATACTGATCAAAAGTTTTGATCTAAAAAATGGAAAAATATAAGCTTACTTATTGCGAGGCTTTAACACCAAACCAGCTCAGACTGGGTGCCAAAATAATAATTATGTTTTATTCTAGAAACATCCTTAAAGCTAAATAAAAGCCAAAAAGAATACGTACATTATTTTACCTCAATGGAAAAGAAAACATACTAGAGAAGTGTTTTGTCATTTCAACACCTGGAAATGTAAAGGACATTGTTCGAAAGCATTTTTCTGAATCACTCCCAAATACAGCTTGGAAAAATAAAAACTCAGAAGAAAATATTTTTCTCAACCCCTTCCCAAAGAGGCTTGCCTCTCATGAAAACAAAAAAAGATTGATATCAACTAGTCAGAGGAGCGAGAAAAAGTGACTAATATCTTCGCAAACTAGAAAATGATCTAGGATTTAGCAACCAATGACTGATGTTACTGGCAAGGAAGATGCACCACACATATTTCCCATTGAGGTAAAAACACTTCTGTTCCCCTTACTTTCCTTTGGTCACTCAATCATTGAAGGATGTTGGTGGACTCTTAGCCTTTGCTCCAATCTTACAGTCACCTTGGATTTGAGCTTGCCAGCTTTAGAGGACTCTGGCATGCCCTCTTCCTTCTTAGATGTCATCCTCAAGTCCATAAATGGCAGCTCTAGGTGTCTATTTACAGTACATTCTTCAACGCTCTCTTGAACAAAGTCTAGTTGAGGAAAGACCGGTCCATCGCAGAAATATACATTCCATACTTGGTTTTAACTTATCTGTTCTTTTACTACATTTGTGTGAAGAAAATATTGAGTAGAGCCAAGATAAAATCCAAACGAGACATTTCATTTTCTTTAATTTGAGCATTCATTATTATAGCAAAAGCAATTTAAATGTGAGGCAGCAAAGTTATCAGCTAAGGAAAGGGACGCAATGTCGACTTCATTAGCCTGGTGAAAAGCCAACTAATTTAAAGCTGCTGATGTCCCTAAGGAAGTAATCATTCTGTCCGTTTCTTCGGGGTTCTTGATCCGCTATTTGACTCCACACCATGTTTCAATCGTTATGGACATGTAAACCTGACAATCCCATCAATGATGTCTTACATTTTCCAAGGAAAATGTTGCGCTTTCGGAAAGACAAAGAGGCCAATCAAAAACACGCCAAAACTAAAAGTAATTCCTTTGAAGTGTCGAGGGACCGAATCTTCGTGATCACGTGTAGGGTTTGATTAAGCGTGTTAAACGATATTTTAACATTGAGAGGCAGAGCAACATACGTTATTGCAAATACACGATTAAAAAAAGAAAAATTATAGCACTAAAAAGAAGAACCAAAGGATTGTGGAAAAAAATGGACCAAATGTCAACGTTTGTTGTCTCATGCCAATTTGAAATTTTTCCACAGAATTTAACTACTTTGAAATGCCATCAAGGATTGCTTTTGTTCAGACAATTTTAAACAGGATCTCCCAACGTCATAGCGTATGATATATAATAATAAATTTGTTTTTTATTTATTCTCAAACAATTTTCTCGATGGTCTAAAACTTCTGGAAGCAAAATATTGAGAAGTTGGTCTCAACCCACACAATTTCCTACAAATACTTATTGGCGGATCTTTCTCAATATTTCATTTCAATAAATAATTGATTCCTGCTTATTTTGCTGCGAAATTTCCTTAGCTCAAGGAAAGTTCAAGAGTCCTTGATACTCCAAACAAACTTCCTAACAATAAGTGAAGTCAAGTTGAAGCGAAAAACCAACTGAACTTTCATTGTTACTGAATTTATTTGTGGAACATGCAATAATACAAAAAAATGTACTTTCAAGACGTAGAAAATTCCAACCTGCCTTGATATTTATTAGTAATAACAAGGCTCCGACAAAATATGTTGTTTCCACGTCGAGTAGAATTTCCAGAAGTTTGACGGCTCGGATTTTAGAAAGAGTTGAAGTTAGCGATAACGAAGAAAACCGGTTAGTAAAACAATCTCGAATTTTTGCTCGACATACGAACATGTTTTGTACGAGTCAAATAATAACTCTTTTTCGATTGATAGAATCTTTAGCTTTTCATTGCTTATTATTTTATCGATCAATTAAAGTCCCTTTACAAAACAACAAATACTTTCAAGTTTTTCAGGACCATATTTTTGTGACTTTAATTCCACAACGTTTTGTTACAAAAATGCGTCAAAAAGAATCGACAACAAAAGGTTTGTTTAAATCCTCAATGAAATACCTGAATGGCAAAATGCTAAAAGTATCTAAAATCAGAAACCTACTCGTACCTTTAACACAGTTAATTTCCTCCCTAATTATGAACAAACGGCTCAACTATCTCAGCGATTGGAACCTCAAATTAGAACTATTCCGAAAAATATTGTTCTGCAAATGGTGCTGATTTCTTCACCTAGTTCCTTACATAGTTATTACTATTGTCTTACTTATCATTTCTTTCATATTCAAACTTCAAAGGGGATGCTTTTTGTATGTTCTTGCAGCTTTATAAGCACAACATGAGCTTCCGTAATGATAACGCAAAACCTCTGCAAGGACTTCATCATGTGCTTTGAAATTGAGCTCTATTCAGTCATTGGTACGAATATTGTACGCTTAGAACTGCCAACATGATTGATGCTCTTTGAACAAGCCTCCTCACACTCTGCTAGCTCTGCTGGATTGGCGGAGTCACCCTGTTTCCGAGTGCAATACTTTTAGTGTCTCTTTCTCTCTCATCATCTGTAGCAGTAAAGTTCTCCATGGACATGGCTTCGTGATAGTTGCTGAAAACATTGATACGCTTGCTCAGTGGGATATTCACCAATTTGCGTTCGACATCACTTCAAATGGAAGCTATTCAAGCCCAATCCGAATTGCTCTGCGCCTACATCTCCGATTGTTTGAACTCTATCACCAAAAATGATGTTAAGATATTGTAAGTCAGCAATGAATGAATCTTGAGTTCAAAGGTTAAGGGACACAAGATATCTCACCATATCTGAATAGTTGCACATATAACTTGATTTATCAATCATATCAGATTGCTCTTGATATTTGATACACGCTATTGACCGAAAAAAGCCTATGCTGAAGATAAATGAGAATCGGAACACTTTTGCCACCAAGCGCACATTAACTCATTTTTTTTGTAGAGGGGCCTCTATGGGCGTGGCCCTTGGGATCTACTACCTGGCACATCAGACCAAGATTTTCTTCTTAAGAAAGCGTTTGCGGAAACGGGTCAAGGAACTCCAACGTCAACGATTGAAGGCTATCCAAAGGATTCAGGAGGCCTTCCCATCACTGTCTACCCGTCAGGGGGATATTATAGCTTTGGACTTCCCGGTGTTGAGACAAAAGCTCCAAGATGGGGAGCTTACCTCGGTTGAGGTACTGGAGGCCTTCCAAGCCAAAGCCATTGAGGTCCATAGAGATACCAACTGCGTTACCACCTTCATTGGTGACGCAATCACTCGGGCCAAAGGTCTCGATTCGTTGCCCAAGGAAGCTCGTGGACCACTTCATGGCATGCCTTTCAGTTTGAAGGTTAACCACAATGATAGTTAATGAAAAAATACCACAAAAGGTTGACACTGCCCTTGATTTTTCAGGAGCATATTCACTTGGAAGCCGAAGACTGCACTGTGGGCGTGCCGGGGAGTATTCGGGCGCCAAGTGCTCGCGACGCCGAACTAGTCCGCATTCTGAAACATTTGGGGGCAGTTCCGTTCTGCCGCACCAATCTACCTCAGACGTGCTTGTCGTTTGATTGCAGTAATCCGATTTTTGGACAAACTTTGAACCCCAATGACCTCACCAGATCTCCTGGGGGATCTTCAGGGGGCGAAGGGGCTCTCATTAGCGGAGGGGGTTCTGTAATGGGCTTTGGCTCGGATTTAGGAGGTAGTGTCCGTATCCCAGCCCTCTTTTGTGGAATAACTTCACTGAAACCCACGGCTGGAAGGATCCCATCGTCTGGCCAAGCCCTAGACGGAGGTCTTGTGGGCGTAGTGGGTGTTTTAAACAGTTTGGGTTTGATGGCTCGGTCAGCGGCCTCCATCGAAGATTGCCTTCAGCAAATTCTTCGAGAGGACAAGATTTCCCTGATCTCAAGAGACGCCAGATTCTGTCCCATAAGTTGGAATGAGTCTCGGTCTAGAACTGGGCAACTCCTACGGATCGGGTGGTAAGTGGTCATATTGCTCCAAATGTACGTACATTATCACTCCTCTTAAAATATCTGTGCCTTGTCTGACCCTCAGGTATGACTTTGATGGCTTCATGGAAGCCACCCCAGGTATGAGACGGGCTGTTCGTGAGGCCATAACGGTCTTACAAGACCAAGGTCACACCATTGTCAGGTTTTGCCCACCTGGTTTGGCCAAGGTGGGGGCTTTGTACACCCAATTAGTCGGGGCAGATAATGGAGAGTCCACGCTGAATCTCGTCAAGAATTCGGAGATCGACTGGACCGCGTGGGCCCCGGGGTATTACTCGTTCAGGATACCTCTGTGGCTCAGACAGAAGTTGTCTTCCCTCGTGTCCTTCATGTCGCCAATGTCTGCTAACATGTTGACCGCAAACGAACATAGTTGGCGCTCAGCCGAACTTTGGGAACTGAACAACTACCGCTTAGAACTTACCGAACACATTCTACGGGAATGGGACCGACAGGGGATTGACGTGGTGATTGCCCCAGGGTTGGCCATGCCGGCTCAACCCATTGGCTATCCTGCTTGGGAACTTCCTGCCGCTTCCTACACCTGCGTGTACAATGTCCTCAACTTTCCAGCTGGCTCTATTCCGGTAAGGACAACTATGAGCAACAAATTTTAATTCGACAGCTGTGCTCTAACTTGTTATTTGGAATTGCTAGGTGTCCAAAGAGAATGAGAAGGATCAAGAAGCTCTGGAGGATTATCCGGGCCATGAAAAGGACAGCGTTTACGGGTGGATCAAAGAGGGGACCAAAGGTGCCTTGGGAATGTCGCTAAACGTCCAAGTGGTGGGACGACCTTGGCACGAGGAGTTGGTCCTGCGCGTTATGAAGGATATTGAAAGTCACTTGGAATGCTCTTGAATTGCTCTTGAATTGTCGGTTGTCATTAAACATTTGTCAGCGATTAGGCGATTGGTTCATTTTATTAGTCCAAAATCTAATCAATTACTGGAAGGAAGAATGAATTCATGGCTAGAAAGGTGATGATGATCAGAGACTCTGGACGTACAGTACTTCATTAACAAAATAGACTCAAAGTAGTCAACAGGAGCGGCAGGCGTTGTTGATGACGCGAGTTGAGCGGACTACATTTCTATTCACTCGCAAGCTAGAGAGGTCAGAGGTCATCAAACAGGCTAGAAGTGGTAATGTACTCAATCATGTTTATACAGGATGGCGTCAGAGGTCAGAATGGGAAAAGTTTCGTAATGCCATTGGGATCCGAGGTGTTGGTGAGTGAGAATGTTGGGGTGATCTGAAGGGGGATAGGGCAGGGAGATAGAGGGGTATGGTTAATCAGTCTTATCCATTTTTGGGCGATCGTTCTTGAGTGAAAAGTAAAGTTGCTTCGACGACCCATACGGTACTGAAAAAGTAGCACGGGTGTCGCCTGAAATTTATCAAATATAAAACGCTTTTGCCAGGCTAAAAGGCAGGTGTAATACTTTTGATGGCGAATTGAGCAATTCTTGGAGACCTGTCCAATCATTCTGACCTATTCTGGCCTCTCCTCCTTTAAAGAAATCAGGGGACACAGTGAGTGGCTGGTAACCATCTTGATGAGTGAGAGAGGCTGACTGCGAGCACGGGTAGGGGGTGCTTGCAGGACCTCGAGCATTGGCACTTGTCGTTTCATTCGGATGATCATGTAACATGGCGGGCAGAACATTTATTCTTGGCCAATGGTCATGACACGAAATCTCATGGATACAAGGGGAAGTGTCCCTCCCCTGGGAAGAAAGAGGACAAGTGACGATTTTTGAAAGGCGGCACAGGATCCATTCCTGGTCACCTCTTATCCATGCGCATGGTGGAACCATGATGAGAAGGAGGAGGGTTCCTCATGGGTTGTTGGGAAGTGCGGTCCAGGGTTACCATGGAACCTGGTGGGGGTCCTCCGTGAGAGGGGGGAGGAGAGATCATCTGATAACCAGAGGGGGCACCAGGCTGACTCCCGCCATGGGACCCGGGGGGAGGGCCGTAATGGCTGGGCATGGGAGGATGTTGCGACGGGCCTCGCATCATTGAGGGGTGCGGTGCCATTCCATGGGTCGGCATTGAGCGTGAGTTGTGCTGCTGCCCCACGCCAGGGGGAGGGTACGTGGATTGCCGAGGGGGAGGTGCCGGGTGAGAACTCATCCTTGACGCAGTGGTTGCAACGGCCAAAAGATGGGCTTGTGACATGGGCGGCATTCGGTCATTCATGGCATGGGATGTGGGTGGGCCAGATGGCGGTACATCTATTCGCCCGGGCGGAGCCCCTCGGTGGGAATAATGCGACGGTGCCATGTGATGCTGAGGTTGTGCCGAATGATAGTCCAACCCATTCTCCATGGGCGTACCCCTCGGGGAAATACGCGAATCCCGAGGACTGGGCAATTGCTGGGGCGGAACGGATGATCGCTGATGCTCCCTTGGCGAGGCCGAGGGAGGGGGTGGAGGTAAGTGCTGTTGCGAGAGACGAGGCGACGAGGGAGGTGGAAGCGAAGCAGGATGAGCCGTCATGGCTCCACCCATATTAGCCGGCGCTCTCTGAATGGAGACAGGCGACACGGTGGCAGAGGATGCATGATTCCGAGGAGACACGTGAGGGGTGCTTCCTTCACTGCGATTGGCATGGGTCGAAGGTCCATTCTGATGGGGTCCGGCTCGTGGGGGTGCAACTTTTTCCGGCGTGGGCGGGGCTGAATTGTTGGTATTGGATAATGAAGACAGGGCCAGGAGCCGAGCCCGCACCGCCAAGAGATGATCCCTTCTTTGTACAAGCTTATCAACGGAATCCTCCAAATCAACGTTCTCTTCCTTGAGCTGATGCAGTGAGGACAGAAGTGAGGCAACTGGAAGTCAATCATCGGAATGTTATTCGCTTTCGGTGACGTTTTAACTGTTTTTCTCATTATGTACTTACTGTCAAAGTGGCTCGCCTGTTCCATTAGGAACTGGCTCCCTTGCTCCCATTGTCGCTCGAGAAGTTCCTCCAAAGTCTGAGGCTGAGATTTGCCAGCATTGAGCATATCACTTGCGTTATGCGTCTGAGACGAACCCGAGGATGTGGTAGAAGAGGCCTACAATTTACCCAAAATAAGATCATTAGAAACTAGCTAACAAGGCTAACTTTCCCTTGGTACCATCCATACCTTCTTTCCAAGCAAGGGGACACCGACGTAATGCTTATCCTTTGAACTATCGTACATCGAATGGACCTTCATCTCATCCAACAGGGCCAGATTCATCTCCTTGGACATAGGAGAGTTCATGTTCAAAGTGGCTCCGAGCATCCACGAAGGACTGTCAGTGCCATTAACAGGTCTGTAACAATGACACGGATAGTAGGCAGGTAAATGCAGGGCTCAACTAACACTAGCAAGTGTTAAAATTAATCAACGACACGTATTCAACCTCATGCCAGGCCAGAGGAAGGATGAAGTTGTCAATATTCACTTTCCGGAAGTGTCAATAGCTCACAAGTGGCTCTTTTGTCATGAAGAGTATACCGATAAACAAATGTTTCTCGCTATGTTGACGAAAACTAGTTGAATGCCTATAAATAGACAATCCATGATATCGACTTTAAAACTTTCCCCAATTCAAGACTAGATGAACACATTCAAACCTTGACAGCACCCCTAAAACAAATGTGTCTTACTTTTTATGGGGCGATTTTCGCTTCTTCTTGACATTGCCTTCCCCATCCGGCGATCCGGTTCTTTGGGATATTGGCGTGGATCCCGATGAAGAGGTCAGTTGGGACATGGGATTCGTGGCCACATGCATGCCTTTCTTCGGAGGCCGACCGATCCTTTTGCCAGATGCACTCATCCTCGGAAGTTTTCCCAATGGCGGACTGAAAGAAAAACGTCAAATGTGTCCCCAGTTAAAGCGGGTGTGAAGGTGAAGGTGCACGAGCTTCACTTTTCACCTGAGGTCTAAATCAATCATGGCGTTACAGGTACTTTGTTAGTGTGGATGGAAATAGATCCTTGAACAGTGAGTGGATCGAGGGTTCACATAACTTCACAACTCGTGTATTGAACCTGAGCCAAACAAGTGGACTTGATGTAAGAGCGAATACTGCAACAATGTACTTGGACGACTCAGAGAGTATATCCTTTTCCTTGATGAGAGCAGCTTCGTCGGTCCAAGATAGCTGTCACGGTGGTGGACTCTCCGGAACATCATTCCTGCATTTCTGCTCTTTCGACTCGATCCAGCTAAACACACGAATAATGACACATTCCATTTGCCTTTCCAGCCAATCCCTTCCGATCCTTCCAAGATTTCTCTGGAGAGAGGGGCAAGCTCGAAATGAGCCATGTAACCCGCCGGCAATCGCCTTCTTTCACTCTCCTTCTCTCCTGACAGACACAGAGTACAACACAGAGAGAGAGAGAGAGAGACCTCGCCACAGAGAAGATCCATAAAGAGGCGTCAGTATTGTACACATGATGGTGGAGATTTGGTCCCATTCCAAACGTTCTGACGTTAATTTATTGATACTGATGACCAAAGGAAGAGTATTTTTAACTGATTGCGACCTGTGGCTTTTGCCTCTAGGAGTAAACCAATGCCTGCGGAGACATCTTTTAGTTAGCAAAAGCACAGAAGGGGATTTGCAGCCATGATCCTCTACTCAGAAAGAAATGATTTAAAGTGGCATGCAATGGCAATAAATAAAAAGGAGCTTTATGATTAAACATAAGGCCTCAATTGGGTTTTCGTCCAGTTTAATTTTTGAACGAATTATCTTCATATTATGATTGTGGAAGGGCAAGTATATGGAATAAGAATGTCTTTGGACAAGTGGTCATCAAATGTGGCAAAAAGTGCATTCTTAGCAAAAACCTTCTAGATTCACATTGTCTTTTCCTTGATTCTACCTCCATCTTTTGTCGAACTAGCAGAAGTGTCTTATTTCAGGTATTTGTCAACATTACTAATCTAGCTAGTACTGCTAGTACGCAAAAATGTGCTCACTCTCAAGTAATCGATCACAAATTCCTAACTCAGATTGATTCCCTTCCAAATGCATAATCTACATAGACCCGGGGCAAACATCTGACAAGTTAACTTGTAACCATTATTACAGGTAGAACATTGGCCCGACAAGCATCGCCGCCAGTAGGTCCTTTCTCCCACCAACTATTTCACCACTTGGGGATAGTGTTCTATGAAATGAGCGTGCACCGTACCCAACTCACTGGAAGTGGGACTGGCGAGAAGCTGGGGCTTTCTTGACTTTGAACCACTAGGGTTTCAGAGGAAAAAGGAAGGAAGGAAGGAAGAGGGTGGGATGGGTGGGATGTACGGAGATAGAAGTGAGGCGGGAAAGAAGGCAGGGAAGGAGGGAAGGAGGGAGGAAAGATTTGCAGGGAGAAGGAAGGTGGTTGGTTACCCGGGGTTGGAGAGACCTGCTGCTCTACCCGATGATCATGTATTGCAACTTGCAACTGGCGTCTGAGTGCACTCGCACTTACCCGGAGCATGAGTGGCAGCTTCCCAGGGCGATCAGGATTCGAGTAAATGATGTAATGAAGGAATTTTGGAGCACTTTTTCCTCCTTACCTGTGCACTCTACATTAGCACATGGTAGACTGCACTTTGGAGCTCACAATTTCCCCAACAACATATCACGAATAGATGAGTTTGTGAATAGAGTGAAGATAAGAAAGATCAGTCGGAGAACAAAAATCGCAGTCAGAATGAGCTTCCTCTTATCGCACAATCAACATGTGCAAATAAAAGTGTTTGTAAATCAAAAAAGACACTATTCCGAGCACGAATCGCTTCTGGAGAAAAGTGAATGAAGGAGGGCTTTCACATATGAAACGTTTTAATTCAATTCACCGATTGGAAAAGCTTTCAATAACCAAAAGTTTGGTAGGAATGACTTCCGAAGAAATTCGGGTTCAGAAAAAATGGGAAAGTACAAATGGACAGAACTCTGTCCTTTTGGCGTGTTTGATTCTTTCAAAACATTTGAAAAGGAAGTCGATTTACTTTGGATTATTTACGAGCAAGTGCATAGAACAGGGCTTTGAGGTTGAACAAAAAATCCACTATTCGAACTTGATCCAGGATTTTACCTGGATTAAAGACGTCTTCCTTGGACCAAATTTGCTGCCAATGCCAACATTTCTAAAATCTATACCTCCATCAAATTATGATTAATCCTTAGCATGATTTTTTTCTCAACCGCACTATTCGGATTCCATTTTGAAGATACAAAACGACGTTCATGAATGAGGAGACAAACAATTGGCCGATTTGAAAACATCGCGTGATGAAAAAAAAGATGTTTCTGTAACAACTCCACATTTCGCTTTTATTGCGATATTGTGCATTATGATTTAGGCCATACCTTACCACGATTTACACCAGCGCCTTTACATCTTGCTCTTTTTGCCTAAAGCTTGCATGGAACATTTTGATTGGGGCTTTGCAGTTCAACAAACGCACTCGATATACTTAATGTAATGATTTAAATCCTTCCAAAACAAAGAAAATAGTAAAAAAAAAACACAACTTTTTTTAATTTTTTTTTCAACAAATTTACAGTGTGATTTTTTTTGTATTTTCAGTAAATTTTAGCGCTTTATTTCTCTACTCATCTGTGGGCACTGGTTCACATCTTTAGAAACGTTTTCTGTTTTTTGAAAGTCCATCATATAAATAGACTCGCATCTCTTAAACATATCCAATCTCATTGAACGCCTGAAGGCAATTCGAAATTTAAACCTGTTGTTTTTCTCTTCTACCATAGGTATTTCATTTAAGAAATGATTCACACCCAGTGGCAGACTAAAAATTCATCAGCTCCCAGTTTTGACTTAGCCAAAATGTTCATTCCCATTCCTAAGGATCCACGTCAGAAAACAGAAGTCAATTCGCCTCGCCTCATCGAAGTTGTCTGAAGTGTCAAGGGCATCTCAATGATGGAGGGGTACTCGGTCTTTGATCAGACTTGAGTATGAGGAGTCCATGCGAAACCCTCTCCCAATGCTCTCCAATTCAGATTCATTCCACCGTCACACTCTCACTGTCCCTAATCCAAAGTCCAAACCCATCATCCAACGCTTCTTACCTGGTGTCGTCTTTCTTATTAATAGCCACTTGTTCAATGGTGACTCGTCCTCCATTACTCGGACCCGATTGGCCCGCCGAGCTGGACACCGCTCCACTGGAAGTGGAGGCATCCATGGCTTTGGCAGGCCCACTCTCTAGAGGGTTGGCGTTGTTCGACCCGGACCCCGAGGATGGCATGGCTGTGGCCTGCACTGAGGTCATCGTCACTCCCGAGTCCGTGTCGGAATTGACTTTCGAGGTGAGGAGGCTTAGAGGCTCGGGTTTGACATCCTCGTCATCCGGCATCATGGCGTACACATCACTGCCTCGCTGTTTAATGGTCTCTATCACACTGCTGTTGGCGTCTTTCTTCGAGGAGCTCGTGTCAGCCTCTACTTTGGTCGTACTGGCCACGCTGATGGGTGTTATCTGCACTTCACTTTTCGTTGTGGTGGTGGGCGCGGTGGAGGTGAGGCCACCATTGACCCCGGAGCTGGCCGCCAAGAGCTTCATGTCCACTTTGGACTTGTCTAGACTCACTGAGCACGAGGTGGTTTTGATGGCCGACAGGGCCGCGTCAGCAGAGTCCACCTCCATGGCCTCGACTTTGACGGCCGCGGTTTCTGATGATGATGAGGATGTGGTTGTTGTAGTTGTTGTAGTTGATGTAGTTGATGTAGTTGCTGTTGAGGTCTCGCCTTTCCTTGCACTGCTTTTGTCCGATTTGTCCATGGGCTTGTGCGGGTTGGAATTGGAATTTGATGTGGGCGTGACACGACCCGAGGAATCGGCTTCGTGAGCGCGATCCTCGCGATGATGAGATCTCTTGTCTTTACTACTTCGATACTTGTCTCGATCCTTGTCCTTCTTGGAAGAACTCGAGCTGGATGACGAAGAGGACACGTCTTTTTTGTAGTACTGCCCATTATCCTGCTTCCCGAATTTCAATATAACCGGTTGCTTCTCCTGAGGAGACTCTCTGGAGCTTGGTCGAGAATCCTCCGATCTGGCAGGACCCCCTGAGGTCGAGGTCAGAGTCGAGGTCTCCTTGGCCTCTCCTTTGGATCGGCTTGGACCCATCATTGTTCCACTTCGCCCATTGGGATCGCCCCCTGGTCGATGCGATGAGGACGAGTAGTGGTGATGGGGGTGGTGATGATGATGATGGTTTGGTTGCTGTTGTTGATGATGATGGTGGTGATGGTTGGAGTGTAAGGCCTCCTTGGAAGAGTCCTCATGATTCGAGGACGACGACGAGGAGTCGATCACAAACTTGGCGGCTTCGATCTTGACCTCGGAACTAGATTTTCGACCTTTCTTCCCCTTTCTGTAAGCAGCAGTGGCCACACTAGACGACATCGCAGACGCGGTGGTGGTGGAGGAAGAAGAAGTGTTTGAGCTGCCCGCCGCTGAAGAGGTAGGTGGAAGGAGACCTGTCGTTGACAACGAACTCGAGGCCTTCAAGTCTTTGAACGCTTTCTCGGGACTCGAATCCGGACTCTGACCCTCACGTACGGGATTCTTTACAGGCTTGAAGGCCGGAATGGTCTTGACGATTTTCTTATTCTAGAAAAACGAGAATGGTTATCTGCCCACCCAACGGAACATCCCGTCTCAAGTAACTATACTCACAATTCTCTGGTAATGATATTCACAGTATCCACAATATTTCACATTGTCCATGTAGTTGCCGGCCTCTTCGCAAAGAAATCCCGCACTCTGAGCACAAGTCACGTGGAAGCTCTGTTTGCAACCGGCTCGGTTACATTGCATGCACGCTCCCGTGGCAGCCTTGGATTCCCGACCTTGTTTCTCGCACAAGTAGCACACCTGAAAACCAGAGGCAAAGAGAGCGAGCAAGTGAATATAACTCGTTCGTTAGTCGACCAGTGGAGATGAATTCGATCAAGTGCCAGTCTAAATCATTAAGCCACACATTTCAGAGTCGAAGCAGGTTTCCAAGTACATAGAATATTCAATATTATCGCCGTTTCATTGGTCCATCTTTTACTGGTAAGCCAATGTTTAGGACGGACTAACGAGGAATAAAATCTGGCAATCACGTTGAAGCTTTCCAAACTCAAACTCGAAACCTCCGCTTCGCCAGTTTCACATGTGTATATATGAAGATAAAAATAAAAATAAAAATAAATCAATAAATGATTATTGGGAAATTCACTCACCTTTAGGAACCGGTCTTGGGGAATCAACCCGAGCACGATGGGCTCCATGGTGGACACATTGCCAAATCTGACTTCTGGAATGTACAAAGCGCACACAACGTGCGCCCAGCTGTTGGTATCCGTGCGCTTGAGCGCACCTTCACGGCTAGGACAGAGTTCGCATCGCTAGAAGAGCACAATAATGCGGGTGAATAATTGGATCCGATCCACCCCACTTACATTGATTGGTACACTTACCACACGGGCAGATCGTTCTTGCGATTCACATTTGCGGCAGAACCAAGGGCCAGTGGGCACGGATACAATGCCATAACACGCTAAAATGAATGATGCCGATTATTATGAAAAAAAAATAATCAGGTTTGTATGGAAAAAGGTCAAAATTAGTGGGGAGAGGAAAATACTGGTCGAGCATAAATAAAATATCATCCCAAAAAAACCGCGGTAGACGAAAAATTGTACAAGACTTGTGGGCCTCATTTTCAGTTGTGTTTCATGGGGACAAATGAGCTGAGCCTGAGTTTGCTGAAACTCAATGGCACGAGTCCTGAAGCATCTTATGACAATAAGAGTTACAACTATTGATCCAATGAAAGGGAGGGCAGTCCTGCTCAAAGGTGGGGAAATCACACTTTTATTGATCAGTACTTCAGAATTTCAATTAATCCTACGATAAGTTCTCTAAAACTTTTCCCTGGACTACCCATGCCTTGCGCCTCTGAAATCTCCGGTATTCCCCTTTCCGCCTATAAGTATAATAAATAAGGCCGAGTTCAGCGTTGGGTCAAACTTGGCATAATAGCACGTGGTCCAGCTGGCATGTCGAATTCAGTCCATTTGGCCCGCACAAGAGAACGGATTATAGTTTATCGGTCAAATCACTGGTTTCGATCTATGATGGAACAAAATCATCTACATATGAATTGCCAACCCACATTCGTCCGGCCTAGCCCTATTTACTGAGCTATGATATTCGATCATGGACCCTTTTAAGGGCAGGATTGGACATGACAAACAGGAGACAACGAGGTTGACCATAATTGAAATTAAAAAAAAAACCGGCCAGATACTGATGGGAATGAAAACTTACTTATATTACATCGTTATGATATGGGCTACATTCATACTTTCAGGAGGCAGATTTTACGTACTTGTTACTCCACAACCTTGACGATCACGCCTAAGCTGCCTCAAGCAGATCTTGAACCCGATCTTTGGATACAATAATTGCTCATTTCAAACCCAATTGTGTGTGCGGCTTAACCCAGTGTCTCATTGCCGCAACCATATCACTAACTAAGACAGTGTTTCTTACTCGTCCTCGTGGGATGGAGCCAGCCCGTGGCAGGCGCGGCTCCGTCAGGGTCCCCCTCCTCATGAAGAAGGGTGGGTGGGTGAGTGGTTCAGTGGAGGGTGCTTCTTACCTTGATGAACAGCCACATTGCATCCAAGGCCATCGCAATACACCAAGGGGTTCTCATCCCATCCGCGTTCATCCGAGCACACGCAACAACCGCCCACCATTTCACGGTTCTCGTCCTCCTCGTCCGACGAGATCATGCCCCCGCCCAAGATCCGCCCACCGGACCGCAGTGGCCCGCCCATGGCCGGCCAAGTCGGACCCAGGCTACTGACCGGTGGCGAGGGTGGGCCGGGCGGCGTGGCCGCATCGGAGGCCGGTGCGGTCAGCCCGTGATCGGTGGGCGCTTCAAGCGTGGACGAAGAGGAGGATGATACGCCCCCCGTGCCGGCCAGGCCCAAAGAGGGGCGTTTCTCGATTTTAGGCATGGAAGGCGGACCAGCGCATTGGAGCCAGTCGAACGAGCGCGCGAGCCTGTCTGGGCCAGTCAATGGGCGTGGGTGGGCGTGGAACGAGCCCCAGCGTAAAAGACGAACCCCTCTCAGAGACTGGAGATGGGCGTGTAAGGGGGCTGGAGGCGAGGGATGGGCGGGCTGATGGAGTTCGTGCGGGTGAAGATCGTGGAAAGTTTGACGATGATGCAGTTTGGCCCGTTTCAGCAGGCAGGGTGGCCGGAGACAGGCACTGATTTTAGGTCAAAAATTGCGTTATCATCGGCCAAATATGTCATTGCCCACCCATGGGCAGAGCTAGAGGCTTCCATTGGCTTGGGGCAGCGGATACCAGTTAGGATGCGATTGGCTTCGGCATATTTGTTTCCTAGTGGCCATTTGGCCATAATCCAGTGAGAATTGGCATCCGAATTTGAGATCATCAGTTTCAAAAAAAACATTACCATCGTAACCCGTCAAATGGTTACTTTCCTGAAATACGTTATGCTTCAGAGAGCTAATTGGGCACACCCTCAAACAAAATCAATGCTGTTTTTTTCTTGTATTCTGTGTCATCAAGTGATGGTTAAACCAACAAAAGCATGCCTTCTTTACTGTCTTCACAAATTATACCGATGTAATTTTCCTTCAATTTAAGGACTGAGTTACACAAGTGTGGCCATGGGCAAATTAGCCCAGCCAAAAAAATTGGCTAGTGCGAGCACTACTGGTTGTTGAGCTGGCTGGCCGGCCTGCCTGCCCCCATTGCAATTTTTTAAATTAAAAACTACAATGTTGGAGAACTCCCCATCTGACCGTTAGATGGCAGGTGAGGAACTCCGCGTTAAAGTGCCCTCTATGGCTAGATTATCGTTATTTCTGTTCGTTGGGATTACATTGTTTGATATTGGCAATAACCAGAGACATCCTTAATGAAATATTGCTATAAGACATTTGGCATTAGCCAGCCTGGGGATTCGAATCCGTGCACCTTAACGGATTATCAATCTAGCAGATTTTTCTACTCCCTGCGTTACAACAATGAAAGTTATACGCTACATTCTCGTCAGATTGGTATTTAAATGTAGAATTGACAAATCCCCAAAACTCGTGTTTCAAGTACATTTACCATTGAGACTGTCTATCGGACATTAATTAAAAATACAAAAAAAATATCAATCAGAAGTTAATACACTCCTTGCCAATCACATGATCATTTTCCAGCCATCAATATCTTTCGACAGGGTAAAAGTACAGGAATTTGGCCTTAGAGAGTAATTTCAAAATCTCGTTCCTACATCTCAAGTCATGAGATGGCCATCACAAACGTGCTTTCGACGGGACCGCGCAAATTATAGCAACACTTGATCATCTCTTATAAAGTTGTGACTGAAAAGACTTGACTTCACAGTCAACGATGGCCCGACTTCAGGGTGACCCTTTCCAAAGGAGACGAACACCTTCAAATGTGACGTTCTCGACCTATATTAATCTCCGACAAAAGAAAGCTATCAAGTCACTTACCATGCCAACACGTTTTTTTGTTTTTCATTGGGTTGCATCAAAAATTATTTCAATGCAGTTGTATTTCAGGCCAAAACCAGTTTTCATCGATCCCAATATCAAGTGAGCTTCGTCTTCCTGCCGTTTTTCTCTCCATGCATTGATATGTTGACCTGCTTGGGCAGCGGCAATCTCCCCTTATGCCTGGCTAGAATGGCTGCAGGAGAATTGGCTTCGCTCTTGTTTGGCTTTTCAAGTATAGTAGAGACGATTCACCGATATGCTAAACAATTGCCAGATCAATACCCATTCACATGAGCCATAGATATGGGTTCATTCATTACTTTGTTAGCTGGTGTTGGTCATGTAACGAACTTCTAGGAATATGAACTGCAAACGTGCTTCCCCTTGAATTTTGGTCACAGCGATTCCGAGCCATTATTTGACATAAAGCAACAAAATAACAAATGTAGATTTCTTCAATTATAGGCAGGTCATTTTTATATCATTTACTTGTAAAGTTTGTTTCAAAGTCATATTGTCAAAAGCTTACGTAGCTGACGAAGAGCAGGACGAAAATTCGAATTTAATGTGGTATTTGCAACATAACTCTGGACATATCTCCTGAGTTTGGGCTCAAACTTGGCCAAGTTCATCTATTCAACAAGATTTGGTGGTCCTATGACGAGCTTATTTGGAATAACACAAACAGTTTCTTCGGAGATACGAATTTTTGCTTCTGTTCGCAGTCCACATCTCCAGAAGTCCAAGGTCATGCCTATGCGTAAAATGTCTAATTCGTTATATGAGTGAGTTACCTAAAAACTGGAAAAAAATGCTTAAAATCCAGTTCCGGGAAATAAAATAAATTGACTTGAATGTGTTTACATCGTTAAAGGATAAGTCTTGATTATGTGGTTCTTTCATTGACATTCAAATGGCAACCGGACAACTAGACCCAGCGAACAACTTGCATTGAAACAAATACCGGCTTATTTTGACAAAAACATGTTAGTTATGTAATGCTTCTTTGGTTTCTACATCTAATTTTGGGAGTAGAGTGTCAACCTTGGTCAAGAAGTATGAATAAATTTTGAGCTAATATATCATTTATTTTTTTTAATTAGGTCGAGTTGTCCGCTGAGTCAGGCTGTCCTAGGTCGAGTTGTTTTGGGTCAAGTTGTCTTGGAACCCTTGGAACCCATTCAGTAGCCAAGCAGCCATCAACGCGCCATCTGACGGAGAGGGTTTTCTTTGAAATAACAATTTTCTGCCTTTTTTTGATTTATTTTCCACCAATTATTTGATGAATATGGACTACATCAACTCAAAAGAACCAATCCTAAAATCTTTAAAAACGCTAATTTACATCATTTGCAGCACGAAAAAAATTGGGCACTGAACTTGATCAAAATCTTTAAAAAAAGATAAGTTGTTTCTTCTAACTACGTCATGATTAAAATGAAAGAATATAATAATTTTATTTGTAATATTGCTAAAAATTGATATCTGAATAGACTTTTCGTAAAAAGGTTTACTTCAACATTTTTATGATTCCATATTTGCCACTTCATCTTCCTCATCTGAGGAGCTCTCTACGTCTTCCCAATTTTCTGCTTCATCATCCTCATCTTCATCCGGATTGGGATTGGGTCCAAGCTCAACCAGGATCTCGTCGATATGACTTATCTACAAAAGTAGAATAAATGAAATCTACCTTGACATGCTTCAACACATTCTCCTATTTATATGTATATGTATGTAGAAACAAACCATATCGGCATCTTGTGTGGGATTCATGGTGTGGACTTTTTTGGCCTTTTGCAAATAAAACCGAGCATTTGCATTGTAACCAACCTCTCCATCCGGTAACATTGCTCGGAGTTTATTCAACCAACCCAAAAGGTACCAAGTCTCGACACATGAGTCATCTTCTTCCAAAAGTCCCTCTAAGACCTAGTTAAGAAAGAGAAACGATTAAAAGTGACGAAATGGTAGAAATCAATCAGAATAGTTGATCGTTTACTTGAATAGCCTCTTCCCACATTTCCATTTCAATCAGCATTTTCGAAGTTCCAATGCGGGTTGTGTAGAGTAATGAGCACACTTCCACCGGATCAAAGTCCACGACCTCCAATTTGTTTTCCAACACGCCTTGGTAGGCGGGCAACCAGAGTTCAAGGCTTTGCTTCATGGTGTCCTTCGCTTCCTATAGAAAGATCTGGCGTTACAACTTTGGCATTTATTAAGGATCTAAATGATATTCATAGCTTTCACCACTAGATGGCATCCCAGCAAAGGAAAACATTGCCAAAAGAGGAGGATGCATAACATTAATTTCATTTCTCATAAACTTTTTCCATCTTTGGAGCTTGTTTATCATATGTTTTTCAGTTGACTGAAGACTGTCTATGATCTTATGATGCTTTGGAGTCTCACAATTACCAAGTTTAGTCATGAAACGAGGTCAAACGTAAAACGTAGGGTATTTGATTGACAATTTTGATGAAAACAAGGCCATTGAAATTGTAAAAGTCAACTCAAGTCTGCTCACAAATGATAATAAGTTTGGTGCAGATAAAGGTTAAAGATAACTCTCACCGAGATTAACATCTGATCAAACTTAAAATTAGTTTTAAACAAATCATTCTTCAACAATTGACTTATATGATAGAACAAAAAGGATTACTTGTGTTCTGGCATTTGCATCAAAGGTGGAAAACATGGCTGGAATATATCTTATAGCAATTGAAGTACCGTATACAATTAGTCAGTTCATTTCAAAATTGTGCTATGGTACTTTAGTAACTGCATGTAGCGCCAACTAACTTGCTACGGCACAATTGTTCGCTATCAATCACGATTGGGTGAAGAAATAACTTACTTCAAACTTTTCTCTGACAAGTAGATAACGCGCTTTGGTCTGAAAGGCTTCAGGATTGCGTTTATCTACGTCCAAGGCGCTACGAATGCATCTGAGGGTGTCTTCTTCGGCTTCGGTTTCATCGCACAGGTCCGTCATGAAAAGTTCAGCCATGGAGCAATAAGCATTGGATAGATCACGGGTCAGATCTTTGGCCTCAGCCTCTTCTGTGGCCTTATCACGGGCTTGGGTGAGAACCTCGATGCCCTTCCTGTACAACTCTAACGCCTCTTGTCCGCCCAATAATTGGGCCATGGAGAAATATTTAGAAAAGCCCTCATCTGGCTGGACAGTTATAGCTCGACCCAGGCAATGCTTGGCATCCTCCACTTCTCCAGCCTAAAAAGTACCATGGAATTTTTTATTCATGATCATAAATCTTCGAATATAACGCTTTCCTTGAAGTCAGCCAACAAAATAATTAGCGAGCTTTTACCTCGAGCAACAAAGTGGATGTGAGCTCCAGGGCTTTGGCGTGATCCGGATTCATTTCCAGCGCCCGTTGGCAGAACTTTTGAGCCATTTCGTAGTCATATTGGTCCAAGTTCTCTTGAGCCTTTTCCAAGATTTGATCAATGGAAAATTTCGACTCTCGTGTCTCCACTGCCAAACCTGAAATGCGAGTGAGTGGTACATCGACTTTTGGAATTCCGTTCGCAAGCATATGGGCGTGCCATACCTTTCTTTAAAGCTAATCGTTTGGCCTTGGGATTCTTGGCCTTGGGTCTGCCCATTTTGATTGTAGAATCTTGGAATAGTTTTCAGGCCACGTGCTTGTTATGAACTTAAGTTGGTCAGCGTGACGAAAATATTCTAATTATATATTAGAGTATGAAGAAGATCGGCTGACAAACACCTTGATAAAGGATGCTAGAACGATGACTCTGGAAAGGAAATGTACTTATCTTAAGGTTTTACACGGATAAAAATGTAATGAAAAAGAGTGCAAAAAGTAGTTCAAATATTAAACCAAGTTTCTTCATATTTGAATACTTTTCGTCACACTAATGTCAACAACACGCTTTTCAAAACAAATCATTTACCTAACAAACATGCCTGTGAAAGACAAGGCCTTGGAGTTACGACCTTTGTTCGCCCAATTGGGCCTTCTAGGCCACACGGATGGCTCCGTGATGTTCAGCCTGGGTCAAACCGCCGTGATTTGTGGCGTGTACGGGCCCGCAGAGGTCAAGCCCCACAAAGAGAGGTTAGAAGGCGCCACGGTAGAAATCAGCCTTCGGCCTCCGTCAGGACCTACCGGTTTACAAGAAAAGGCCAAAGAAGCCGTGCTCAAAGGCTTGGTGGAGAGCTCCATCTTGGGCTCACTGCACCCCCGAACCTCGGTCTTTGTGTCCTTGCAGCCTTTGGACATGGATGGAGGGGAATTGGCTGCTGCCGTGAATGCCACTTGTCTGGCCTTGATGGATTGCTCCATCAGTATGAGATGTCTGTTTGCGTCGGTGGAAGTGACCAGAACGGAAGATGGCATCATTTTATTGGACCCAAGTCAGAAGCAAGCGACCAAGGCCGTGGCCAAGGCCACTTTTGTCTTTGAAAGTGTCAACCAGGACGTTTTGGCCTCGCATTTAGAGGGCCGCTGGTCAGAAAAGGCTTTTCAAGCCGGGTTACAAGCCGCTTTGGATGGATCAAAGGCCATTTTCCAGTTCTACCGAGAGACAGTGAAACGAAAATTCTCCAAGGAATTAATGATGAAATAAATACCCGCTTCAGTACGAAAGATATGTTTCAAAGCTTAATTTAATTCATCCACCTCCATCTTTGATTCTGCTTGCAGATCGTGTGATGGCCTTCAAATTTCTCAGACCGCAGGTTGGGTTGTGGCATCAAGGCCGTCGAATGTACGCCTCTGATCGGCCGAAACAAAGCTCCATGAGCTATTGTGTGAACTTGGTCAAGACTAGAGATTACGAGAACTATCTGGCCTCACTTTTGCTACCGTCTGTCTTACATCAACCAGCCTTTGCCATTCGAGCCTTCAACGCCGAGGTAGCTAGTGTCAAAGACTCCGTGAGTGATCGAACCATCGGTTTGATGCGGATGCAATTCTGGAAAGACACTTTAGAGGAAATCTGCGAGGGCTCTAAATCCCCTCCAGCCCATCCAGTGGCTCAAGAATTGCACCGTGCCTTTGCCAAACATCACTTCTCGAAAGACTTACTTCTCAATCTAATCTCGAGTCGAGAGCGCTTCCTGTCCAATAATCCCTTCCAAAGCCTAGACGAAGTGGATTCGTACGCCCGGGACGCATTCTCTAGCATCAACTTTGTTCTGCTGACTTGTCTGAATTCTGACAAATCACCCTCTTCTCAAACTGGTCACGCTCGACACGCGCTAAACCAGTTAGGAATGGCCCAAGGAGTGAGCACCCTTTTACGAGCAGTTCCCTATCACGCTCAATTGAGGCAGGTCCTCTTGCCCACTGACCTGATGATGAATCAGGGCGTGTCAGTGGAATCGGTGGTGAGGAAGGGTGATAGTGAAGGCCTCAGACTCGTGATAGAGGCTACGGCTGCTCGTGCCCAGGAGCACTTGGATAATAGTCGATTTAGAATGAAGTACTTGTCTAAGGATGAGAAGTGCCTTCTCTTGCCAGCTGTGGCCACGGATGCCTACCTGGCTGCCTTGCATAAAGCTGAGTGCAATGTGTTTCACGATAAATTGAAGGTTAAGAACTCATGGTTACCTATTCAACTGTATTGGCATAGATTTAAGGGTTCGTATTAACACCTAATATAGGCTGGTGGAATATATCATGTAATCAGATTATGGAGAAGTTGAACGTTCCTGGAACCTAAAGCGATTAAATGTCTTTGGGTGCATGAGCATGTTTGGAGGAAGGAATGATGGAACCGTCGGGAAGCACTGCCACGAGAGTTGGATTCTCCTTGGAACTGCGACGATGCACGAATAGGTCTTGAACATGAGGCCCTCGACTCAAGCTCGGCCGACGGGCCACTGTCACTTGCTCTGGAGAGGACGCTCCGCTACTTAATCTCTCATCCTCGCTCCCAGACTCTACTGGTAATTGTTGTATGGCGTCATCGCCGTGGTGCTCACTTGCGTACCGCCTGAGCTTTTGGAAGAACCCCTTCTTCTCCTTTTCTGCGGGAATTACTTTGGCTGAAGAGGGTCGATTCTTGTTAGAGGCTGGAATCCCCGAAATATCCATAGCTTGTTTGAATTTTCGTTTGACCTTATTGAGCTTCTCTATACTCGTTGCTGAAACATAACTGCGGTCGCTAGGGTCCCCAAATTCTTCATTTTTGGTATTTAAGGGAAAAAGGCTTGTGGCTGAATCATTTCGGGTCTCGCTCTTGCACCTTCTGCGCTTGTCATCGGGGCTTGCTGGGGCAGTTTGCGATATCCAGGCATAAGGGTCGTCGTCATCATCTTCAGGCTTTTCAGCTAGATTCAGGCGCTCCCCTTGAACGGAATCCAATCTGTCACGAAGATGCCTCATTTTTGTCACAGTATCGACCTTCTTCAACGATGGTCGGGGACTTTTGAAGCTCTGAGTGGTGGCAGTTGCGGTCGGAGAAGTCGGCACACTTACAAGACTCTTCAGTTCTGTTGTGCTACTAGTGACGCTAGAGGTTCCTCCAATTGAACTTACAATTATTCGGTTGTTGATCCAATCTGTCACACCATTTTCCATACTAGCATCGGTCATTGCTTGCTCACGGCGGTTTTGTACTCCAGGAGACGGACTGGTGGTATGTGAGAGATACACTATGTCTGATTCCGCTCTTCTCTCTTCCAAGTCGGATAAATTGCCTGAGCTCGAAATATGTTCCATTTCCTCTGTCAAGATGTCTTCTTGGGCTTCTTCGTTCAAGGTCGAAAGCAACCCGGATATCATTTGATCCTCCATTGTAATTTGTTTCTCAATTGAAGTTTGATGCTTTAGGTGTTTGGTCCGAGACACCGTCTCTATGCTGGCACGAGTTGCAATACTTGAGGTGGTGGTTGTAGTTGAAGTGGTGATGGTCTTGCCTTCGGAAGAGACGAGTTCTCTCTCTGGAGAAATAGTAAACTTGACGTTTCGAGAGTCCCTATTGGCTTTCTTTTCCAATGCTCGGAGATTTTGAATCACCATCCGGAAAGTTTCCCAATCCCCAAAATTCATGCCCATCACAGATTTCAAATCATGTAGCTCGCAATGGGATAGCACTGGACCGCTCAGGTTTTGGTTCTTGATCATCGAACAATATGTGCTCACCATTGCTGATGAAAGACCCTCCATGTTTTGAATCATATCACACACGCTTTCAACATTTCTTTGAGATAATGGAGGCATTGTCAAACTTTGTGCCAAATCTGGAAGCTTCTCTTCTCTTGGAGTAAGTTTCGGTTGAGGCGATGGTGGGGGTGAAGGAGTTTGATGTCTACTGTTATGTGGATCCACTCCAAGATATGAGTTTGTCTGGTGGTAGGGATACATCATATTATATGGCCACATTGGTGGAGCCCCAGGAGGAGGAGGGTACATAAGACCGCTAGGGATTGTAGGCATGGCATTGGGTTTAAGGGCAGCCATGTGGGCCATATCTGGCTGAGACACTCTACGAGAAAGACCCATCATTTGTCTCCTGGTGAGGGGAGCCTTTGGAGCTCCTGTTTGCGAGAAATGACTCGACGAGTTGCTGGAAGAGGAGGCCATTTGCTCCAAAGTGACCCCAATCTCTTCCATATTTTGAATTTCATCCTTAATGACCTTTTTCACGAATGGATCAAGATTGATAGTGAAAGGAAGAAACACTTTCAAATCTGCCAATGTCAGATTTTTCTTGTGATAATTCAAGAAAGTGTCCAGCTTCTTTTCATCACGATCCAATTCAAGCAGAGGCTCAATCTCCTTTTGAGTCGGAATCGCACCTTTCACTCGATCATAAATAGTCTTCAAAGATGTACTGTCCTCCAAATCTTCGTCATTCCTCTCGGCATAAAAAATAATCCAACTTAGTCTGTAAGGCCACTGCTCAGTCACGTTAGCCCAAGATGCCAAGTGATACCAATTAAAGTCAATGTTGAAAGCCTTCAGGAGTCTGCCCATGACATAAAGCACATTCATAAGTCGCCTCATGCTTCTGGGATTAGCATCACTGAAATAGTCATCGGAGAGCAAAACTTTTGTCAAATCTTGTGGGCCTTGCATGGTCTTGTTCAGGTTGCTTCCGACACTGCTGCTGAGACTATCGCTCATCTTGGACCTGGGCCCCTTCGCCATAGAATTGTTTCGTTGGTAGCGATAGCGCTTTGCACCCATTGCATTCAAATCCACCGAGGCTTTACGGCCTTGAACTATACTGTTGGTGTCTTCGGTCTCAACCCAAGACATGTTTGAGGTTACTTTGGACTTCATTGTGGCGGCAACTTGAAGAGCTATCCTCACTTTCCTCAAACCAGAGTTCTGGAGAAAAAACGGCAGGTGAACAATATTTTTGAGATATGTATTCCCACCAATGCTAGTATCACTGTAAGCCACGTTCAAGTTGAGCTCGATCGCTTTCGTAATCACGTGAGGGTCTATTGCAAGTAGAATAATGAACGGGGATCCTTTGTCTGAAAATAGCATGTGAACTGCATCCAAAACGGAGAGAACCTTGCTTTGCTCGCAACTATCCAGACCATCGACAACCACGACCAGTCTTGATTGTTGATTTGTAAAAGCATCCAAACCTTTGATCATGTCCAACATCAAGGCCACTTCCCCCTTGACGGCCTGGAGATAACCTTCGGATTTGACCACATCCAATTTAGCAACTGTGCGCTGAAGGTGCCGACGTTGTGAGAACATGAGTGATTGAAAGCAATTGCCGAGAGTGTACAGATTCGAAATCAAGACAACGCCCACAAGCACTCCAAACAAAATGAGAAATGCTAAAACCATACTATCTCTTGTCTTTTGGTTGATCCCACTGTGAGCAAGTGGATCAGCCACAAAGTCACTTAAAGTTAGGTCGGTGGATAAGGGTGCAGGTTCTTGGTGAACTGAGAGGCACAAAAGGATGATGATGGCCAACGAGCAACAGAAGCACACCATGTAGATCACGAAATAGGGTAAGCAACATAGTTTCCGCCAACGTTTGGGCGATGAAGAATGGACGGGCTGAGGTCGGAAGGCGCGAAACAATCGCGACGCAATCTTACCGTATTGGCCTTCAATTTCGTCAAGCAAAGACCCAATCATTTGAGTGACTGAATTCTGACCCCCTGCAGAGGTGATGACTTTCGTCTGATCCGTGAAAAGCAATTTCAAAGGCTGGACTTTGTTTATGTTCCCCGACCATTCAGGACCGGGTGGGTGGCAAAACATGACATGAAGGATGAGCTTGATGGAATTGAACTGTTTGGCAAGAAACAGACTTAGGTTGTAGAGAGAGTTCCAGTCGTACTTGTAGGATCCTTGCCATACCCCTATGAGGAAAAGATACGAGACCACCACCAAGAGAACCCCTGATCCCAATCCAACTCCAGTGCTGAGTTTTCCAAGATCAGACAAATACATAGCCATCCACACCACAACGGCGACCACGGCCGCTATGTGAAGGATGATGATGAAAAGCATAGGGGACATGTGAAATGTTGGATCAAGCCACTCCCTGGCAAAGCTCTTCATTTCTTGGCGGAGTTTTGATAATAAGAAACTCTTCCCCGAGCCCCATTTGGCATACAAACCAACCGATATGGGCATTGATAAGGTGGGCTCTGTTAGAATGTCAGCCAAAGCACTGCTGTACAAGTCGTATCCGAGGATGTTCTCCGAGTCTTCATTGGTGTTGAGTCTGCGTCCGCCAAAGACTTGCCCCAGGATGGTTTTGGGTGAGCTGGCATCGATATTGTAAGGGGTCTCTCCTTGACGATTGGGTCTATAGAGAAGTTGGCTATGCTTGGGATTCCGGAGAAGCACCTCAACAATACCTTTGGATCTGGCTCTCATGGCAATGTGAAGGGCAGTGTCTCCTTTTCCATCGGTAACAGAAATCTTGGCCTTTTTCTCGAGCAACATTTGAACAACTTCGCCATTCCTGCAACGAACCGCTCGTAACAAGGCAGTATCGCCCTCAACAGTCCTGATCTCCAGATCGGGATTGGTGTTCAAGAGAATCTTTACAATGGAATTATGACCCTTATCGATGGCCCAATGGAGACACGTCTTGTTTTCCTTGCCCTTGATATCAACATCGGCAAACTTCTTGAGTAAGGCTTCTACGATTGTCCTATGGCCCCCTTTGCAGGCGTGAATGAGGTTGGTATCCCCTGCCCGATCTTGCACATTCACATAAGCCCCTGCTTGAATGAGCTTCAGGGCTATGGAATCGTTACCCTCCTTACATGCGATGGCCAAGGCTGCCATCCCATCCTTGTCCGTGGCGTTAACGTTGGGAGATTTTTCCAAAAGAAGCTCAACAATACCCGAATGGTTTCTTGAAGTGGCCACGAGCAATGGGGTCCAAGAATACATCCCCACAACATCCACAGAAGCGTCTCGCTTCAATAAGAGATCCACTGCTTCCTTATGGCCATTACGAGATGCCCAAATCAAAGCTGTAGTCCCGTATTTGTCCCCGACATCCACCTTGGCCTGATGGTCGAGCAAAAATCTGACAATATCGGTGAAACCGCGACCAGATGCCCAAATCAACCCAGAGACATGATGATAGCCCCGGGCATTGACTTCGGCGCCCTTGTTAACAAGTGCCTCCACCACTGACAAGTGACCGCTATAGGCAGCCCAGATCATGGGTGTCCAATTCCCAATATCTAACACATTCAAATCGGCACCAGCTTCAATGAGCTCCTCGCAAACTTCCACGTGGCCATTCTTGGCCGCCAAATGCAAGGCCGTACATTTATCCTCATCCTCAGCTTTGGGATCAGCATTATTTGCGATGAGTAGTTTGACAAACTCGAGTCGACCGAGGTCAGATGAGACCATGAGAGGGGTGAGTCCATCCTGGAAAAAAAATAGGCTTATCATTGAGTCTCCGAATGAATATATCATAAGTGAAGAAATCTTCCACACCTGATCTTTGTCTTCAATATTGGCGTGCCTGGATTCGAGAAAAGACTTCAAGCCAAGAAGATTGTTCGATCTAATGAGTTCCAATATCGCTCTATTGGACAATCCACCCACCATTTCCGTTGTACTGACATCCTGAAAGATCCAAAGATAGATGGTATTATTCATGTACAACCACACTCTCTTCATTTCGCAAGGGTACATGATAATAGTGTTGATGATGCTTTGATTCCTTGTTAGAGTTACCAATGCCATATTTGCACTTCACTGACGTCCCTGGAGGTGATATCGACATGAGAGTTTCATCCAGAGTGCCACCGATCTCATGTTCTAGCGTATAAAGTCGCTCCTCCCAAGGGCGTACTATGCCTCGCTCGCCATGTGTTCGGACTTTTACTACATAGGGGCCAATCTACTGTACAGCACTGCCTTGTCATCCGTCTTACATTGAGCGAAATCAAGATTTTATCCTTGACAGGCTAAGTGACAACTGACAAGGCTGGAAACTCCAATTATAACATTATTTGAGAGAGAGTGTTACAAAAATCCCACCCGTTTGATGATGGCCGAAGTGACTCCCTCAAGAGACACGGTGATCTGTCTCTTGAGAACCTTGATTGCTGGGTTGGTGATCTCTTTGATCGAAGAAGAGACCTTCCGCAATCGCGGTGAAGGATCCGGGGGTGTCAAATTATCATCCTCTTCAGCTTGAGCCAAATAGATCAAATCACTATCCGATTTGTTTCGTGATCTCATTTTGTCCCTTGGAAGTTACTTGTGCACTCACGAACACCTCACAGAGCAGACAAAGCTTCACGATAGTTATGTCTCTATTTTTATAACAAAGATTAATAGAGACCCCTAAAGCGAGATAAGTTCATCGCAGTTGATAGACGGTGCCAAAATTCAGCAATACAGTTGGACCAATTATGACGGAAGCTTGTTCCATCGATTCGAATGTTCCAATTTCATGCTCCATTCGAGCGCACAAATGTGGAGATCATTACCCCATTTACTGAAGAAGAACATGCTTGGGATAGTAGATGAAAAGTACTTTGAGTGGAGCTCAATGTACGGTCTGTCGCCAAAGCATGAGTCACTGAAGACGAAGGTCCTTAATCCCACATTAAAAAAAGAGTCCAGGGTTTCCCTCCTGTTCACATCTTGACCAAACTGGATTGTTATCAAGAATTTAGGAGGGATAGCCATTTCAAGTAGTAACACTTTAATTGCGAAAATATCTGGAATGTCCTTTGTTTGATCAATGAATGGAGTAAGCAGATTTAAATAAATGCTCATTTGAAGCCAGTTTATACGGGAGATGCATCAAACTCGAAGAGGCCTAAGGTAGTAGAGAGCTTGAACTGATTTATATCCAGCCAATCAAACTCCATGAGTCGTAAGCGCGTAATCTATTTTATTGCACAGTAACCTTAGACATGCTATCATTGCTTAAAGTATTTATTATCCTTAAACTTCACGCCTCAATCGCTCTTTAACCAATCATATTGCCCACTTTCTTTTAATTGTACAAAATGTATATTGTTATTAAGTTGAGTATCTTTTTATACGAAGCCTTGCACCCTCTTTGTGACCGTGAGCTTCTTGGTGGTTAAATGGATTTATTTCAAAAGGTTAAGGTCAGTGAATGGCAACTTTTGAACCTACTTGATACTTTACAATCGAGTCCCTTTCATCAAAAGAGACTCCTCCTCCTTTGTTTTTGTCAAAGATGTGGAAAAGATCTTGTCAAATTCGGCAGAATAATTTCTCCGCCTTTCAAAAGTGTTGGATATCGATATGGACACCAAGAGTAAATTTATTTCATTTAGGTTGTTGAATCAAAATGTTAGGCTTACGAAACAAGATCCCACTTGATCCGATATTGCGAGATTTGTCAACGATACACTTTGTTTTAGTTTATTGGTGTAAATTATTGACAATTTAAGTAGCAATTGATGCATCTCACAGCATCGAAATGCTATCTTGAAATCTTCAGATGGAGAAGGAGAATGCGTAGTGTAAGATTTCTTGGCGATTGTTATATTAAATTACATGCCCTCTTACACTTTAAAAACTGAGTTACAACAAGAGTATTTTACATTGGACAATGCTTGGGACTAATTGACCCAATTGGGTCAATTAAAATATTGCAACTGAAAGATGTGAAAATTTGAGCAGTCCCAGTGGAAAAGTTCTTTTATAAAATGCCTTAATTGTTGCTTTTACAACTAAAATTGTATAGACGTGATTTCAAAGAGATGCCTTCTTTTTTAAACAGTGTTGAACTGTCTCATTGCTAACTGACAAACACGCCACAGATCCTTCCTTCTAGAGCCTTGAGGAAATTGGATGAATTGGTTTCAAACCTTGTTCATAACTCCCTTGTAAAAGATGCATCTCTTGTAAGGCTGGTGAAAATCTTCATCAGCCTTTTAATGACGGGGAATTACTTCATAGACATTTGATTTGTCTCGTGGCCATGCATGTATTTGGTACTCCTTTGTTAAGAAGGCAAAATGTATACAAAGTTGAGTACCATTCTATTTTCTGATGGCTTGTGAGTTCGGTTTTTAGAACAAATAAAAGGATACAAATGAAAAGTCAGAATGGCAGAATCAACATTTCAAACATATATATAAATGACCTAAGGCTTTCAAAGTTTGCCCGATTTTAAGTGGGGCACCATGTACTTTTCTTTAAACTGGAGCTCATATTTTTTTCATTTTGATTCCTGTCACCGTGTAACTGATGATTGAAGAAAGAAACTATGGCTACAATTTATTTATTTTGAAAGTATTTGAATTCTACTTATATGACAATGTAATTTGGATGAATTTGATAAAGGCTATTAGGTAAACTTCTTGAAGGTAAAGAAAATTGTCGTAGAAATCTTAAAATGTGTCTCAGTTTAATATTTCTCTCCGATGCAAAAGTAAATCTTAATCTAGACCGGGTTAATAAACTATGAGGTAACAATTTAAGTGAACTTTGTTTTAGAATACTGCATCCAATGTTGAGCTTTGAGGGTTGAGACATTAGCTTGTCGTTTGATCACCAACTTTTAAATCTCTTATATTTATATGGTTCAATGGTCGTATAAAAGAAGGTCTCCAAGTTTCGCACCTTCATGCGAACTCGGATGTTTCTGTGTAAAGCAATCAAGAAGGCTGGCGAGGAGGACGTGCCAACTAACTTCAACTGATTATTAAATATCTTTTCACACATGTCCACGTGACACAAACATCCATTTCCAGTAAATCTAGGTGCAACACCGGGAAAAATCAACAACACAAACCCGACCGATCTTTTGCGGCTAATAAACGTCCCGATAATGGTTGGACGGACCCCCCTTCTAATGACATGTTTCAAAACGAGCTGGTTTTTTTCGGCCAGNCCACCTTCATGCGAACTCGGATGTTTCTGTGTAAAGCAATCAAGAAGGTTGGCGAGGATATTTCCCAAGGACGTGCCAACTAACTTCGACTGATTATTAAATGTCTTTTCACACATGTCCACGTGACACAAACATCCATTTCCAATAAATCTAGGTGTAACACCGGGAAAAATCAACAACACAAACCCGACCGATCTTTTGCGGCTAATAAACGTCCCGATAATGGTTGGACGGACCCCTTTTCTAATGACATGTTTCAAAACGAGCTGGTTTTTTTCGGCCAGGTTGACCAAACAGTGCTATGGTTTGTGTATTGATCTAAGGCAAACCAATGACAAGGTTTAGTAGAATGTGGAAAGGTTGTGTCATATCGCACTATTGTTCAAGATTATATGCTTTGAACTCTTTTTCATCCAGCGTAAACTTATCAAAGACAGATGAGTGCGACTATAAAGTGTTAAGGGAAAAGTAATGACAAGCGGACTGAGGGTTCGCCTTGATATTACAGCATTTAATCAATCTCTGCTTTTATAAATTCATGAAAGACACCTCGTTATTGAATTAATGCATTTGTTTTGTTTGAGTTATACACTCTTTATTTGCCGGCACTAACGATTTCGGGGCACCCGGACCTCCTGAACTGGAATGCATCCTTCGTCATCTTCCCTTCCCCATTAGCAAACATTGCTTTAAAGTCATTTAATAAAAGCACATCCACGACTCTATTATTCGACCTCAAAAAAATAGATATGCGTAGCGAATTGGAGGTGCTAGTTCGTATTCATCTAATGTTAACAAGAATGTCTTACCAAAGCCTCATTATCAAACGTTCCATACTTATGTCCCACGAGAGAAAGTCTTCGAATGGCGGAAGCAAATGCCATTTCACTGAGCAGTGATCTATTTTTGAGAGCAACTGAGGCACTACGTTCCACGTGAAGATTTGACCTACTAAAAGTTCAACTCATGTTTGTATCGTGGGATATTCATGGTCGATCCTCACATGCTTTTGGGGGTTATCTCTTGAAGAAAAAGTTAAAAGCATCACCTCGTCCAAAGACCCGATCTGGTAGCTTCACAGTCTAGTCTTATCAGTTCAAAGAAAGCAAACGACAATATTTTGCAATTACATAACAGAACACTTGTTTACGATTTATTCGACGTTGAAATGTTCATTGCACATTTTATAAACGATTTTAAGATTGTCCATTGAAATCTTGCTTTTAGTGTGAGCCTGGTCCAAAGGAAAGGCGTGCTGCCAACAAAAAATCCCCTTGGTGATATCCTCCAAAGTTAGCGGGAGGTCGGGCAGCATCGAACCGGTTCTGACTGGAAGTTTGAGGGTGTGACCGCTGCTGTTGGTGGACGTGGCGTTTTTGCACGTCCAAACGTGGCCATCAAAGTAACGATTGTCTTCAACCAGTTCCACGTCACCATTGCAATAGTTACTCTCGCAGATTAGATGTCCCTTCAGCAGTTTCTCTCGCACCAAGAACCGAATGAATGAATCCCGTCCGTAAGCCACTTCTCGTTCCAAATCCAGCCACATGATATGTTTGGATAAGGGTGACGAGGGCGTTTTCTTTCGAGACCTCTTGGGGGGATTGACCAAAGGTTCCTCATTTATCTGGACTATGGGTTCCATTATGGCCAGATCACTTATCGATGAAGTTTTCCTTTTCCGAGACTTTTTGGGAATTTTCACGGGAGGCTGACGAATCATGGGAGTGACCAGTTTATCCTCCTTCATGGATTGAAACAAACCATAGTGATGGAACATCGGTAAGAACTGGTTAAACTCCCGCCTCTGCTCGGAATCCATCATCACTCTTCCGTGATAGAGTGCTTCAACGAAGAGTGTCAACATGTCTTTGGAGAAGTCTGGAAACGATAATGCAATATCTTTCTCATAAGGAATTAGTTCCTTGATGACTTGACAAAGAACATGCGACTGTGCCGCCAAGACACTCTTGTGAATCATAACACTGTGGCCTTCTCGACCAACGATCTTCAAATCCGTGTGGTGCATGTGCTTCAAATCGTCTTGTAACACCTTTGTCAATGGCTTTCTGACCGTTGGTCGAGGCAAACTCTTGGGAGTTTTCATCTGTCTGGTTTTTATTCCACCAAATCCTCGCTCCAATAGTACTTTACACGGTTTGAGACTCTTGACATCTTGATCCGCTGTGACCAAACCTGAAGTTGCATTCATCTTGGGTGGATACCACGATGGGTTATTCAATAAGGCTTGAGGATAAGGTTGCTTCCTCACATTCAGTTCCCTTTGTGGGGAAATCATTTTGATCGAGGCTCGTTTGGTTTGAGTTCCATTGGTTCGAGGACTTGGATTAAGACCACTAGGGGCGTGTGGGTTGAGTTTGGGAGTTTTGAACGAGGATATTGGCACCAGATTGGGCATGGGCTTTCTCTTCGGAGTCTGAATGGGAGTGATCGTAAACGCAGGTACCTCCGATGATGCCGTATCTTTTGGAGCCAGAATGATGGGTGTCATCGTTGCTTGCGTCTCAGCAGCAGTTTCATTTTCCTCGTTGGCTTTGGCTTCGTCACTCTCCACCACATATTGATCTGCATCCAATCCATAGAAGCTATATCCTCGACTAGTGGCAATTCGAAGGCAGTTAGTGTAGGAATTACCCAAGGGTCCATCGTACTTATGCCTTAAGTTCTTTAATTTGGTCCAATCCATCAATGTGTTTGGCCACCATTGGGGCATGGAGGAGACGTTCCCGTAACTTGGTGGTGTGCTGTTATTGTGATACCATAATAACCGACTTAATGCCACTCTGATGTCACCGCAATTCATCTTGGAAATGGGCATTGCGAGTCTGGGCGGGCCCGATGAATCGCTGGAAAGACTGGCTTGAAGTCGGGCCTCCACGGACATGACGTTTTTTTTCGCTTTTCCATCCGTTTGCTCAGATTTGGAAGACGTCGAGGTTGCTGGCGGAACCTCTCGGCTGAGATGATTCTCTGGATCGTATCCGTAATGCTCCAAACACCGTTTGATGGCAAGTTTTAACACATCGGTGTATGTAGAATTATCGGGCAAATAGGGAGGTTTACCTCTCAAGTCGACCATATCGATCCATCGGATTAACTCATTAGGCCACCATGGAGGCTCAGTGGACGGAGAACCATAATTTGGGTTGTTTCCACCCAATTGATATCGGAGCAATTTGGACAAGACAGTTCTCGATTGAATGCAATTCAATTTCGTTGCTGGACGAGGCAACCTTGGGGGCTCGTCGGATTCGTTGCTAATTTGCCATTGTATGGACGGGGCTCGAACCGATCCTGCCATGAACGTCTCCCTCTCCTTTTCTCTCTCTTCTACTTCGACATCAAAATATGCATCCGGATCGTAGCCATAATATTGATAGCCTTTTCGAATGGCGAGTTTCATCATTTCCGAATATTGCAAGGGTTCCACCATCCCAGATGGTTTGGTGTGAACATCCGTGAGTCGCTCCCAAGGCCAGTAATAGTTGGGCCAGAATGGCGGACACTTGTTTGGTAATCCATAGGATGGATTATCTCCATTATTTGCAGCTCTGAGCAGTTTCACAAGGTAGCTTCTCGCTTGTTTACAATTCAGATCATTCACAGGTCGAGGGAGCAAGTCCAACTCGACCGACTCTGCTGGAAAACATCCAGGGGATTGAGCTTCTTCGTCAATTTCATGATCAACAACAGTAGGTAGCTCTGCTGGAGGATCGTGTGTTTCGCAAGCAACAAAGTCCTCATGGAGATCATCGGCCAGATGATCGTCAGTTTCCTCATCGATATCGTATTCTTCAGCATGATGCTCCTCTTTGATCCGAAGAAAACTCATCTTCTCCGCAGTCACTTTAATGATCTCACTCTTGGTCAGATCGACCAACTTCCAACTTCCTCTCAGAGGCTCTCAACAGCTGCGGGTTGGAATCCAAGCTATTGCTCACACACAGTCACACACTGCCTGAAATGAGACGCACGAACAAACTATCGGGTTCGTCGTCAATGCAATATCTCAAGCAGCCAAACCCTCGCCCCTTCGCAAGCTGATATCCACTCGGGGTCAGGCTACTAGCAGCCCCTCGTCTTTGTGGTCCTCCGGGGTCCTCCCCTATGGTGGGTGGCTAGCCTAGCCATTCACCGTTTCGCCATGTCTCAGTCCGTTTAACAACGGGAAGAAGGAAAGGAACGAACGAACGAACAACGAGACCGACACGCGGAGGAGCATAGAGAACGTGCATAGACTAAGAAGCGGCATGGCCAGAATGAGAGTGAAAGAGGCAATGGAGGAAAAAAAACAAGCCTCGGTCTCATGTAAAGGCAGGCTAACTAACTGACTGGCTATCTGGATCCCAAAACGATGACGGTTGAGGCGAGGCAGACATGCGACAGGCTCCAAGCTGCTGACTGGCTGAGTGGACGGCTGGCTGGCCTGGATGTAGGCTGATGTGTTCAGACACGCATGCAAGTCGGTGTTGAGACGAGATGCCGATGAGGCTGCTCCAAGTCGCATAACTTGTACAATGTGAAGAGAGAAGCCAGCTCTGAGGAGGCTCTTTGATGCGAGGGGCTATGGCTATGCTAGCCTAGTCAGCATGACCGAGGGTCTTATGCAAAGGACGTGAGGAAAATGAGCATTCCTTCTTCTGGCAACCAGTTTCGGTTCCATGAACTGCCTTAGACCTAACCCCCGATTTGGGCCGATAATTTGTTCAGTATAACAGGCCAGGTATAGGATGTTCATAGTAGAAATGAGTCTGACATGGGGAATAGCAACCTAGCTTGTATGGCTCACCCTTCGAGTGAAAGTGAAATCTTTGAGGGAAGGGTGAGCTTCCCCTCCAATTCAAGGTCAGGGAGCGACACAAACAAGGCTATATTTAGACCCTGCCCTCCCTTCATCCCTTCGTTCCTTCGTCCATTCAGCTACTCTCCCATTTCCAACGGTCAACACTCAATCTCCTGGGGTCATTGTTGAAAATTGAAACAGACCCATGTTAATGGGATAAGTTGGAGAAGTGATTGCTCCTTCTATAACATCATTGTCTATACTATCATAGTATGAACAGTTGACCCAAGTATTGTAACATGGGCCTTGGGACCTATTTGCGGCTCATGAACGAGACTGATTAACATTACTGAGTTCATTGGAGACCATCAGAGAGGAGTTTCGTGGTGACCGGGGTTTGATTAAAACATTATTTTGACTCTCAACATTTTCTGTTGGAAGTCTGATCGTGACTAATTGCCACATCCAAAAAGAAGTGTTTCGAACATTAAATCGATTGTATGTTCTTTTTTACAATGTATCATATTACAATATTTTTCACAGAAAGGAGCTTAGTTTTACGAACTGAAAATATGATTAACTAAAAGCAGCAAATCGTCTGGCTTTTAGTACTCTCACGAACATGTTCAAAACACATCCTAACTCCATTTTGTGGCTCGTTTCTCACCATTCACCTTCAAGAGAGGGATTTGAATACAAACCATTTTCCATCAAAATTTTCCAGCTGGAATCAGATTACCAAGAGCAGTCAAACAATGAATAACATAGATTGATGGATTACCACCATTTTTAAGATAATGCCGGTGTAATTTAATGCCCGGGAAAACTGCATAGATTGGTGTTAAGAATGGATGCTTGATATCTTGTCTTCAGTGAAAAGAAACTTTTTTGTATCAGAGTAGCAAGAAAGCATAAGTTAATGCTAAACGCAGACTACAGGGGGAGCGGGAAAAGGCGGCATTTTCTCAACTACAATTGAAATCGATCATTGTGTTAATTCAAAATGTCTCGCGTAAATATCTGTATAGTCCCCATTTGTCACGGTACAAACAAATCATTATCTGCCTCTGTGTGGGAAAGTAAAGCATCCATAGCAAGTGAGTGCTGAGTGTGCATTACAGTAAAGAGCTACCCTTTTGTGTCGCCTGCAATCGACGTCGTCATAGTTTAAAGGCTGCGGAGGTGGTCACAAATTAAGGCATTGTCGAGTGAAAGGCTCAGAAATTCTTCTTTATATGTTTTTAATTCACCTTTTTAGTATGAATTGCCTTTTATATTGAACTTCGTCTTTGAATGGTCAATTAAACATTGATATCATTTCCGAGTACCCCGTATGCAAAGAAAGAGTAGCCCTCATAACTAAGGTTCTCAAAATTATGGGTAAAAAAAGATGCAAATACAGATGCAAAAAAAACCAGCCCAGGATGCAAATAAAGATGCAAATAAACTTCAGAGATGCTTTATATTCTTTTGGCAGACTAAGGCATTTTATGCAATTTTTTAAGCTGGACACATGTATTCTAATAACAATATGCTCTGATCTCAATGGATCAGCATTTGAAGAGTAATCTAAGACTAAACTTCCGTAACAATCACAGGTGTTGTCTAAACAACAACTTTGACTTGTCCGTTTTTATTTGAAATCGACTTCAGCCAATGTCATTTCATTGAAAGTGCTTGGTGGGTTGCTGTTAATGGGGATTTGTTTGATAAAATATGTTCATTCAATGTTTCCAGTGTGTTGTACAATTGTTTGTGTCCTAGGATAGAGATGGCGGGCGAGGCCCTTAATTGTGCAGACTAACGTCAAGGGTGCCGATTTCTCATCAAAATAGTGAAAATACAAGTCCGAACAAAATCAGTCAAAAGAAGCTTAAAATGCATAAAAAAATGTGAAAACGGACCAAAGATGCAAATGATGCAAATACAGGTTCAGGATGCAAATCAATGTTTTTGGCGTAAGTTTGAGAACGCTACTAATAACCCAACCAACCAGCTATCTATTACCTCATCGAAATATTAAACTGCGGTGAAGAACGAAAAAGTATAAGTAGGCTATTTAATGGATTGAAACGGAATTTCAGAGATTAAGCTCAAAAGGCCAGACGGTCTAAGTAAAAGAGCGTTCAATGCAGCAATCGTAGCACCACGCGGCGTGTGTTCAAATCCTGTCGTCGGAAGTAGACTTTCAGGGAGCGACCGAAGTCGGGTTCTTGGCCCAGTTTCCTAGCTTGGGAAAGGTCTCCTGATCAAGGCTCCATTAAAAAATATTTAGATACTCGTCCTCACCCACAGAGGATACGCTGATCTCATTGCTGAGATTCAACCCTGTCTCTTAGAATTGCATTTGAGTGAGGTGATGTCTTGATTTCTTTAAACCTTTTGGGGGTTAACCTTGGCCATCCAAATACAAAGCAGAAAATAATGCGAAGCATGTGCGCACCTTGAAGTCCTGAACATCAGCACAATGCTTACAGAATTTCATTTTTGAGTGAGTCAACTACGATTTATCCAATCTTTGGCATCATTTTTTTAAAAACGTGAAATTGCTTGTGCTGTATAAAGGAACCGCATGGAATTAAGGGGCCAATCAGCAAGGAAAAGGGGTTAAAACGAACCGTGAAAGCTTCAAAAATCTTGAGCAAAACGGTGTCATGCGGTATTTGCTGGCATACTTTGAACTTAAAAAACCCGGATGATTTTGAAAGTTTCGGTGATTCTATTGATTATCTTCTTACCGCCAGCGACAAAAAGGTCATTTGGCTTGCTTACGGCTCTTAGGACTAGTTTGGTCCGTTACTTGCTTTTTGCCGCAAAATAATTGACGGACACAAGATTTGGCGACATGATAATTGAACGCCCAAAATCATTGACGACATATCCATTGAGACCCTTTTTTCCTTGGACGTCAGTCATGTTATGTAAGATTAGGTACACGCAAGTTTTAAGACACGCCCGCAAATAATCGTGCAAGTCTCTGTTATTTTAGTCCAAAGAGAGATGGAATAATATTTAGGGAATAACAAGGCAGATTTTCGATATCAGATTGATGTTCGAATTCGGCCCTCACATAATAAACCAAGATTTTTTACGCATCTCCAATGTGACCCATGCTGATTTCTACCGTTCAAAGAGTAACCAACACGGATTAACTTTGTACCGCCTTTTCTTGAAGTAATGAAATACATCATTCCACAAATGAAAGTTGTTATGTCAACATGTCAATAAAATCCGTTCCAGTTAATTGGTCGTCAATGATTTTGGGCGTTTAAGTATTTCATCGCCAATTCTTGTGTCCGTCAATTGTGAAGTCGTCGATTATTTTGCGCCAATTATTTTGTCCTAAATCGCTCTGGGCCCAATTATTCTGACGCACTACCCATGATTCAGGCCATAGTAGTGCTAAAACAGCAATGAAAATGTTACGACCCAAACTAGTCCCACACGCCAAAACTGCCCATTTCCAAATTGGATTTATGTTCTGGCTGATGAAGGCAGGTGTTAGCATTTTCCCCGCGTTATGCGAGGTCTACTCATTATTTGTGATGGGATCAAATAAATTTTCAAAATCAGGATTGCTAGAAAGCTAGGAAAGTCAAAGGACCAACCGTTTCCAACGTAACGTAAAAGGTTAGGTTTGACCAAAGGCAACCCTGGTTTGATCGAAGAAAAATCAGGGTTACTTTTTGTGATTAACTAACGGGTTTCCAATGTTCCGCTAGTGATGCCACATGCCAGTGAAAATGTAAATTGGTAGCCCTAGCAGCAACCTCCCGTGATTATTTATTTGATCTCCATCGCTAGTCATTACATGGTATGTGGTGGAATCATTCCCAAACTGTGACCCCCTCATCAAATAGTCTTTTTCATTGAGCAGAGAAAGCGCCCTCTAGTTCGTGTGCGTAGGTGAGGACAAACAAAGTAGAAACGAGAGAATAGGAACTGCTTGTTTCATAATGAGACATCTCGCGGCAAAAAAGGAAAGGCAGCGTCAGTAAACCCTCTGCTTACCTCTGCTAACGTTTGTAGTGAAAGATTATAATTCGTCTATTTATTGCCTACAATCTTTCTATGATATTTGGTCTACCAACGAATTTGAGTTGGCAGACCGAGCTTTCCTTGAATGTAGGGTTGATCTGGAATGCTATCTAAAAATTTGTCCAAGTCTGACTTGAAATATGCAACCGGATCAACAAGGCCTATATATTCCCTACAAATATTAGAGTGAAGCAAATTAAACAATGAAGGAGTAAAAGAAAGAAGACTTAATTGTTCGAACTAGCCTGGATTCTTGAGAGCTTGAAGGTGCTCTCAAAACGCACATTAAGCTTCTACGGTCACAAGAATTGACACTAAATCCTGGGTTGGGACAAAGCTCATGGATGCTTTTGAAAACGTTCAGTATCAGATACCTTTCGTACTTCCTCTGAACACTGTACAGGCCCAGACTTTTTAGCCTTTCCCAATATGAGAACTTCCTCATGCCTTCAATGTTCCTGTTAAAACATATTTGGTCTTGTTCGCCCTTTTGAAAACCTGTTGAACTCATTGGAGCCCAAATGGGTGAAGCATATTCAAGATGCGGCTGGACAATAGACATGAGCAGAGTTAGTTAGCATCGTGATGCTGTCTCTGGACTTAAACGTGCGATATATCCAACCACATATTTGAAAAGCTTTACCCACCTTCAACTGGATATGCTCATCGAACTTTCCATTATTTTGGAGGACTACACCTAAATCTTTCTTAGATGAGGCCTGCTCAATATCTTTACCTCCATTATCTACGAGTGGAGTATTTAAAGGAGTTGACCCAAATGTCATTGACCCAAATGTCATTGAGCGGAATTTCATTCCGTTCAGGGCCATATTACTCTCAGTTACCCAAGAGTAGATTCGATCTAAGTCCTTTGCAAGGCTATTGGAATCTTGGCCATTCTACCAGAAACTAACTTTGTATCGTCAGCATAAGAAGAGAGACTGGCAGTAATACTAAGCTTTTGAAGCACGGCAACGAATATTATAAACAGGAGATGCCCCAAGATGGAACCCTGGGGAACACCTGACTTGACATCATGTATGTCACTAAGGGATCCCTCAACCTTCACCAATTGCTTCCTACCAGAAATGAAACTTTTTAACCAATTGAGAACCTTGCCTTGGATCCCAATGTCATGAAGTCTCTTCAACAAAAGAGACTTTATCAAAAAACTTGGCAAAATCAAGATAGACAACATCAACTGACTCATGCCTTTCCAGTCCCTCAATGACCTGCTCTAAATGCTCAATCAGTTGGGTAACCGTGCCGAAATGTGCTCGGATCCCGTGCTGGCAAAGAAGGAAGGACTTCATTGACCTCAAGAAATTCAACAAGTTTGGACTTCATGATCTTCTCAAACATCTTTGCAATATTCGAAGTAAGAGAAATCGGCCTATTGTTACCGGGGAGCGACTTATCTCCCCTTTTAAAATATGGAACAACGTGAGCTAATTTTAGTGAAGATGGAAACCTGATACAAGATGCAACGCATCAAGTACGAGAAAACAGGAGCAAGAAACAGTGAGCTTCTCATCAGAAACTGAGATGTCACAATATCAAGACCAGGAGAACTTGAAAGCCTCAAGTCCCTGATGGCCTCAAAAGCGTCTTGATCTGTGACTGCAAGATCATTTAAACGCTCAACTTGACTAACCATGTCAATCTCAACAGACTCATCATCTTCAAGGTAATGAGCTGTTGCTTCTGAACTCATTGGGGTTGAAACCCCCTGGAGAACTGATCTCCAAGCATGTTAGCCATAGTCTCTACATTGTTAATGGCTACCCCATCAACCTCAAAAGGCCCAACAGAGTGTTTTATTTTTCTCTTAGAGTTCGCATAAGAGAAAAATGCCTTCGGATTCGACCTGACCTCCTGAACCACCTTACTCTCAGTTGGTAAGTGATCATATTCGATGGAGGCCTTAATCTTACCCTGAACTACGTCCAACTTGTTTTGGAGACTACTCACAATTACTGGATTCGAAGTGCTCTTCAGCCTTTTTGCTAGCTTGCAACTCTTTTTGCACGAAGTCTTCTCATATTTTGGAATTTTTGTCCGTGTGCCACTTTTCGGAACACATTCAGAGATTGCTAAACTGGAGCAAACTTCCTTAAAAACTGAAACTAATTTGTCAATGGCTGCATCTATGGACGATTCCTGTTTCAGAATTGAAATTAGGTCAAGTTCCTCTAATCTTTCTATAATCAACGACCAATGTTCCTCTTTGAACTTGAACTTAGCCAGACCGACCTTTTTGACCGGTTTTACTCTAAAGCACGCCGGCTTTTGAGTTATGGTCGACCCTATCTCAAGAACATGATGATCTGACAGATTACTACGTGTCACATGGACATACTAGATCAAATCAGGGTCATTGGAAAAGACTAAGTCGAGAACGCTATTCTCTCTAGAAACCAACTATGGTTAGATCTTCAACTAAGACCCCTGGCCCAAGCCAGGTTTCTGTTATACGTAGAGATGAATGGAATCTCTCTCAACAATTAGTTCTTCTTAGATCTTAACTTTTGTGCTTTCTTTTTTAGAAATCAGACAATGCACGTTCAAATATAGCCCCTTTACGGGCCTCTCTTTTGACGGACCAAGTTCACAAGATCTTGGACTATCCTCTCCGACCGTAAAATATCCCTCTTATCAACAAAGCTACGTTCTACTGGAGGCAAAGCATGAGCTAATGGGGATGGTTGGGTTTGGGAAGTGGGTTGGGCAGCTACATTAGAATAGGAACGTATTTTGTTTGGGAATAGGGGTGGGGCAAGGAAAATTAGGGAGGAGAGTGTTTGTAAGAATAGACGTGGATTGGGTATTTGAAGGAAGAGGAGGGAATTGGGAGAGAGGGTGGGGGGTAGGAGGAGAGGGAGGGAGGAAGTTATATGGGTTAAGGAAGGGGGTGGGATGGGATTAGGTTTAGCAATAGGGTCAGCTCTATAACTAGGAGACTGAGCTTGTCTGTTCCTTTGTTTCGTTTGTCTCCCCTCTGCGTGGACAGAGGCACACCGTACATTAAAGCACTTCTTAAGTCTCATGGACTGACGGCACATGTATGGGTGAAAAAAAGGACAATCTACCTTTGAACATCCCTTCTTCCCATTGTACTTCTCAAGGCCGAACTTGAGAAGTTTTGACACCATTTAGGGTGGTCAAACTGACAGCCTTTTCCTTCTTCAGGACAAGGCTGCTTCCGGTAAATAGGACTGACTGTTTTCTCTACACCTACCTTTTCGTACTCTATTTCAAGAGGAGATACTACTTCAAACTCTACATTGGTCAAATCAATCGACTTCTCAACTACTGGGTGAGCCTGTTCTTCAAGCAGCACCCTGGTCTGATTGACCCAGACAGCTAAAGCCTCAACGATAAAGGACTTATTGATTATGGAAGATGAACAATAAATTCTAATTGTCAAGGACCAATACAATCAAACTAAAGAACTACACATAACGATTTGGAACTATAATACCTACACTACAAATCAGAGACAAAGTGCTAAAGCTAAACATAAACATAAATGAGGTTATTAAAGGTTTATTAGGTTTATGAGGTTTATGAGGTTATTAGGTTTTAAAGTAATTACGTCTTACCATAGAGCCGTGAAAAACCATACCTAATTGAGTGAATGAATGGGAATTCCCATTCATTCACCCACACACACACACACATCACGAGCACTACACGTGCACAACAACCAAGGAGCAACAGAGGAAGTCACGCTGCAAACAGCAGCAAACTAAAATGCGACTGTCCTCAGCGAGCTTCAAAACAGGAATGAAAAACAAATTGCTATTGATTTTCAATCAAAAGTAAGTGTGAAATTTAAACTCTGTACACCAGTGAGCTTTTATGATTAATTTTCAGTTGAGCCAAAACAGTGTTACTAAATAATCAAGTTTCCAATGCTTTATTTAATGCTTTATCTACTGTTTGGTTTGTTACAAAGCCAGATGGAATCTCTCTCGCTCGGCCTGCCATCTGATTTTAGGTGTCCCAATTGAGGGATATTTCCGCTTTTTCGTCACAGCCAACATTAATTATCACCTCACCCTCAGGAATGACCGCAGGCTCACCCATGTAAGTTGTTAAAGCAGCAACTCATGTTGTAATTTAAATACTGCAAACAAAAATTGGACTTGGCAAGCCTGGGATCAAACCAGGATTCGCAAATTGGAAAGCGGATGCTCTACCAATACTGTACCCTAGCAAGCCTGTCTTTATCTAATGAATTTGTCAACTATCAATAACTTATTGAAGTTAAATGGCGAGTTGTGTTGAAAAGAGGGTGTACTAATTGGATTATTTTCTTTGCACTTTTATTTTAGTGTACTTGTGTCACAAAATCTCAAATTGGGTGTTGCAAACTTTACTAAAGCCAATATTGCAACTTCTGAAAATGCACCCTCCTCGCAAAGGTTTAAATTTCAGATGCCAAGAACTATCAACACTCTTTTATAAAAATTTTTGAAGACTAGTCAGAAAATGATTGGTTTTCATTTTTTGCACTTTCAATTACTTTATCTTGCTAAAAAAACGTAGCCAAGATTTAGATAAATGCAATGCTAACTTAAACTACATCAAAGGTCTCTTTCATTCACAATCTAAGTTCAGGATTGCATCAAAAAAACGCCCCAAGTTTAATCATTTTTGTTTGTATCTGTCTTCACATGATTTCAAAAGTTATGAATGAAGCAAAAAAGTCATGGTTCTACCTACTAACGCTCCTTTCCCGTTTTTGGCCGCTAAGGTTTGTTTAACTCCTACCTCGCAGTCCCTACCCTATGCGGCGTATTTAACTATGCACGTAAAAAATAGGTCATAACTTTTAAACCAATCAACAAAACATCTCAAAAATGAGGCTGCGTCATCCTTGAAACAATAGTTTGCGATTTGTTGTTGACTTTTCCTCTATTTTTTTTGTCCTAAAAAATGGATGGCAAAAGAAAAGCGGTTGTCGAAATGACGTCGCGCCTGGCTATGCCAACCAAAATTTTGAAGGCCCTTGGAATCACGCAGAAGGCCGTCTATGACATCAATAAGGGTTGGAATCCTACTGGATCATTGGATAGGAAGAAAGGACAAGGGCAAAACCGTACAATTTGGACAAAAGCCAAGGTCAGAGCCATTAAAAGTCAGATTGACAGAAATCTTATCCGGAGGATGAGGGGATGGCCAAGGAATTGAACATGAGTGAGAGGACAGTCCAAAGAGCAGCCAAAGAAGACCTTGGAGCCAAGTCAAGGGCTCGGAGGAAAAAACACTTGATCAACAATGCCACGGAAGGGAAGAGATTACTCAGATCAAAGTTGCTTCTCAACTGCCTCAAGCACAAGTCGCCAGTCATTCTCTTCTCGGATGAAAAGTTGTTCAGGGTCGATCACGTGAGCAACAGCTGATTTGACTGATATATTTCAACCTTAGCCGTGGATGAAGTTGCCAATCACGTCAAATTCACTTTTAAGACCAAGCACGCGGCCTCCGTGATGGAGCTTGGGGTGTTTGGCTCAGACAGGAAGAAATGTCCCCCCATATTCATCCCAGAGGGAGACAAAATCAACTCTGAGGTCTACATCCACCTCTTGAGGGACCAGGTGATCCCATGGATAAACAAAGAGTATAGGGACACCCCATATATACTCCTGCAAGACGGTGCCCCTTGCCACACGAGCAACAAACCCCAGGCATTCCTGAAGGCCAACCTGGAGTCTTTCTAGGCCAAGGAGTTTTGGCCTCCTAACTCTCCCTACTTGAACCTGTTGGACTTCTCCATCTAGGCACAAGTCAAGAGAGAGGCCTGTCACAAGCCCCATGGGTCAACTACCTCACTTAAGTCCGCCATCAAAGTCGCGTGGGACAACTTGGATGAGGACTACGTCTGTACCGTGTGCAACAGCTTCCGAAGGAGGTTAGAGGCCGTCATCAAGGCCGAAGGCGGCCATATTGAATGACAAAGTCATTTCGAAACAGCCAACGATTTCCTATTTAGTAAATATTTGTGTAAAGTTGTCCCCGAACTAGTTCTTGATGATTTTTTGAGACGAAAAACAAGTGTATGGTTAAATATGCCGCATAGGGTATACGCTCGAAGATGCCAGACTTTATCAAGGGATTACTAACGGAACAATAACGGAACAGAGGAGGGAAGGGAGAATGAAAAGAACTATGGCAGTCACAGTCATAGAGCTTGTTGTCGGATATCGTAAAAACAGAAAGATTTGACCAGAAATACGTATCAAATCTATTTTCTCTTAGGAAGCTGATATTAGAAAATACTAATTATTTTTATTAAGTCAAAAGGCTTATTTCATATTGGATCATCTTTCTTCAAGTTTGTACATCCTAATGTTCCTTCAAGCCCAACAGCATGACGCTGCATTGTTGCCAATTGTTCTGGCTGCCCAAAATGATTGGAGGTTATTAGTTGCAACAGATTCATGGGAGGGGTAAGTTGATTTTGAAGGACTTTATTAAGATATAATGCTGGATTTGAACCCTCATTCGTTCCATTTAGTAACTCAATAGTCTCCTTTGGTGCAGACTGAGATCGTTTTCTCTCGCTAGAGTTCAAGGTAGAGTAAAGCCACTCCCGCTAAAGGTGTTATGGGACCGTATACCATTGGTGTGAGTTAATTCCTTAGTCACTTGGACTCTGCCAACCCGGGAGTTGTAAAAGGTAAATATGCAGCAAAGAGGCTAAAGCGACCTTTTCCTGATTGTATTTTTTTGCATTATTTCAACTTGTTTTTGGCATAATTCACCTTTTTTTGCACATTTCCACAACTTGTTTTCAAGTTTTGACAACTTCTTTTCGTGTTTTCTCAACTTCTTTTAACATTTTTCCCAACTTTACAAAAATATTTCGGCTAAAAAGGGCACCTTTTTTTTCGAGGTCTAGTAATAAGGAAAGCGTCAATGAATTGTTCGTCATCGTGGTCAACAATTGAGATATTAATCATATTAATACTAGCAAAATTGAAAAGTATTTGGGGCCACAAGCATTTTTTTACAAAGAAATGGTGCAGAGTCGAAGATGAAATAGCCTTTACATTGCAAAAATAGGATGGATTATAATCCCAAGTGTGCCACAATATTATATAAAATCCTCCAAACTTCTATGCACAATTGATATTCAACGAAATACATTGAGCTAATAGTCTGTTTTCGTTGGTTGAATATCACAAGAAGTTTGTTTAATAATCTAACACGGCACTTCATTCTTACGGGTAGCCTGGCTTTGGAAATAAGCCATTCTGTTTAGGGCCTATCTCCTTCGGTGCAAATCAATTATTGAAAATTCAATGGGCGGATAGTGCGAGTTGACAGTGATGTTTGTCCTAGTTCTCTCTCCCCAAAATGCCCAAAATGAGGGTGCCGGACCACATTTTTCCTTAAATTTCCTTCATTTGACATCCCCTATAGTTTGCACACAAGGAGTCCCGAAATTGAGTTCGTCTTCTTTTATCCGCACTCAAATTGTCAAGATAGTCTATATGGGTGAGACTAAGTATTTATTCACCTTGTAACTTACACCTTTTTACTGTTTATGCAATTGAACATACTTTTGCATGACCCTTCAGGAATATGTCTTAGCTATTTTTGACATTTCTCTGTCAAGGATTTAGATTGATTAAAAGCTCCAAGGTAACTGGCTCCTTGTGAAGGATTATTTCAGGTTTTGCGTTGGAGATAATTTTTGCCGATTTGTCAGACTGTGGGCTTTTCATATAAAACAGAGAACGTTCCAATCGGCTTCCAAGGGACCAATAGATTCGGCTTTGACCTCACATATAATTTTACCTAACAGGTCTAGACATCACACAAGCTCCCACACCTATCGCCTCAAATTATTAGGTGTTCTGGCTAAAATATAATCTTAGATGCAAAAGGTGCCCAATCCAGACACTACGTTCCATTAGTTTGACGCAAGTATATTGATAAAAAAATTCATCAAATAGCTTCAACCGAAAACATCTAAATTCAAAATGGGAACTTAATTTTGGAACACCCTGTATATTCAGATATTATTCTAGCTCTAGGCAGCAATGATTTGATTAATTGGGAAGGAGCAACATTTCGGCAGAAATAAATCTATCGGTTAATCGTGACCATCTTGAGAGCAGCCTGAGGGACGTACGTACATTGTTTATTGTTTATTGTTTATGATCAAACCTCGGATAAGAGGACGGATAAAAGAGCCAAAAAAGTCAAAAAAGAGCCAAAAAGAGCCAAAAAGAGCCAAAAAAGAGGACAGATCAAGCATAAATTTATGCTTACTCTAAGTAATTGTGAAAGCTTTTGTGGATTCGACTCTTGTATTTTGCAATGTCGCATAATTTACATCTCCTCAATTGGACTAAACGACCTTAATCACAACGAGGTCTGCATTTTGGTAGGAAATGATTCATTTGGCTGGAGTTTATTGCATCAAATGTTTCAACTGTCGATATTCCCATGACTTACAGCACAAGTTACTCTCAGGGAGGCTTTGCTTTTCATTTTCGTTTATTTCAGAGGGATTGTCATTTAGTAAATATTTGCTCTTTGGGTCGCTTTTCATCTAACTACATTAGATTTTTGGGGGCAAAATACCTATTCTCTTTGCGAGATGTGTTGCAAAATATGACCATGGTGAGGTAATAGTCCTGAGTTATTGGCTATTTCAGTTTTAGGAAAAGTAACAGTAAAGCCATAACAATTTCATTCCTTTCCATCAAGTAACGATTTAATCCTTCACTATAGTTTACCTTATATTGTATGCCTAATACTAGTCAACACTACTAGAGATGATCAGTACCGTCATCGAGCTCGTTTGATATTCTGACGTTTCTCTAACAAACTTCATAGCAGTACTCTAATTTTGACTTCCTTCTAGTCAATCAGTGCCTTTTCTCTCTAATTATTCAGATACATGTCTTCACATTTTGCTTCATGAAAGAATAATTGACATTTTTCACTCATTCCTCATACAAATTGTCTAGGTTCTGAAGTAGACGAAAGTTCATTTACAAGCAAATCCACTATCATAGGATCGTCATTACCCCTTTTGAACGACTTCAACTGAAATCTGATCGCTGAATAGTTTGATAACGAAATGTAAACTGTCTAGTTCGCATTCTTCGTATTCCAGTTTTAAGGAAGCGACCTCTCTAACCAGCAGGTCTGCGAATCTAACAATAGATTTAAAAAACAGACAATAACAAGCTAAAAAGACCCTGACACAAATTCTTGAGAGTCGTTAAAAATATCAAACATGATCATTATTGCACTCGAAATCATTTTTTGGTATATATCTTTGAGAATTGAACCCAGAACGAGCTGAAAATTTCAAGCAACAATATCGGAGTGATCTTCCAAAATGCAAATTTCATCAGACTCATCTTGGAAGGTGTTGTAAAGCTTTTGAGGCTCCTAACCTTTACAGCCATACCACATCAAACAAAGGGGTAATATTGGCCCGAAAGAAGCAAAATCATTCCACCGGAAAAGCATAGTTTGAAATTTGGCAGGGGCTTTAAAAAAAGACAACCATCGACTCGAAAGACCCTTAATTATAAGAATATTTTTTAACTCCACATTCATATTTCTCTTGAATATACGAGTACTAGAAAGCACAATAAATTGTGAGTTCTAAATGTCGTGGTGGAAGGATCCCATTTGTTCCACCGTTGTCAAAGCTCTATCGATGAATCATCAAATCGGTCCCAAGTCAGTCTGGCCTAAATAAAGGTTCAAAGGCCACATTGTATCTTACCAGAAGTAGGCTTTGGTGCGAATCACTTTGGAAATCCACCCACTTTAGCTGAACTCACTCACACTGTTTTTCATGTCAACATCATTTTCGAACTAGAATGCAGCTGATGCGGTAACGATGATGTTATATCCTGATTCCACGCAGTGGAACAGACCTTCGTAGGCCTACTGGTCCCACTTAGTCGCTCACTCACCTCCATTCTATCTACAATGTAAACTGAAGGGCGAGCTAACATTGCGTGTACGCCCGGAGAAAGGACAGAAGAAGTGAAGGCAAGAAAGAGCGGCTTTCTAAAGCTCCATCCGACAGCTCGACTCATTCCAGGGACAGATGAACTGAAAGCCTGAGATGGCCTTCACCGTTCATTGTCCACGGCTCAGACGGACCTGGCTTTTTAACGAGAGGGTGGAGGGGTTTCTTCAGACTGTATTTCAGCCACCAAATTGATTAACAGTTCGTCCGCTTTTATGATTGTTCAGTGGTTCGCTTGGTTGGGATGGATATGATTTAAATTGAGATTAAAAGTTATGCACAGATATTGGAACAATCTGAAGCGAGAGAGAGTGTGTTATTTTCCATACTTCCCGAGGTGTACTACTGCTTTGTCAACAAAGTCCAGCGATTAGAAAAGTAACCCAACGGGCTTATCTTATAGGATTATAGCTTATCTATAGTACAGAAAGAGTACGGGATAAAAAACGGCTCGAACCGTTACCGAAAAATAGTAACACATTAACGTTTTCTTAGCGTTTATTGTGCAAAAAAGTAGAATCAATTTCGTAATTGGTTTAAACATAAAGTAGTTCAAATTTTGAAAAGATTTTCCTCTTATGCATTTCTATTGGCCTTGCAAACATCTTGCCAAATATATAGAGCCAAAAACGAGAATAATGCAATGCTAACCAATTGAAATAAACAATGATAATCCTCATTAGATATTTAATCATGATTCTCAAAACACATTTTTTTGTTTATATTTTGTACATGTTTTGTATTGTATATATTTTAGAAATTAAAACCATTTATGGATTGACTTGTCAGTTTTCTACAAAAAGTTTTCTGCTACTTGTATATGTATGTCAAGAAAGTTTACATTCTATCAATTAATGATTCCATTTCCTGGTTAACATTTAGATTACGTAAAGAAATTACATTAATTAGGGTTTAAAAGGTATACATAGCTTGTATTCCCGTTTTTTTGACGATTTTACTTACTTTTGCTCACCTTGTCAAGCTGTTTCACAAAATGGCCCACCCTTCTAACAAGCATGGTGGGCGTTTTATTTTTTGACTCAGAACAGAAAATGTTCAATGATCCTTGACATAATAGAACTCTTTCTTATATAGCCCTTGTCAAAACTGTCCAAAAATGAGGGTGGGCACAAGTTCCCACAATACAAAACTTTAGAACTACAAATCTTTCAGCCAACGCACTTAAATCTGATACTTCTTTTAGAAATATCTCATTGATGGTGTCAAAAGCAAATTTAGTCTTTAAAACCTTTGCCATATACCTCCACCATTTCCAAAACATGTTTCGTAATAATTGGTGATAATTTATTGGCTCAATACCACAATACTATTTGCTTAGACGAGCAATTAAAATGAAATAAATGTCAAAATTCAATGCATGCACAGTGCAGTTTAGTTGGGCTTGTTGTCTTTGATTTTGCTCCATGGAATAACGTCAGTTGTTCATGAATGCGTTCACTTGGCAAGCCCTATAGGGGATGTTGCTCTGCTCCCCCTTTCAAATTATAAACAATATCAAACGCTGGCTCTGGGAGGCACAGCAGGATAGGCTGTGTACTACAAACAAAAGGTAGCCTTTACCATTTGATCCCTTTCTCAAGAATGGTCATTGGTAAAGAATGAGGGAATAAGGCAGTTCAATATTGCAATGGCTTTATCTCAAACATTTATTTACCAATTCTATGCAACTTTCTCAAACACAATTAGAGTATTTGACCTCCAAATGTTATTTGTTAGATTTGTTTTCCTTATTACTTGCACAGTAGGTGACTATTGAAGCAAGCTGGCAATTTAAAGCAAGGTTAAAACACATTTTGATTTGTCTTTTGTTTTCATAAAGGGTTATATTGTTTGGAAATGCTTTTATCTTAAGGATAATAAGACGTTTGTAAATAGATGTAAAAATGAAACTTAACAAATATCAAGTTTGATTTGTTATTGAATGCAAACTTTCAAACGGTTTTGTTTCAGGAAATGTCCAAAACATCATGTATGCATTGAAGTTAAATTTAATGATATTTTGAAGTTTTCAAAATATTATTAACTTTAACTTTAATGCATGCTGATAGTTTTTAGGGTTTGGGAATTTTGCTCTCTTGCAAAATTGGGCATCAAATTGATGCAATCAAATTGTTGATTAATGCTGGCATCTATTTTAAAAATTAGTGGAGAAACAGTGTATGTTGCTTTTGGTTTTCAAAATAATTCAGCTGTCATACACTTTTGTTCTGTTAAACCATAATAGCCCCCTTACGCTGCACGGAACATGCTTTACGTTCTGCACTTCAGAGGGCGCTTTGTCACTCAGCCTCTACCAAAAAGAGGGCCGATTGGGCCAATTCCTTTTTATAGAATTAAAATGCGTTTGTGTTGTTTTTGGCTAATTCTATTAAATTCTTACTTATGATTAATGCCCCAGGTCACATAATGTCCGGAAAAGAAATTGCATTCAAGGCAAGATAAGAGCAGTTTATTTAGCAGTCTACCGTGCCTCTTCCGTTTTCTTTGGGCCGTGTGACGTTGCAAATAAGGGCCCCTATGAAGTTTGCGGTTTTGTTATATCATTTGTCACTTTGACATACAATTGCATATTATTTGGCAAACCTTACACTTAACGATGAACTTGGTTACCTTAGACAAGATTAACAAATAAAAAATGGATTATCTAGCAACAAATTCACGTTTGAAGATATTGTCCTTTTGCTTAACAATGCCCTCCAATGGGCCTTTGCAACATTTACAAATTAACGTTTGTCTATGAACATGACACCAGCACCTTTCAAGTCTTTTAATTTCATTTTTATTGAAAATGTTGAAATTGTCATTGAGCCAGAACTAGATGTTCAACAAAGATTAAATCATAACGTTATTACAAATGGCAAGGGTTGTGGTATCTTCTTTTAGACCTGTAAATGAAAACATGTTGGCATAAGGTTGGGAGTATTCATTCAAATATGTGGCTGCATCATTAACAGCAAAATTAATGTTACCTTGTATAATGTTAAAATTGTTTGATCAGGGTTTGGCTACTGCGTCTCCATTCATTTTCTCTTAAACAATTCACATGGATTGCCGTAAAATCTGTACAAAAAGTTATCCTTGACACATGCAACAGTACGTCAAATCCATATGTAAATATTGATCGACCAACAAATTAGAATTGGCTGATCTGGCTAACCCTTGAAGCGAAGGGCGATCGGGAATTTGAGACAAAACCTTGTCCAAGTGTGACTTAAATCCTACTACTGGATCAACCCCTACATACGCCCTGCGAATATTTAAGGCAGCCAATTGAACAATACAGGAGCCGGAGAAAGAAGAGAGTTGGACTTCATTGTTCGAACTAGCCTTGATTCTCATGGACTTGAAGGTGCTCTCAAAACGCACGTTAAGCTTCTACGGTCACTACAATTGACCCTAAATCCTGGGTTGGGACAAAGCTCATGAATGATTTTGAAAACGTACAATATCAGATACCTTTCGTACCTACTCTGAACACTGTACAGTCCCAACTTTTTTAGTTTCTCCCAATACGAGGGCTCTCTCATTCCTGTGATGTTCCTAGTGAAACATCTTTGGACTTGTTCGACCTTTTGCAAACCTGGTGAACTCATTGGAGCCCAAATGGGTGAAGCATATTCAAGATGCGGCTGAACAATCGACTTGTACAGAGTTAGCATTGTGACACTATCTCTGGACTTAAACGTGCGATATATCCAACCACATGTTTGAAAAGCCTTACCCACTTTTAACTGGATATGCTCATCGAACTTTCCATTATCTTGGAGGACTACACCTAAATCTTTCATAGATGAGTCCTGCTCAATGTCCTTACCTTCATCATCTAATAGTGGAGTGTTTAATGGCGTCGACCCAAAGGTCATTGAGCGGAATTTCATTCCGTTCAGGGCCATATTACTCTCAGTTACCCAAGAGTAGATTCGATCTAAGTCCTTTGCAAACTTTTTGGCTCGTCGATGCACTTTTGGACAATTGTACTTACTTTTTAACACCTTGTGCCCAATTTTGTTCACTTTTGTCCACTTGGTGTTGAAAAGTTAAGCTGATTCCCAATATTGTCCACCCTGCTAACAAGTGATGTCCGTTAATTAGTACCTTGGAAATGTACTGGAAAAAGGCAAATAATTTTGAAAATATTGATTAAGAGCACTTGCTCAAGAGGGCGTTCAAGTATGAATTCTCTAACATTATTCATTTCTCTAGTACCTCAAAAGGATAATATAATGGTATGGTTTAATCCATGAACCACTAGAAATCGGACGGGGATACTTTGATTGAGAATTAATATTTCAGTATTGAGTGTTAACAGATAGGTCTTCTTCAATTGAGATTGGCCCCAGGTCACCACACGACTTTGTTTTTAAATTTTCAGCTCAATGAAGGGCCTTAGTTTTGATCCAGGCGTTCGCTTAAGGTGATCGATGACAATTGCAATATGTGATTATAGCGACCAATAAGAGCATAATATGCTGACTTGGTTCAGAAATATGATTTCTTTTTACCATAACATCCTCATCCATATTCCAGGGGTTTATGATGCACTCCTTAAATTTAGTCAAATCCGTTTCATTGAAGTGAATGTATGACGAAGGGTGGGGACATCTACAATGGATCGCACAAGATGCGCCATTTTTCATAATCCAGTAACGATCTTCTACTCGTGTTTTATCAATAATGGTGGTTGCGTGAATATTTGATTGTTGCGTTCTTGATGACGTACTCTAGAACTCTGCCACCGAAGCCTCTTTACTGTCTCTCCCTCTAGTACAGTCGTACTAGACGCCGAGGAAAAGGCCTTTTGACAAATAAGAGCTGAATGAGGACCTCTCAGGGCACTTTTATTGACACCACGTGGAACGGTTGACTTGAAATCCAACCCAATCCATCCGATTCGTGTCCTAACTTATTGTTTCCCTTGACTCATCTTCAATCCGGAAAGATGCGGGTTCTTGGGATCTTCCTGGTTGTCTTCACAGTCTTTGGGACCTTGTTGCAATTGAGCATGGCCCACTCGGATCAATTGACCTTACCAAAGGCTCCAGTACCTCTAAATGCCCATAATGTCAATGCTCCGGCCAAGGCAGGCAAAGTGGATCAGCGATTGTTTAAAAAAGAAGCCGAACATCCGGGGGAAACCAATGCGGAAGTTAAAGTTCCTGTAGCAGATTCGGTGGAACCCAAGCCCACCGAGGACATTGGCGACTTGTTTGGGTCGTCATCTGGATTCATTCATGGATTCATTGCCACCTTGAGTGTGATCATTGTGTCAGAGTTAGGAGACAAGACCTTCTTCATTGCGGCCATCATGGCCATGCGGCATTCCCGAACAACCGTGTTCATTGGGGCCATATCAGCACTCACCGTGATGCATGTCATGTCCAGCTTCTTTGGCTATGCCATCACCGTTATTCCAAGGCTGTATACCTACTACATCTCTTCGTTCCTTTTTGCCGTGTTCGGTATCAAAATGCTCCGTGAAGGTTACAAAATGTCGCCGAATGAGGCTCAAGAGGAGTTCGATGAAGTACAAGAAGATCTCCGAAAGCGCGAGATGAGCGACAATGGCGACGTTGAGGCCGGATCGGCGAGTAACCGTCGCAAGGAACCTAGTGTCATTTCTTTCGTTTCCAAAATCTTGATCCAATCCTTCACCATGACCTTCTTAGCTGAGTGGGGCGACCGTTCCCAACTAGCTACCATAGTCCTTGCCGCTCGAGAAAATGTGGCGGCTGTGGTGATAGGGGGTGTCTTGGGACACGCCTTGTGTACGGGTCTGGCAGTGGTGGGTGGAAGAATGATTGCTCAACGTATTTCAGTGCGGACTGTTACCATTGTGGGTGGAGTTGTATTTATCCTTTTTGCCCTCACGGCTTTGGTCATGGATCCAAACGCTGTGTAGTAGATATTAAATATGTCGTAAATGTTGATAGTTTAATTGCCAACCCTTTGATTAATCGTTCAAAAGAAATCGAGAAGTGTTGGCGTGCTCTGGGATCTCCCAAGTCATCTCGCGAGTTCTGCTTATTTAGTATATACCCGTGTTTCTGTGTTAATACCGAGATAAAAAAATTACACGTGTTTCAAGGGATCTTCTAACAAATTTGGCCAGGATTGTCTCAAACATCATATTTTACGACGTTTTCTCCCATCACGTCACCCTGAAGAGCTTCAAGTAATAGCGATTGCGAACAACCAAACTCGACATTTCCAAATAACTGCAATGCAAGCAAATAATGAATAAAGGAAAAATGAATTGTCAGGATGGGCTTAAGACAGACAAAGTGTTTCCAAACTTTGCTACAAAATTAAGATTGAGTAATGTTCATGTTCAAGGTTTACAATGCCAAAAAATTTATTTTTTTTTTTTTTTTTTTACATACTCTGAAACAATTAAGAAGAATGAAGCATTTATCACAAACAGATGAATACTGCCGTCTAGTCTGAAAATTTAATTTGGAAATTTTGGTTGCTGTTGGTGAATAATATACTTGTACAATTAGAAAAATCTTTAAAACAAACATGTTTCACTCCATTGCATTGAAAACAAAACATGACTTCTAAAGAACATTGTGACGTCAACATGGCATCCAAGTTGGTGTCAGATTAATAGATCTTAAAGGGCCTATTTTTTTAGTAACAATCTCACTTTTGAGTCTTTATTAAAAGGGATGGTTACGCTTTTGAGCATTTAAGCCAATTTTTGGTTGATATTCATCATCTATGATTTTGATAACTAAGCAATTCCGGGCTGACTAAATGTCATTATAGATTTTTTTCTCAAAAGTATATCCAAGTGAGAAAAAGATTGTGATTCAAAAATTCATAAAAAATCAATTCAATTTGAACCTATCCATTTTCCATTCTTTGATGGCATTTTTGCCTTCTTTTAGTGCATTCTTATGTGCACATTTGGATCACAGTATCCATATCTTTTACAACTCTAACACTGACATTGTTTGTTTACGCCTTGTTGGAGTTTCAATAGCATCTAATATACCATAACAGACCAATGTCTCTTTTCAATTTGCAATATCTTGAATCATGAGAGCCCATCATTCCTAATGGCCAAATGTACGTTTTTTAGATAAGTCTAACCAAATTCAAGCTTCAAACTTTTGCAGATGCAATCTTTTGCCACCATCCATATCAAACAAATCAAGCAGCTAACTGGCCTCGTTTTGGTTCGCCGCCAGTCAGCAGGCTTCGTTTTTTCCAGCCTCTAATACCACAAGTTTACAACCCACCCGCAGTCTCCACAGAGGCTTCCCAACCATGGTGGGCGTGTTGATGGTGGCCGAGAAGCCTTCACTGGCCTTATCCATCGCTCAGATTCTCTCCAACCATAAGTGTGTCTCCAGAAAAGGCTTCAATGGAGCTTGCTCCGTTCACGAGTGGACCGGCTCCTTCCAGGGACTCCAAGGGGTCAAATTCAAGATGACCTCTGTGTGCGGACATGTGAACACCTTGGATTTCCCCTCTAAATATAACAATTGGGATCGAGTAGATCCCAGTGAACTCTTCTACTGTTCCACCGAGAAAAAAGAGGCCACACCCAAATTAAAGATGCCGGCGTTTTTGGCCGCCGAAGCCAAACACAATGAATTTCTCGTCCTATGGCTCGATTGTGATAAGGAGGGCGAGAATATCTGTTTCGAGGTGAGACGATTAGTTGTGAGAACTGGGAAGGATTGTGGTAAATGACAGTAATGAACGGATTTTCATTTATTTCATTATTTAGGTCATGAATTGCGTACTGGACAGCATGAAACGGCCTCAAGGCGGTATGAGACAGTTTCATCGGGCCAAGTTCTCATCCATTACCGACAAAGACATCAAACTGGCCATGAACACCCTAGTGGAGCCCGATGAGAATCAATCCAAGTCCGTGGATGCCCGGCAGGAGCTGGATCTTCGCATCGGGTGCGCCTTCACTCGCTTTCAAACCAAGTTCTTCCAGGGCAAATACGGTGATTTGGACTCATCCCTGATCTCTTATGGTCCTTGCCAAACGCCCACTTTGGGCTTTTGCGTGGGTCGACACGACATTATTCAGACCTTTAAACCTGAAACTTATTGGACTATCGCTGTGAAGGTCAAGACTGAATTATCAGGGCGACAACTTGTCTTGGATTGGGACCGGCAACGTTGTTTCGACAAAGAGGTGGCCCAATTGTTCCTATCGGATGTGAAAAGCCACAAATATGCTACTGTGACTAACATTTCGTCCAAGGAGAAGGCCAAAGAAAGGCCTATTGCCTTGAATACGGTCGAACTGATGCGGGTGGCCTCCTCTGGCCTTGGCATGGGACCTCATCATGCTATGCAGATCGCCGAGAAACTCTACATCCAAGGGTTTATAAGTTACCCACGAACCGAGTCAACCCATTATTCGGAGAATTTTGACTTGAAGGACGCCCTCCGACAACACCAAAACTCGAGTGATTGGGGTGCCGAGGTCCGGGAATTGCTCTCGCAGGGAATTAATAAACCCAAGAAAGGCCATGATGCCGGCGATCACCCGCCAATTACCCCAATGCGGGCAGCGTCCCGTGACCAGCTGGATGGAGATTCATGGCGGGTCTATGATTACGTGGTTCGACATTTCATTGCTTCCTTGTCCAGAAATTGCAAATATCTCAGCACCGTCATCACCATAGCAATCGGGGATGAAAGTTTCTCCATGACGGGTAAAAAGACCATTGACCCGGGTTTCACGGCCTTAATGACATGGCAAACGCTGCTCGAGGACGACGAGAACTTACCCACGGTGAATAAAGGTGACCAACTCATGATTGATGATGTGCGATTACTCGAGAAACAAACAAGTCCCCCGGATTACCTCACCGAATCGGACTTGATTACCCTAATGGAGAAACATGGTATCGGTACTGACGCATCCATCCCGGTTCACATCAACAATATTTGCCAAAGGAATTATGTGACAATTGGGGCTGGACGAAAATTGATCCCCACGACCCTTGGGATTGTTCTGGTCCACGGCTATTTGAAGATCGATCCGGATTTAGTCCATCCGCAGATGAGATCGGCCGTAGAGGAGCAGCTGGATCTGATTGCCCATGGACGCGCCAATTTCAAGTCCGTGCTCAAACACACTCTAGAAATATTCAAGTTGAAGTTTCAGTATTTTGTGAGTAACATCTCTGGAATGGATCAATTATTTGAAGTGTCCTTCTCCACTTTGGCCGAAAGTGGGCGGCCCTTTTCCCGATGCGGCAAATGTCGACGGTTCATGAAATATGTTATGGCGAAACCCAGCCGTCTCTATTGCAATACCTGCGATGAAACGCTGAACTTACCTCAAAACGGTAACATCAAGTTATATCAAGAGCTCAAATGTCCTCTCGACGACTTCGAAATCCTCTACGTCACAGCGGGGGGCAGCGGGAAAAGTTATGTGTTTTGCCCATATTGCTACAACAACCCGCCTTTCAGGGAAATGAGAAAGGATATGGGTTGTAATAGTTGTACCCATCCCACTTGCACCCACGGCCAGAATAGCAACGGTGTGTCTCAATGCGTGGAGTGTGAAGAGGGTATTCTGGTGTTGGATGCAGCCTCAATTCCCAAATGGAAGTTAGGCTGCAATCGGTGTGACGTCATCATTCGATTGTTCAATGATGCAGCTAAAGTCTCGGTGTTGGATGAGAAGAACTGCTCGGAGTGCGACGCTCAAATCATGAAGGTCGAGTACAAAGAGGGCAAAAGCAAGTTGGAGGAGGGTGAACTGACCGCAGAGGGTTGCATTTATTGCGATGAAAGTCTCTCCAGACTTGTAGAGAAACATCATGCCGTGCTCATGCGACGCCGACCTAATCGTCAGGGAACGGGTCGTGGTGGGGCGGGACGTGGTCGTGGAAAGCCAGGACGGGGTCGTGGAGGAAAAAGAGGAAAAGTGCCCAAGGATAAAATGGCCCAATTGGCAGCCTATTTTGTCTGAACACCGCCATTCGATTTTCAAGGTTCCTCTGTCTCTCTTATTTACATCTCTAATTAATATACTAATCTTTGTTGTTGGTTCTTTTTCGCAATACAATTGAGCTCTTTTCAATGCTTTTATTACTGCGATATTCAATTGTGTTTTTTAGAGCACACCAGACCCTAAATTAGATGGCGCTAAATATTGTGTATTGTTACTGCCACTCGAAAACAGTTCTTTTCCTGAATTAATGTTTTGGGTCCAATTTTTGTCCACGCTCTTTCACCAACCTGGGAAGCTATTTGACTGGGTTGACGGACTTCTTGAAACATGGAACTATGAGCCGGCTTCGGGTCAGAGCAACCCAAAATACATTTATGAAATAAGAAGCATATTCATATTCGTTAAATCTTAATATTAAAATGCTCATGTTAAGTGTTAATTTGGGGATAAAATGAATGGTGGTGGGGATGCGACATTTTCTCTTCCTTTGGAAATCCATATCTCTAGTAGTTCTTCCCAGGTCTTAGCAGATTCGAAATCGAATATCGAAAATTATCAAATCATCTATCGAAAGTAAATTCAAATTCATTCATGCCCTTTTTGCCTTCAATAGTACGTCATGTACGTATGGGCGAGATTCCATGAAAATGAACTCCATGATAAGCGTTTATTCATTCCAAGTTTAGGCTCATGTTAGAACTCTTGGGCATTTCTATCCCAAATTTCTGGACATGCAATTTGTTCTTGATATCATACAAACACGGGTTATCGATGTATTCCTCACAGCCATAACACCAAGCACTCAAGTCAGAGAAGCTCACACTCATCAGATGGTGATTTTCAATGCTATGGAAAAGCATGTGTTCCTGTACATATCGACTGCAATGGACCTCCTGACAAATCAGACAAAGCCAGTTTTCTCCTACATTTCCACATGTTTGACATGGATCCTTGAGACTGACCTCCGTCCAAGGCTTCTGCGTAACATTGGTCTTCAGGTGCTCGCACCAAGGTTTGGGCATAACCAAATTGGCATTGGCATTTTCACTGTCAGCGAGGATATCGGCCAAGGTTTGGGGCGGCATCCCAGCCCCTTGCCCTTGGGGTTTGGATGGCCCAGGCTCTGGATGATCTGACATTGGAACTTTGAAATGAGAGGAACTCTCTTGAAGCACGAGTCAGGGTGCCCAAGATGGAGGAAAGTTTAGGGCTTGAAAGGGAGATTTGCACACAAATGGGCTACGATTGGTATGCTTAGAAATTGGCTTTGGTTCTCTGTGGGATCAAGGCGGTTTTCAGTTGTAAATTTTTCTTAGAGAGCCAAATTGAAAGATTAATCGCGATTTCACGGAGGTTTTGCATGAGTTCATTGAAAGCACCACGGCAGTTGTAAACATTGGCCAAGATGACTCATGTCCTGGATTTGTTCAAGAGGAGTTGGAAATCGTACAAATACCGATTTCTTCCATGGTTGGCGTTTAATTTGCCTCAGCAGGTCAAAAACCAATCTGCAGAGTTTTTGAAAGCTGATGAAGCTTATATCAAAGAACTCTTCGAATTATTTCAAGTTTTCACCAAGCCCAAATTGGAACTTCTGTTCCGAGACAATGCCAAACGATGGAACCATTTCTCGGAACTCAATAAAGTTAACAACAATGTCTTGCTCGAGCAATTTGGATTTAAGGTCGGGGTTCAAACGAGTAATATCTCCGGGATGAATGGCCTTGGTGTTTTTGTCACAGAGGGATATATACGTCAGGGTCAGTTGGTGGCTCTGTATCCGGGAGCCATATATGAGCCTTTTCAGCCCATTTTGTTCCAATCCATACGCAACCAATACATTCTAAGGCAAGACTTGCGACTCCTTGTTTCAAGAAATGGGCTTTATTAAAGTGTTAAACTCTTTCAGATGTGCGGATGGGATCAACATTGACGGCAATAATCGAGGATTGTCTAGAATGGTCTACAAATCTTTGTATGGTCGGGAGAGGTGGGGCCACACCCCAATATGCGACGTCAGTTGGTTGGATAGGCGTTTTCGTCCGGTGAACCCGCTAAATATCGGTCAAATCGTAAACAACGGAGACCAAACGCTCTACCCCAGTAATGTCATGTACCATGAGCTCAATATCCATCCTGAAGAAGTGGATCCAAGACTCAGGATATTCTTACCAAATATACATTACGAGTCCACCTGTGGTGTAAGAGCCAAACAAATTCGGTTGGTCCCGCTGATTGCCACCAAAGAAATCAATGTAGGAGACGAATTGTATTCGTCCTATTTCTCAACGGTCTCTTCTCGCTAATAAAGTATATTCTATAATTCCTTCCCTAAAGAAAAAAACACATTGACTTTTCATAATCGTTTAAATCCAGAAAATGGGTCATGTTGAAGGTCAGGGAGATCTTCAGGAGGCACAACACTTTCAGGATTCATTTTAGGAGAGTCAGCAGAACTCGAGAATGTTGGAGCCCCTGGAGGTGGCGGAGGGGCAGTAAATTGGTAAGACTGGAATTGTTTCCTCTGTTTCTCGGCCTGGGCTTGAAGTTTTAAATGCCTCATATACTGTTCATTTTGGTTAATCATTTCCTTTTCCATCTTCTCCACCTGCCATTCCATAGGAATGGGCCGGTTGTGCCACTCGTCTACCTTCTTTAGTCTTTCCATTTCCCGCTCATCATGACTTTTGAATCCAGCGGTCATTCTTGTTAGTTTACCGCCAAAAATTGACTTGCCCAACGCAGTCAAACTCCCGCCAGGACATTGTCCTGCAGACACAGCCCTTGAGTGCGCACTGGCTGCACCAGAAGCACCACTCCCATAGGTGAGCATGAGAGGAGCACCGACTTTGGATAAATCTCCCACGGGAGGGGCGTATTTGTCGTCTTTCTTCGACTCCTTTTTGGGGTCGAATCCCATATCTGTGAGAAAGTGCTCGTACTCCGAGTCAATCTGATTCGAGTCTTTTTTACCCTTGGTCTGATTAAAAAGTGCTCCCGGACGGCGCTGGCGACAATCTGAGGCTGGAATAAGCGGAGTAATTCGGTTATTTAATGCAATCCGGAGTGAGTTGATGATCACGACTTACTGACGTGGCCAATGCCACCACAGGCTGAGCAAATGACGGACGAGGTGAAATTGGAGCCCTCAGAGCACTCCCAAGCGTTGTGTCCCCATTTCCCACAATTAAGGCACTTTAGGTCTATGTCCCTTAAGGTTCCATTTAAGACCGCCAAATCGTGCATTGTCTTGGCTCTCAAAGCCACGGCCTGGAAAGTAAAATTGAAATTTAGACTCGGATATTCATTTTTAATGACAGATTACTGAACTGGCAAACTCACTTTCTCAGAGTCCGGTTGATAGATCTGAAGGTGGATGATATCCTCAATCTCTTTGACTGCCTTTTTGACGTCCTCTGCCGTCTGACCCTTGATTAGAGCGTGCATAGGATCTTCCATAGCTTCTACTTTGGTTCCACTTTTCAAAATACCCGTCATGCCCGACTTCAAAGTGCCCTTGCCACGAATAATGATTTGACAATTGGTTCGTTTGCTCAGCTCCTCGAGACTTCTACCGCGAGGACCCAAGATTAATCCCATAAAATTGATATGAGGGTGTTCCTGAAAGATGAGCTTGTTTATCAGATGACGTGAAAACGAGCAACATTAGAATTTCAGCTCAATCTACATCGGCAGGAATCATGACGCGATCCTCGAGATCCAAATTCTTGTACTTGTAAGCTGATGGCGGTTGATAAGTGGGATCGATTTCTTTGATTTTGGTTATAGCCGCATTTCTTTGTTGGATCAAACGGCTTTTTGTACGGTCTTCTCTAGTGTTAATTCTTATACCCTTATTGTTGTAAATTGGTTCAGGGGAGGGACTTCGGTCTCTGGGATTGGGCGGGATACCTAGAATAGTAACACAATTAAGCTACTATTAATAATCAACCAGTCGTTCGCCATTACCATAATTGGGTTGAGACAATTTCAAGGTAGCTTCTTGGATTTGAAGTCGCAAGACATAAATTTGTTGTTCCTTTTCACTCATTTGAGAGGTGTCAATCATGGTTGATAAAGTGTTGCCGGGTATTTTTGAATTATCCGTGGAGACCTGAGGAGCCGAGTGATTGGGATTGGACCCAAGTTCCCCTGAGAGCAATACTGAACATAGCTTCTTCTTAGGAGGATCCTGGGAACTGGAGGAGGTTTCCCACCGGGACTTGCGAGCTCTTCGGCGAGCAGCTCTTTTTGCTTCATCCTCTTTCGATTCAACGAGAATGCAGCCATTGATGGTGATGGCTTTCAATTCACTGGTCTCTGGTAGACTCATCTCGACAATTGTCATTAAAAAATATCAGATCGTCTCAGTACTTGACAGTGGTGTGTAAACAATGAAACATGCCGCCACCTGGCGGGTATTTTAACGTTCAATGAGCAGTTCTTTCAGATATAATTTCAGAAATAAGTAAATGAGAAAAATACCAATGTCATGTTGTAATAATGATACATATGGCGATTCATAGGTTGAATATCCCTTTCAAGAAACAAGTGACTCCAGAAACGTTCAAATATATACATATAAACATAGGTGCAAGAACGTTGAAATTGGAATGAAATACAATAGATACCTTACTAAAAAAATAAAAATAACACTGAAAGTCCCCAAAGTAGTAAAACTAAGCATTTGGTCATGTTTATTTCATTCAAAGCATATACATATATTCAAAAAAAAAAATATGGCTTAGCATTCTCCCGATCATTCATCTTCATTTTCAAACCTTCCGCTCTTATCGTGGCAGCCCACCACAGAATCTCTCTCTCTCTCCTGGAAATCCTGCCAATTCCGCCAATCCTCGAAGAGAGATCCACCAAGCAGCGACATCTTCCTACTCCTCCTCACGACTTGTCCCAGAAATCGCTGGGCCAAGGTGACTCTTTGGCACCGGTCATCCACCCTTGTTCCAAATCGTCCATCAGAAGATATCAAGCCCAACGTCAATCATCCTTCCCTTTTGACTTATGCCTCATTGCTGTCTATAAACGTTACGACCGGAGTCAACAAAGTGCTTCACGCATTCAGTCCCTACAACGAGGACTCTAACAGACGAGATTGGCGGTAGGCGAGAAGTCACCCTGCGGTTGCCACTCTGATTGACCCCTGAAAAAGGCCTCTTGTGTGCGAGAAGATTGTCTTTCGTCGTCGTCGTTTCTGTCCGTAACTCCTTTGGGCGTGGGATCATTGGGTGTGTCTCAAATGTGTGTTTGATCGCGAGTTGTCTCCGTCCAAAATCGGCCATCGCTTTGCTAACACATCCTCGGAACGTGCTTCGGAAAGTGTTCCCAAGACCATTGAGCATCCATCTTTGGTTGGTTGGTCCGGATCCGTTTTAGGTGAGAGGCTTAACGGCTGGATTTAAGCTGGATTGACCTTTCATGGAGCTTGTTTTTCGTTGTTAGCATCTGGATTCATTCACGTGGATCATCATTGTTCATCGCCGTCTCGAGTTTCCGGCCCAACCTTTGGAGGTGTTACTTAGGATGAAGGTAAGACATCATCATGGCCCTTAACTTCCTTAGTGTGAGATAAGGACTCATACGTTTTGATAAAGTGGTCGGATTACTGGTCACGCTGGTTACGAAAATCTGACGCATTACCGGAATTCATGCGGCTTATTTGCACATCCTAGGCCGGAAAAGGTTTATTTTCAATATTGGTTAGCGATATCGCTTCGACCAGTTACGTAGCTATTTTTACGAGCATGTCAAAACATGTGGGAAAATGAAGGCTTTCTTTAAGGCTTCGAATTGAATTTTACAGTTGCAATGGTTCGACTGATGAATCAATATTATTCACCCACGTTGTTAGCTCGTTTCAAAATGCTCCGCTTGACATTAATAAATGACCCTGATCGTCTGAAATTCTCTTCCGGACAACTTTGGGGTCGTAATATGTTTCATACAGAGCCAATGAGTCTTGTCAGACGTCATCAGTTCGGCATATAATTCACATTCAATCATCGATCTATGTAGGCAAGGAGCTTATTCATGGTCTTCGAAGGCGGCTGGTCGGATATCGATTGAAAATCATTTGGAAATTGAAACCATGGTTGCTGAGCCAACCAAAACTAAGCCAATCCCTTCTTATCTCACTTCTGCATGGCGTTGTCCATATCGAAAAGAGAGTTCTGAGGCAATCTCAAGATAATTCATTAATAATGAGGCACCCTTCGTCACATCGTCACGTCAATGGTGGCTGTATGTAAATACATACATTCGAGCTCTCAGGGGTGATTCCAAGTGTACCGGACCTGCTTATCAAAGTATTGCAGTAAGGAGTACTAAGTACATCTGGGTACTTCACCCATTCGCCACGTTGAAATTCTGTTTTCCTTGGTGCTTTCCACTTTGCGCACAAGGTCTCCCATAATTCAGTGCCTTACATCGATTCATACTAGCTAAATAAGTGGATAAATGCTGGCCAGCCAGGTTTGGTTAAGCCTCGAGGATTCTTGGACTTTTTAGCTGTGGCAGGCGGCAGCGATCCGAGAACTAAAGAATGTGTGTGACTCGTCATTAAAGAGGAGGCGACAGGCTCCTCCATATTGAAAGTAAGAGAATAGATATCACATGGTAGATTCTACTATTAACCTCTCGTCCTCTTTTGTCGTGAACCCAAGCTCACGTTATGACAACGAGGATAGGCGTGTTCTCTTTCTCTGTCTCTCTCTTTTTCTTTCTCGTTCCCTCTGAAGTTGTCGATGTCGTTTTCCTCTTTTTTCTGTCCCGAGATTCTGAGGATCGAACTTATTCCATTCCTAACGAGAGTCTACGCGGTTGAAGGACCGGAGACAGCTGAAACTGTCTGTGCTGCTACTTGAGCTGTCGTTGACTGGCATGCCCCTCTGCCGACTACTAATTCTAGGCCGGTATGACAGCTTGAGACAGCTGTTGAAAGTAGGCCTTCCCGGAGGCCAGATTCGTTTTTCCCTCCAAGTTTCTGAACGGAATCGGGTCCGAAAAGACGTCGTCGGACTTACTTTCAATGTTTCAGTGTGGCTGAAATGATGGGCTAGTCTAGTCTCGATTGGAGTGTAGCACTGGAATGGGTTCGGGTTAGCCCCGGGGGGTTGCTAATAGGTGACCCAACCATGAATTTCGTGTCTATTTATTCTAAGGAACTGGATTAGAATTCGAATATGAAACCTTGGATCCATTTTGATTGCTTTTTGCCCAAACCTGCCACCCTCAATATAAGTAAGAAGTCACCGGAACCAAGGCAGAGCAAAACCTCGCTCTGACGAGCTTCCATCCACATTGTAGTGCATGGTCGTAGGCAAGTGGCAGAGCAGTTGTTGTTGTGGTTGTGGTTGTTGTCGTTGCACTTGTATATGGTACTTGTATTGGTAGTAGAAGTCGTAGTAGTCATCGTCGTAGGAGGTGGTGGTGGTGCTAGTATTAGAAGAAGGGCAGAAGTGGTCGATTCCTCTCTTTTTGGAAAGAGGTGACGACCTGACGCTTCTTTGGCCCGTTGTGCTACAGGACTTTGCTCGATGTATGGATGTAGAGAAGAGCTCCTCGCCTCTGGCTGGCTCATTGCATTCCCTCGTAGGAATTGATGTAGATTTTGAAACTTACAGAACTGAGAGCTCCTCAACGTAAGTAAATCTCAGCACACTTGTTCAGGGGCTCCATACCTCTCTCTATCTTTGGTTGTTCAACCATCCAATGGATGGCTGTCGGTTCGGTCTCTGTTTCTGACTGGTCGGTTCGGTGTGTGAGTGAGGTGCGTTGAGGGGCTCATATTTGGCATTTCCTCGCAATGAAGTCGGGCAGTTTTGTTCCTTCAATTGGATAAGGGCAACATTGGCCTTTTATGGTTTCCACGAGACGACACGAGAGGAGAAAGGAAATGGAAGAACTGAGGAGTCGCCATCTTGATTCTCTGGAACACCCATGGGCGGATGACTCCTCTCATGGATGATGACTGAATGTCATATGTTGGGGTGACCTTGCGAATTATTTAGAGGTTTCAAGCCTTGTGGCAATGGGACATCAAGGGATGAGTTTTCAAATCATTGTCCGTGACACTGTCCTGTGATATGCCAGCTAAGCTGCCTGAATGAACATCATGAAGTGCTGTCGTCGTCCAAAACGATAAACAACTGCTTTTTTTCTGCCATCCTGTGCCTTTAAATCCCCCGTATGTACAAACGTATGCACATGTCGACTCATCGTTTGAGTGTGTGCTCTTTCGGTATATCTTCTATCTATGGTCGATTCGAGATGAACGAACAATCGGGCTGAGTCAAATCAAGTCGAGAATAATTCCGTGAAGTGAGAGAGAGAGACTAGCGGAATCTTGGTGGGTAGTGGGAACTCTCGATCTCGGTAGGGCCAAAAAGGCCGGGGAGGGGTTTGGTGGGGATAGCCGTGATGGTGGTGTTGGTGGTGGCGAACCCTACCTCATTGAGAGGAGGTGGAGGGGAGGCTGTTGGGCCTCGGTGGATAGATACGACGAACTATTCTCTTGTTGTAGGCTCCCGAGCTCTTCTGTTTGCCTGTCAACGACATGTCTTGCTCTGCTCTGGCCTCGCCTGCCCAAGTCATTCACGACGAGTGGGAAAGACGGAACAAGTACTACTTCTACTACTTCTTTCTGACTCTTTGGGAGTTTGGGATAAAATTTGTCCAATGAGGCAATGACCAAGTGAAGAGGAGAGGAAAAGAGAAGCGAGTGTGAGAGAGAGAGAGAACGAAAGAACGAACGAACGAAAGAAAGAAGATCGGGGTGTAAGTCGTCGTCGGTACACCCTCACACAGGAGGAGGAGACTGTTCAGGATATGGCATGATCTCAGAACACACCAAGAGCCGATGGCAGACAAGCCAATTCTGCCGATTATCACTCTCAAGCCCCAAAAGGCAACCGTGAGCCGGATGATAGTAGGGTTGTGAACAAGGAGCACCATTAAAATAGCATTGCGCATGTGTTATTCAACGTACCGAAGAGCCCCCCCCCCCTTCCTTGACCACACAATTCTGGCCTCTCCTCCCGATCGCGTTTCTTGTATGTGCGACAACGGAATCGACAAGATTGAGCTCAAGAGTCCTTGCTTTTTTCTCTCAGGAGGTAGTGGGGTTGCTGTTGTTGCCAAAAGACCCTTTGTTGTGGTGTCCGGGGAAGGCAGCTTCATCCCTCCCTCTTGATCGTCGAGGTAGTCTCGTGCAATTGCGGACTTATTTTCGCTAACGAACAAATAGTCGTCCGTCCTCGCTCTCGACTCTGTATGCAATCCTGTCAATGCTCTTCAAAGGTGGCATGAAAAACTAAGTATCTGCAGCCTCCTCTGCCTCGCCAAGATTTTTATAGGATTGTCACGAGGATCTTTGGCTGATTCCGTGCAGGTTAGTGGTTATGCCAATGTTGCGAGAAACCTTGCTGAGTTTGACTCGTGAACAATATTTTGGCTCATTGGTTCGAGAGCAGCACTGGCAACTTGGACACCTTATGGCAACATGCTACCAGACGAGTGGTTTCGGTTTCCATTAAAAAAATATCTTTTGTGTCAACAGTATGTTGCAATTCTATTGTCAAGCACATTATTTTAATAATTTCTATTTTTATTATTCAATTCAGACGTGCCCAATATTTCCAAGACCAACCAACAAGCCCCATCGACTTTCGGGACTTATTTTTTTATTGTTGATTGGAATGGGTTGACACCACATTCGGTGTTCAATGAAGAATATCGATTGCATTCGGTTCTCCTATGAGCCGCACACTCAGATTGCCCCCGATGAATACTGACTTGATCAGCCGACGAACTGTTTATCCGAATAACGAAGCTGCTGCCGGTTGTTCAATATGTCTCTTTTTTTCCGAGCAGCTCAGTCTCTCTTTCTCTCTCTCTCTTTCTTTCTCGCCCAGTGTTTCGCGGCGAGAACGACGTGAAGATGGTGGTGGCCCTTTTCGGTCTTCAGTCCTTCCGTCCCCCATGTTCACGGTGCAGTCAATTAGCTGCTGGCCTGTGATCTTGGTGGAAGTGGTGGTGACTATGGTGGTGGTGGTGGTGGTAGTTTTTGAAGCGGCGTATACATCCATGCACCACTCACTCACTCACTCACTCACTCGATCTATCCATCCTCTGAAGGTAGAATAGAGGGGGTTCAGTGCTAGTACACTCGCTTCTGACAGGCCATGCGTCCGTGGACTCTGTGAAGAAAACAGCTGACCAACAGCTGCCGCGGCTTGCTGTACGAAGTTAGCTGTCGCGGATCTTGCTCACTTTGCTCGCTGAAAAAAGACGGTCTTCATGTGATGGATACATACACTCACACACAGACAGTGAAAAGAGAGAGAGAGAGACAGAGAGAGAAACATATTCCTCAAGTCAGTTGGAATCGAAACCCTGCTTAATTGTGTTGTGTCAAGGCGATATCTTCGCGTTTACGTCAGAACCCCTTTAGTGAGTGAGAGTAGCGGCGTGTTTCTTGCATACAGTGTCCGTGTCTGAGTGATTTACTCACACACATTCACCTAAAACACCCGTGTTAGGTCTATAAATTCAGTGAGAGTGAGAAAGCTGGCTTCGACGTTCTAAAGAGCTCGTTCCTCGGCCATCACGATGGCATTGCACCTCATCAGTCATAGTGTCGTGTTGGCAAATCACCTTCAGTCCATTTGAATCGCCATCAAAGGCCAAGTAGGTCGGTTCCCGATGGTCTAGTGGTGGTAGCCATGCCCGGTCAGATCACTCATTCGGATCTCCCTCAGGCTAAAACACCCTATAAATGATAATGCCACGGAACCAAGAGAAAACCCTCGGATTCGAACATGTTCCACACTCCTAGAGGTGAGATTCTTGAAGTTTCGATGGAAAAAAGATACCCATCCATCTGAGAAAAACTTGTTGGCAGCACTCATCTTGTCCGGATGTTTAGGCAGGCAAACCTTGCTAGGAAGAGACGACTTAGTCTGTAGTTGGCGAGCTGGCCAGATGCGGAGCTAACTCACTCACAACTGGCTGGCTGGCTGGCCTATCTATCAATTCCTCACTAGTCACCACAACTGCACATTGTGTGCAATGTGTGTACTTGACAAAAAGTAGCAAGCCTTTTCGTCAAGTTTTGATTCGAGGGCCAAAAGTTCTTTGTCAAAGTGTGCACGCCCAAACTTTGGGCTCTCTTAGTCCTAGTTCTCACTGGTGGTGGCTACATACAAACAGGAATACCGCGAGCTTTTGGCTGGACATCGCATTGCTTTGCTCGACCAAATCAGACAGAAGACATGAGCTTGGCTTTCGCATTCAATCATTTGAATTAGTGGTTCCCAAATGGCTCCTGTTTCATCGAGAATTAATCTTTTTCTGTTTTTTTTGTCTCCATTCATTTGTTGAATTTGTAGTTCAAAGCCCATATTCTTTTTTGGTTGATAGGGATCATACCAAGCAAGAGCCCGAAAATAGTAATGATCAGTATGGCTAGCTAGCTAGCTAGGTAGGCTCGAGTCAATTACGGCGCATGAGGAGTTCAAGTTTACTCCCGGATGGAATGAGGTCATTGCAGCGTTGAAAATAGTCGACGAGGCCCGTGTGAGAAATCTCCGAAAACCTGCGCTATTGAAGACGATCACGACGAAGATGATGATCATCTTGCAATTCTACCTACGTGACAGCATTCAATAACCAAGCAAAGTAGTCGGGAAGACGAGCGAGAGAGAGAGAAAAGAGGTCCTCCGAATGGTCGTCGTCGTCTTCCAGTTTTCCTCCCTCCATGACGAGTTTCCTTGTGCTCGTTGATTTGAGATTTGAGATCTGGAAGACATCTAGCGGGTTTGGCACGAGTTACGTCCTCACTTTGTAGGTTGGGTGGAATTGAATGCTAGCCCCCCATTTGACCATGAGCCACATCTCTTGTAGTAGTATACTTACTGTATGTACAGAATGTACGTACTTGTATGCGCTTTCCTCGCTCGAAGTTCTTCTTCAGTTAGTCAGTCGGTCGAGACGTTGAAGGGAGGCATCGCGTCACATGATAGGGACGTTGGAACGTGGTGGAACAAAGACGGGTGGGTTACGTTGCGTTGTGTTCCATGATTGGTGATAATAGAGCAGGCAATCGGGCTTGACCCACCGTTGTTCCAAAGAAAACGTTGACGTCGAATAGAAAGAGAGAAAGCCCCGCCAGAGTTGAAACTTGCATTTCACATGGAAAAGAGGAGCACAAAAAGGGGGGGGGAGGGGCTGGAGTGAGAGAGCTGGCTTCACCTGCTGTACGGCCAAGGCGGATTCACTGGCTCCTTCCTTACATTGGCTCGAAAATTATGCTCTCGACCAATTCCAAGGATAAAGAGTTTTCCGGTTGCTCCAAGAAAAGTTCAAGCTGTCCCTCCGCTGGCAAAGCTGTCCTCTCCTCCCTCTCCCCCGTCCCTCGTCCCTCGTCCCTCGTCCACTCTTCCTCTGTTCCCCATCCTCAATATGTTACGATATACTTTCCACCTAGTTTTGGGGCAAAGAGTTGGGACGCAAAGCGGGAAGGAGAGTTTCTTGAATGGATCTTTGCCTCGTTTCGCCCTTGGCTCACCAGCTGATCGGTGTCTCTGCTCGTATGTGAGATCTGTTCCATCCAGTCTCCCCACGACTTCTCTTGTGTCCTCCCTCAGAGGTTGAAGCCTAGAGTTTTTGGAGTAATGGTAGTAGGAGCCCAGCATGTCCCTTGATCATCTCCTCGTCCTCCACTTCTTCGTCATCCTCTTATTCCTGTACTGTACTTGCCATACTGACTGTTGCCATAAAGAGTGGCATTTGAGAAACTCCTGCATACCACCACTAGGAACCTCTGAAAACAGAGGACGAAGGAGACGAAGCCATGTGGCTGACTGAATTGAGTGGGTGCTCCACTTCCAGTCGCAACTCGCAATCCATCCCATTGCCAAAAGGAGGCGAACAATGTCAGTCCGGAAAGGCTTCATTGGGGGTAAAGGTGACCAGTTGAATGATATCTATCCTTCACTCCCTTTGGCTCAATGTAGTTTGTTACCACCACACTTGAAACGACCCCAGTTCCAGATCTTTCCATGATCCGGCATTTTGCTGTTTTTTTACGGCTGTTATTGAGAACGATCTCAACACTTTGTATGATTCACAATTGATCATTTGATTAGAGGTGCTCGAAGTGAAATAAAAAGTGATTGCTCATATTACCTTTGAGTGGACACTTTTTACAAAGAGAGGAAGGCCTCTTCATATGCCATGAGCTGATGTGTGGGTAATCGGAGCTAGAAAGCCCTAGTCTTTCAACAAAATCAGTCACACTCCTTTGGCTTAGGATCTTTTTGTAGTTGTGTATACTGGAGTTGTTGTAGCAGCCACACAAGCAGCAACTCTCCCAAACTTTGTGGTAGCAGTCAGATGTGCTGCTGCTGCTGCTGCTAATGTTGTTGCTGCCGCTAATGCTGCTTCTGTTCCCTGTTTCCCGAGTTGCTTCACAGGAATTCAAATCACAATATTGTGTGGAGTGAGTGAGTAAGTGGCGCGAGCAGTGAGACAACTGCAGGAGCCAATCAAGAAGAAGTAGTGCTCTTTCAATGTGAATCATTTTAGGGGCAATAGTGATTGGCGTTGGGCGTGACTGTGAGATTCTGGGGCAGAGGACACCAACTATGCTTTGGACCTCTAAATGATGACCTTGCACGGTGATCCACACCTTGGCCCTGTTGGCATTATTGTGTCCCCAATTCCTGCAAGTGCTTCTTGTTGTTCGACCGTGGAAGGTACAGCTGATCATGTTTTCAGAAATGAGCAGGGCTGAGAGCTTTGTTGTAGAGTACATACTGCCTACATAGTGTATCTCCAGGCTGATGTACGAGTATTCATCCGCATACGTGAAGTTTGGAGAACAATGATGCAGATTATTTGTGCTGAAAATCGATATTGAAGGTTGTTTCAGCATGTTCTCTGTCTTTGTGTTCCAGGTTATGTTCCCCCACCTAGGGTTATAATGGATCACATCCAGCCCTCAAGAGTGGACCCAAGAAAGCAAGCCTTGCTCGAGGCACGATTCTTTGGAGGGGCCAAGGTAGCAACAACGGCATCACTCATAGCCTTTCACTCATTTACCACATGTATGGATTATTTTAAACGTTGTGGTGTTTTCTTCCTCTCTTTAGGGCTGTTCTTTGGACAACTCCAATTCCACAGGCCTGGCGCATAGTAACTCAGAGCTCGGTCTCGTTGGAGAGCACGCCTCATCATTGTCGCCCTCCCATTCTCAGCCTAACTCTCAACCTGGCACGCCCCTGCCCGCCCATCCCGCCTACAAACCCCAGTTCCAACACCAACATCACAACCATCCCTCAACCCCACTCCAGCCAAACACTCAGGCCAATATTGCTCCCATGCAACAGGCCGGACCTGGAGGAGGCGTGGGTGGTGGTGGAGGAGGGGGCGGTAGCAACGGTGGCAATGCCAGAACCACCCAACCAAGCCCCACCCCTGTCAAAGAAAAACGTCCCAGAAAGGGCTCTGGAACGGCTGTTGTCATCAATTCGAGTGGGCAGAAACCACCTCCCAGTTCGACCGGTCAACCCGTCCAGAACCGAGAAGCTCTTATACCAAAGCATAGTGATAATGTGAGTAACCAGTTCCCTTCTTGCCATGTCCAAGCAGAATACGTATTATTCGGGGGTTTCAAACGACGGTCCAAAACGGTAGGAGGACCAGCCAATTACAGTATAGTATAGAATAGTAATACCCAGAAGGCGCGGTGGGTGACACAAACCAAGATTGGTCCGGTTCAACAACTCTTGGTCATGTGAGTGGACGGTCTCATTACGTGTCAGCAGGGGAGGAAGCTTAAGGTTACACGGCCTCTTTAGAGACTAAAGTTGGAGTCGTCCCTGTTTCGACGTTCCGCTGTACCAACACCACCACCAACACCACCACCACCTCCTCCTCCTCCTCCTCCACCATCTCGCCACTCACTCACAAATCTTGCACAAAAGCGACGACCATTCGAGAGACAGCCAGCCACTCGCTTGAACTGCGTCTCCGTATACATATATATATAAAAAATCTTCACCAAAGACTTGGCCCGATCTACATTTCCCCTTCCCCTTGTCGTTCGTTCGTTCGTTCCTCTTTCTTCTTACATTCTGGGCTCACTTTGCCCACTCCATTTCATACGGACGAATAGGGAGTTGTTCTCTCAGTCTCTCTGGTCTCTCGTTTAAGGAGAGTGAGTAGTGCTATGCTGCAAGAATGGCGAAAAGTAATCTCGCACATTGTATGAGTATGTATCTATCTGCAGAGGCTGCTCAGCAAGCGTTTACATACATTTCGGAGCAAAGGAGCGAAAAACAGAATAATTGGGGGGCAGAAAGAGAGAGAGAGATGAAACGAGAGACTGCTATCCCACCAGAAGAACTGAATCAGACAGCTGATTACGGTGGCTTTTGTAGCAAGATCACGCACACCTCGATAGATGGACGTACAAACATGCATCTCCCACCACAAAGGCCAAGACAACGACAGCTTCCAGATTGACTAGTTACTAGTTTTGTAGATTATCGTGGGCTTAGCTCCTGTTTAAATGCTGGAAAAGATGGATTTAAAATGCTTATTTAAATCTAACCATGTGGCAAGGGACGCCAGGCACTCGTCACATTTCACAGTTGTTCATAGAGCTCACGTTGTCAAGCGTCCAATTATCAGTTTAGAGCTCGAATTATTTCAACTTTAATGGGATCCGCTCTCCAAGCAACAAGATACATCCCCGAGCAAAATGACGATTTTTCGTGAGTGAGCACGACCGCCCGGGCAGGAGTTCACACGGCTATTTGGGCAGGAATAGCACTTAGGTGAGCAACCACGGGATCAGGGCTGAATGTAGCGGGAAATGTTGTGTTGATGATTGGAGTTGTTGTGGATTCTCGCATGGAGAGTAAATGGTGATGGGTTCCGCATTGGCATTGGTAGTCTGAAATTTTACCAAATCAAGGCCAACAATGAGTGCATCATGGATCTTCTGTGCTTGGAAGGCCTGAACCTACCCCCATCCAAATCTCGGAATCGGAGATTAAGCACTGGAAGCAATTGTAGTGGTAGCACCACCAGTGGACACAGCTGTGAGAGTTCCAAGGAATTCTATCTGGCCCAAGAGAACCGCCGTTGGAGGCGGAAGAGTGGGAAAACTGTTCCCATCATCGCCGAGACTCCCTTGGGTCAGAAGCCTGCGAATGAACGCAAATCTGTGATAGTGTGGTTGTGGTCAGGTGGCCAAGGGCGCTTCCGAGCGAAAGTTTTGCATCCTCAACAATCCGAGCCGATTGCCCCGGCCATGGATAACCTCCGGCAGTATCGCAATGACTGTGGCAGCCTCAGTGAAAGCTCGTCAGAAACTAAGTACAATGAGGAAGAGGAGCCACCGTTCCAGTTCCAGAGCAAATGGCAGAGTGACGTAAGCGGGTTTTAACTCTACTTGGATTTCTTTTGGAGCCGTCATTCAAGATCTCGTGTCGGGGCTAGCTATGGTTAAGCAGGAGTCAAAAAAGCTTTTTGACTTGCGTTATCCATTCATCAAGAGATGTGAGATGTTCTGCCATCGTCTTGCTCTCAAATTGACTGGCATTTGTTCTCCTCTCTTCTCGTTTTGATCCGCAAGCAACCAGCCACGCAGCCAGCCTCTGGCGAACCACCTATCGAAGCATCAGAAAGAACCAGATAATCTAATGGAAGCTAGCTGCTTTTTCCATGCGACCACGTACCGTACAGCACATACATACCCGTAAATTTGGGAGTCGCGTAGACTCTTCAGGGGTACGTTATTTTTTTGTTCTACGCGGCCTGCCATTGCTTTTTCCTCATTGGCTCTACGCAGTGGCATTGCATTTTGAGGAGACATGTTTTCGGTCAACTCTTCCCGAGTGTAGTCTTGACTCCAATCTGGCGTCTCTGTGGGCCAGAATTGCAACAAACGACAGCTTGCTCAAATGGATAAAAGGCAAGTTTTTCTCGCTTTTAGCCCCAGATATAAGACTACAGAATTTGGAGCACCTCTATTACCAACCTCATTTACGGAGTAGGAGGAGGAGCAAAAGAAGAAGACGAGTATGCGACTTTCAAGATGGCGCCCACTGATTCGATTTAGAGACAGTTGTGTTAAGCTTGCATGCATGCATGCTCTACGCGTTTCATATCCATATTGTTTGGCATGTCACGTGTGACGAGGGCCACATAAATGTACAAGTTCAAGCGCTTGTTATACATTATTTATTGATTGTTTCCTTACATTCCGATTCTCTCAAACCTGTTCCTTGTCTCGGAGTCTCAAATGCGTTAATACTTATATTACGTCGATGGATTTACACACGTCCTATCTTCTGGACGAGTGCAAGAAGAGGTTGGGCCGGGTAAAATCCGGCTAGGCCTAGCTTCTTATGCTCCTGCCTCCTCTCCCTCTTCCTCCTCCTCTTTCATGAAGACGCGACCGACCTTGATTGGAAAGGCCCACTGTGTGGAGTAGGAGTGTAATTCATTGGTGGAAATGGAGAGCTATTCATGTTTGTCGTTGCAAAGAACTCTTCGTGTCTTTTGTGATGATGACGTGGGCCGACTTTTTTTCGTCTTCAACAACCAAACGTGAAAGGAAATGTTCAGGGGAAACCAAATTGGCTGCTTCATTTTCTCTGCTGGCACAAGACGAGGGAGGGGGGGGGCATGAGCTCAGGGTCTGCGAGTGTGCCTCACTGCTTAGGCCTAGTTTCTCGACTCTCGGTGGCATCTGTGAAAACAGAAAGAGACAAAGAGGTTCGGATAAGCCAGAGAAATCGGCGCCTGGCTAGATGGGTAGAGATGCAATTGAGATGAGAGCTTTGCAATCCCGATCGATTCTCTGGGGAGGGAGTAGCAATGGATGATGGTAGTGTTTAGGTCTATTGGGAGGAGGAGGGGGAGGGGGGGCGGCTCTTTGGGTGAGGAAACTGTCGAGCAACCAACCAACAACCATCCACCTAGTGCATGAAATCAACGGAACTCGACACCCACGCTTAAGATGCGAACTGAAAGCGCAAGTTTTGAGGCTGCACTTGATCTCAATTTGGTTTAGAATGTCAACCAAGTAGAACTTGCTTTCTAACTAATGCCTCCCCGGGGCCCTAGACCAAACTGGGGGAGGGGGGGAGAGAGAAACCTTCCAAAGTGCCGAATGTCAACTCACTATTTTAGTTGAAGGGAAAGCTGTTAGGGAAGAACGTACTTGAATGGAAAGGGGGGGGGGGATAAGCATGCGAGGGATTTTCCAATAGAGCCCACAAAAATTGGCAACTTGAATCTGCTTCGTGTGAAAGGGTGGGATGCGATTACTCTGGAGATTACACTGTGAGCATTCCGCTGTTGGTGATATGCCGCTAGTCTAACTCTTTTGCAATGTCTCAAAGTAACAAACCCGTTTCGCCTCAAATTTCATTCCATCTCTTGTCTTCTGTTCCAGTTGAGTGGTGGTCAGCCGAATAATGCTGCTCCCGGGTCTCTGTATCAGAGTCACGACTCAAACCTAAGTACGAACTCTTGCCATTCTAACGAGGGCTCGCAGAACAGCGCCGTAGCCATGGGTGTGGTGGGCATGGACGGCTCCAAAGGGCCCACCAACCTCCTCGGTATGGATCAGACCAGTCCGGAGAAGATGGCTCACGCCATTCCCACGGCCCGCACGCCCACCGAGCGCAAACAGCGCAAACGGAAAAAGGACGATGTGGACGGCAGTAGCATGGACCCTCGGGCCGGTTCGGGTGGCAAAGGTGCCAAGAAGATCAACGAGTACTTCAAGCATCAGCCCTCTTCCCCGGTCCGGCATCCCGGTGTGCCTCCCTCCTATCTGTATCCTCCTTCCTCGCCTCAAGCGGTTCCCTACGTGAGCTCTCCCTCGGGTGCCCCACCCCCTTACCCTCCCGGTTCCGGGGGTGGTGGAGGCGGGTCGGGTGCCCCGCCCACGGGAGGCTCGGTCACGGGCGACTACGCCATGTCCGCCTTGATGCAACAGCAAATGACCACGGCAGCCCTGGCTAATGTGAGCTCGGGCACCAAGTCTGTCCAGACGGACATGAGCACGCAGGACATTCGTAACTTGGAAGCCGGCTCGGCTACGGAGCTCGAGGTCAAAGATGGACGCATCGACGACCTGTCGCGCATGAACGATGAGCTCACTCGACAACTCGCGACCAAGCAAGACGAGATCGACGAGAAGATGTCCACCATCAACAAGTGCTTGAGTGTCACCAAGGAGCTCCTCATCGAGAAGTCCTCCATCGAGAAGAAGGAGGCCCGAGCCAAATGCATGCAGAACCGCCTCCGACTCGGTCAGTTCGTCACGCAGAGGGTGGGAGCCTCCTTCCAGGAGAATTGGACCGATGGGTACGCATTCCAGGAGCTATCCAAGAAACAAGAGGACATCAACATGGAGAAGGAGGAGATCGAGCGCAAGAAGAAGCAACTAGCCAAGAGGAAGCCCTCGGAATCGGGCAACGCCAATCGCAAGCGGTCCACTTCCAGCAATTCCATCACCATCGGTGGCAATTCCAGCTCCGGGGTGTCTTCTACCTCTGGGAACGGTGGTGGGGGCAGCGGGTGTGGAGCCGGGGGCAACGGAGGCTCCACCGAGCGAACCACCGGGGGCACCAATGCTGTGAGCGGGATCAATGGCAGTAACGATGAGACATTGTTTACGAAACCTCCTCCCCGTGATGGCATGACCATGCAAGAGTACTACGAGGCAGAGGAGATCCTCCGACTCCGGTTGAACTCCTTGAAGAAGGAGGATACGGAAATGCAGCTGGAGATGGAGAAACTGGAGCGGAGTCGTAATCTTCACATCCGGGAGCTCAAGCGGATCCACAACGAGGATCAATCCAGATACAACAATCATCCGATGTTGAATGACCGATATTTATTGCTCATGCTGTTGGGAAAGGGAGGATTCTCGGAGGTTCACAAGGTACGTTGGATTGATTTGGGATGACAAGGAGCACTAGTTTTTAACTTGTTTGTCGATTTTCAGGGATTC
>NC_081445.1:9143440-9163320 GCF_007210705.1 Tigriopus californicus | reverse complement strand
GAGCAGCGGTTTGTGGCTTGTAAAATCCATCAGTTGAACAAAGACTGGAAGGACGACAAGAAAGCCAACTACATAAAGCATGCCCTCAGAGAATACAATATCCACAAGAACCTCACTCACGCTAGGATTGTTACCTTGTTCGATGTCTTCGAAATCGATGCCAATTCATTCTGCACCGTTTTAGAATATTGTGATGGCCATGATCTGGACTTTTACTTGAAGCAGGTAAGATGTCTCCTTTGCATCGTCGGTGACAAACTTTTGACATCCACGTTCCTCTAAACCTCCGGGGAAACGGTTCCGATCTAATACTATTGATTGTCTTCTTCCAGCATAAGATGATATCCGAGAGAGAAGCCCGGTCTATCACCATGCAAGTTTCTTCCGCTCTCAAGTACTTAAACGAGATCAAGCCCCCTATTATCCATTACGATCTCAAACCAGGTACGGTTGCATCTCCATGAAACGACATTAGTAAGAGGTTGACGGTGACTCATGGTTGGATCGATTTCTTGCAGGAAACATTTTGCTAACGGGGGGAAGTGTGAGCGGTGACATCAAGATCACCGACTTTGGTCTGTCCAAGATCATGGATTCCGAGAATTACAATCCAGATCACGGCATGGACCTGACCTCCCAAGGCGCGGGCACTTACTGGTACCTTCCCCCAGAGTGCTTCGTGGTGGGTAAGAACCCGCCCAAGATTTCTTCCAAAGTCGATGTTTGGTCCATCGGAGTCATTTTCTACCAGTGCCTCTACGGCAAGAAGGTAATAAATAGACCACAATACTGTCTGCCTGTCTGTCTCTCTCTCTCCTATATCGGGACTACATTGAATAATGTAGATATATCACCCCGGATTGTTCCTCTTGCAGCCCTTTGGTCATAACCAATCTCAAGCCACGATACTGGAAGAGAACATTATCCTCAAAGCCACGGATGTCCAGTTCCCCAATCGTCCGGCAGTCAGTCAAGAGGCCAAGAACTTCATCCGACGATGTCTGGCCTACCGGAAGGATGATCGGATGGATGTGCCCACCATGGTCAAAGATCCATACCTCTGTCCACCTCAAACCAAGCAGCAGAAACTGCAGGCTGCTCAGGCTGCCGCTCAAGCAGCCGCTGCGGCCTCGGGATCCACCTCCACGGGTTCGGCCACCTCGACATACACGTCCACGTCGTTCGCAGGACAGTTTCACGGACAGAACTCCGGAGATTCCTAATCCCGAGGATCTTGGTGTCGAAAGACTATCGAACACATCTCTCTTTCTCCCCACTCTCCTCTCTCCTCACCATTGTGATAAAAACAGATTCCCCCGAAAAAAACCGTTGTGACCGGAGAGAGGACAGCAAAGTGATCTTGGCTCTCTCTTTCTCTCCCTCTTCGTCTGTAGCTCTAGCTCTAGCTAGTTGTCTCTCTGTCTGATTGAAAATCTCATTCGAGATCTCAGACTCGATCAGGGTGTGACCAGATAGATCTTGTCTTTGGGCTATGTGAAGCTCTGGTTCCGGGATCTGATCCGGAAACGAGTGGTACCCGCAAAAAAGACTTTTGACCCCAACGTAACTGTCAGCTGATTATTCTGCCCAGTTAATCATCCTTGATCACGCTCCTCCTCTTGTTCTAAAAACTCGAGTTTCTTTCCATAAACAAGCAAGCCGACTGTCGCCAATGATAAAAACACATGCTGATGATGATAACTACGAAAGAAAAAGAAGAATCGCATCTACTATGTAAATAAATGTAATCTTGCAATTGAACCATTGAAAACGAGAGAGAGAGACTGCATTATTGGGGTACAAATCAGTAAAGGGCATAACTCGGAGGGTGATTAGTATCATAACTTTAAAGTTTAATATCAAAATTTGCTTTCACATTGTCCGACGGCTTTGGGCTCCAATAACTTCAATATTTCTAAGAATTATTTTCTTCACTCAATACCTTCCTGGTTTCGATACAAATTAAAAATAACTGGCCTAGCACGCACCGAGTCTAGAAGCTTTTTTTAATTTTTAGTGTGCATGCGATTGGTAGCGATAGTCAACCGTTGCAGATTTGTTAAAACTATTTGTTTGGCCACGAGGATCGATAAAGAAAAAAAATTTGGTCGGCTCCCTCTGCATTTGCAAAACTCGTGAGCAACATGCTTTAGGTCTTGCAATCGATTTGGAATGTAAGAATGAGAAAATGTTTTGCTGCGTGGAGTTTTGTTCTTCGAAGAGATATGTACGAACATTACGCTCATTTCAAGTGAAAGAAAAAAACAGTTCAACTTTTATTGGAATGTACAATTCGCAAGAGCTCGAAGAGAGTCCAATCGGCATTTCCGTTACAGAACCATAGAAGAAATATTTCAAAAGCTTGCTCGGATTTTATCCTTCAAAAAGCTAGGGGGATGATTGGGTCTGGTAATAGCATTTCGGAATCGAGTAGACAAGTTACGCTCTTCTTTTATGAGACTGGTCCCTGCACATTTTTTTTATTTTCCCCTTAATCGAGCAAAAGTTTTGCCTTCTTAAAGCTCACTACATAAATCTTCGGAGAGTGAAGATTTGTGGTGATTGATTGCAAAAATTCATTCAGTATACCTTTTACTGTGGTTTGAGAGGGAATAACTTTTGTTCGCAAGAAAATGCTATGCATTCACTTGCTTCCAAATTGTTAGTTTGTGAACCTAGCATGATCCAGTGGTTCATGTCTTGACCAAGCATCCCTAAGCCGACCTACCTGAATTTAGCAGCATCCTGAAGAAAGATACATTTTATCTAGTGCATTCCTGTGAAGTTGGAAAAACGTCGTACCAAATACCAAACGAGAAGTACGAAAAAATCGATAGTTTGCCGAGATTTATGAATGATAATAAATGTCTTGGGGTCTCAGCGCATTACTTGTGGTGCAGTCAAAAAAGTATTCGACCCTCGTTTAAACTTGGATCAAATTGATTTTAAAGAAGCTGCTTGATGGAAATGAAACCGTTTGAAACCCGTTTTTAAAGCAATTTGAATCTATCATGATTCCTTTTTCGTGTTTTTTTTATCAAATTATAACTTTGAATCGAATCGCCAATTTTCGCGATGTTTAACAAAAAGTGACGAACGTGATTAGTAATAACTGATATTGCCCAAAAATGCATGCTATATTATGAGCCTATTTATTATAGTTTTTCGCTTCAAATTGTTAAAAAAGGCATGCAGAACTATTTGTCATTTGTTTCTTTTTTTTTAATACCTGCCATGAATAGAAAACGTACTAATAATTAACCAAGTTATTTGCCACTAGCAGCGTCGCAATTAAATAACTTTATATCGTTACGAGTCAGATGATACATTTTGAATGGCCTAAAACGAAAACTCAATTGTTAGATCAATAGGCACGTTTTCTTAATGTTTCGTACAAAGAGGTTTTCATGGCGATGAATAATGGCGGCCTTTGCCGCGGTTTGAAACACAGCCGACACGCCCTGATTGGCCTTGGCTGAGCACTCCAAGAAGCACGTGGCCTTGATCTTGTTACTCATCCTCGTGCCAGCTGCACTTGTGACCAGATCATCTTCGGCGGAAGTGTGACTCTCGCGGAGATCCGTCTTATTTCCCACCAAAACCACAGGAACATCTCGACAATGGCGCTTGATCTCCGGAGCCCAAAGAGTCTCGACATTGGCTAAAGATTCGGGTCTGGAAAGGTGGGCAATTACAGTAAGTGAGACATTGGCCTTTGGTCACAAGTTAAGGAGACACGTCGTTGCTTGGGTCAGGATAAATGGGTGCTTTTTGAAATCAGGATACCAAAGGGATCAAGTACATATGAACATTGACAATGAGCAGGTTTCTTGTTGAAAAAGGCTTACAAAATATTAGTGCTGGGATGAGTCCGAGAGCACTCGAGTCTTGGACTCAATTTTGGAGGTACTTTTTGATTATGTTTTTTTTTAATTTTAGCAAGATGAGTCTTTTTGATTGACTTGACTCTAGTAAAAGACTCTGTTGCTCTGACAGACTCGAGTCTTTTGCCGGCTCGAGTCTAGCAAAATGTCAAAAATTCAAAGGACTCGTACGAGTCCGACTTTTGCCGGACTCGCCTCAGGACTACAAGATATGCTCTTTATTGGGGTAATTAATAACTAGTGGATTAATAACTTTCAAGTTTCTAATTATAGGTTGATAGCAGCATTATCCCTTGAAAATGCCTTTTATCAATATTTACCTCAATGATAGGGGTTGGTGATTTTCTTTGTGCAAAATGCACGTTAATGGAGTACTTTTTGTTATCAAGGGGTGAACACACAATCCTGTTGTAGCTTTCAAGCGCTCTTATACTGTGTTGTCTATTTCATGAAAAATTATTAAAGGGTATTAAATTCACATTTCTGCCTGGTTTGCTGGCGATCCTCTGTCCCGGAGTATGAGTGTTAAAGAAAGAGAAAGATGTACTTGGCTAATAGGAGAGATTAAGGCTCAACTGATGTTTAGGTTTAGATTATCGACTGGATTTTCAGTGTTCATCTTAGTTTGCCATTTAGAATACTTGTGTATAATCAATGAATGGGTCAAAGATTAAAAAAGGAATCATTTGAAGGCATATACTCGGAATTTGTTTGGTAGATGAGCAAGCAAGTTCGTTTTAAGACTTTTCCCAGTTTTGTTTTTTGAGGTGCGTCAAATTTGGTTTTTTGGCCCTTGCACAAAACATTTAAAAATATCATCGCATCTCATAAATTAAAATGGCATTGGTAGCCCTAGTTGATTTGTAACGAACACGGTGTAGAAAGAACCAATTGTATTTTGAAAGCTCAAAACTCATATGTATATTCCCAGTTAGGGTTCCCCAGTGAACAAGCTAACCAAAACCCGTTTTTTTGTACCTCAATCTCCCTCCACTCATCCATTGTAGCTAACACCATCTAATGAAGGAGATTGAGGTTACATGTAAGAATATTCCAACGAAATGCCATTGGTTACCGCCACAGGTTAATGTCCGGTTTGGCTATTGGTGCGGAACCAAAACAACACGGGAGAAATGTCGTCCAAGTGCCAAGATATGTTCAAAACAAGATCTCACCGGCTGAATTAATGACAATCGCTTCTCTCCTTAGAGCTCTAGATTAGGAGCTACGTTTCTTTTTTGTCAGTTATCTTCCATGTTTTGACGGACCCGATTGAAAAAGAATCGCATCAACTTTGAGAGTTAATGTATGTGCAAGAACATGCATAGTCTCAGTGCTTTGAATCGTGCATGTAATACCAAGAGAAGATCCACATTTCGCAACGTCAGCTTTCAATTCGGGTCAACATGCAAGAGTTGTATAAACTTATCATGAAATGGAAATTCATCGACGGTGGGCTTGAAAGACGTGAGTGTCGCCGGTTATCATGCATAGTTGTAAAATCCATGCGCTCCTTTGAATTATTCTCTAATATGTATATAGCGAGGAGAATACTTCAAAATACAAGAATACATAAAATTGAAATTATCAACTCTTTTAAGAAACATTTCTGTTATCGCCTTCATAACTCTGATCATACGTATATTCATACATCAGTGTTCTGAATGTGTAACATAACGGGGTTTCAAGAGCAAATATTTCGTACCTGTCAATGGAGTAGCAAATCAAAACCACATCTGATCCGGGGTAGGAGAGTGGTCTGAGCTTTTCGTAGGATTCTTGACCCGCCGTGTCCCAGAGGGTGAGTTCCACCTCGTCCTGTTTTTCAGTGGCGCCCTCTGGGATAAGATAAGCAACTGCCGTCTCAAAGATGGTGGGTATGTACTTGTCGGGAAACTTACCAGTCTTAAAGATGGTTAGCAGACTGGTTTTACCACAAGCTCCATCGCCCACGACCACAAGCTTATAGCGATTGGTAACAGCTGGAATACAAAATGTTACTCCGTACATGGGAAGGTCGTTCCTATTCTTGTTTTGCGGACTTCTTCACCGCTATTGGGAACGTGTGTAATCCACAAGAGGTCAAGATAGAAAATGGATAACTATCATATAAAAGCAAGTTCAAAAGATATTTGATCCCTCGACCAATTAGAGTTGGCGGTTTTGGCTAGCCCTTGAATACGTATGGGGTTGATCTGGGATTTTGGTCAATGACTTCAGGATCAACACCCTATGTATTCCTTGTGAATATTAGAAGAAAGCACAATAAACAATGAAGGAACCCGGAAAGAAAAGAGGTGAACTTCTTTGTTCGAACTAGCCTGGATTCTCGAGGGCTTGAAGGAGCTCTCAAAACTTACGTTAAGCCTCTGCACAATTAACAATAAAATACTGGGGAGGGACACAGCTTCTTGACTCATAATAAAGATGTGCTAAAAATTTTACTGTTTCCCACTTTCACTGCAAATTATCCGAGCTGAGATGCGTGAGGACGTACGTAGGGACATTTCCTAAAAATAATCAATACCAGTCTTTGCACTTTTTCTTAGCACACTTGTTTTCAGTTGAGGCAGATGTTTAAACTAGTAAAGCTGCATTTTTTCTTTTTGCTTTTCTAAAATCGTTTGATCAGATGTTTGCGACCAGTGTTTTAGGATTTGCTCTTATTTTGAGAGAAATACACAATTGTATCATTTCCACCAAAATGTGTAGGGATTGCAAGAGCTGAACAAAAAATGCTCAGACATCAAGTGAGAAGAAGGATTGTGGATGTAAATGAATAGAATGTCCCACCAAATTAATCTTTGAAGGTTTGTATTTCTTACTTGATAATGGTCCATTAGCATGTACAGAAAGATTTGAAGCTACCAATGAGAAAAAGGATGTAGTGCGTGAAAAAAATGAGCAATTTTTTAAAATTACCGTTCACATTTGAAGCAAAAAATATTTTTTCCGGATTAGATGGTACGTATGATATAATCAATTTTGCAAGTAATACGATACTTCATACCAAACCTAAAATTGAACATTGGAAGGACCAATATAGCTTTTGAAGAGCACCCTCTGCCTTGTCTAAGTGCGGACAAAAATCTTGAGCAGTTCAGAGTTCATGGAAAGGCAAATAATATGCTCATGATATGAAATTGATAATCTCAAGATATTCCAGGGTTAATAAGAATTCGCAAAATTTCAAAAGAAAAACAATCAGTATTTGAAATTTTTGTGGGGTTCGATAACGCCAAAGGTACAATATGTACAAGGATTTCTAGAACTGTTTTTCATAGTCATTAATGAACATCAATGTTAAATTATTTCATCACTCCTTCTTTGACATAAAACAAGACACTACGGTTGCTTTACTTTAAATCTTTCATCCGGTATATTTGGGACGATTTAGAATCAAGTTCTATTTTGCTACTTGAGGAGTCTAAGATAAGAGTAAATTCAACACAATTGCAGCCTCTAGATTTGTTAGCCAATATTTTGAAAAAAAACCCACATTTTAATAGTGCAATCTCATGGGAAATGATCATCCCAAAAGTTTTGATACGCTATTGAGCATGTAGCATAAAACTCTTTGTTTAATTCTTATTTGGATTTCATGTGTTGGGAAATTTGCTTTTGCAGGAGTGGAAATCCGACGACGTAGGGGGCGCTACATCCGAGAATGAAAGGGACTATGACGTCCACCAAACCCAATAAAAATAATAGGTAGATCATCTTTTCTTTAAGGCCTTTGATACTCACCTAATGATTTCTTCCGATTCACCCGGTTGTCAGATGCCATGATTAACTTTTGCAAACAGATGTGTTCTTGCTATGGACAGGTTTCAATGTCGCTCAATCAGATTAATTGTAAACCCTTTTCCATGAAGTGTTGAAGATAACAAGGATCTGGAGCACTAATCACAACTCAAATTGCACCATTTTTAGACAACAGAGTTGCTGATTGTTGGACAGGAAATGTCTCTGGGTTTTATCATGATTTGCACTCGATCCCGGCCGTAATACAACTGTAAGGCCAAGCTCTGACTTCATTCTATTCTTATCAAAGTCAATTTGTACAAGGCTCTGTAATTCTCGTGGTGTGATTGCACTATTTATTGCCGGCAATCATAGCCACATGGAACAACTGTCGAGCTCAGTAACTCAAAAATACGTTGCTAGATATTCTGGTGTCAATCGTTAGCACATTAGGATTTGATAAAAGAGTCGACGGGCATCGTGTCCAAATTGCATCCATACATTCACATATTGGTTATGAAATGGCGTCAAGAATTTCAGGTGTGTGTGTGAACAACAGTGTTTACTTGAGACCATTGAAAAAAAAAACCCACCACCTTATGACGACGAATTTGAGTTGTCCAGACAGAAAGTCAGTACAGTGATGAATTGCTTTATTTGACTAGAAGCTTGTTCGTTGTTCATGTTCATATTTAGCGATATTTTCAAAAAATACATTTTGGAACCTAATTGGATTGTATTTGGACTCTTTTTGACTAGAGAACAAGTCATTCGCGACCTTCAGAGTCGTTGGAGAGAAGCTTGTAGGACGTAGGTATGGCTTTGAGGACCTCCTTCAAAAAGGTGGTCAAATCCACTTCACAGGTAATGCCGAGATCAGATTCGTAATAATAAGTGAGGCAGAACTAAGTTTGCACGGCTTAGAAATCCCCCTCATCAAAATGGATGGGTCTGTCCACGAGAACCCCACCAACAAAGCCGCACATCTTGCGCATCGGGTTGATCTTAGTCCATCGATTGGCGTCGGGATCGTAGACCTCGGTGGAGGAGAGGATTGATTTGCACGTTCCAAAGCCTCCCGACACGTACACCTTGCCTTGATAGGAGACCACTGCCGCCCCAAATCGTGCTTCATTCATGTGAGCCACCTCCTGCCATTCGTCTGTGGCCGGGAAATACCGCTCCACACTTTTCAAAGGCGATCCCCAAAAACCGGCTTGAGGTGAATCCATGCCACCAATGGCGTAGAGATAGCCATTGAGGACACAGAGACCGCACTTCCAACGCTTGGTCTTCAGGTCAGAGATTAAGGACCACTTGTTCTTGACTGGGTTGTAGACCTCTGAGGTACAAAGCCATTCTTTGCCGTCACCGCCACCGACCACGTAGATGTTGCCGTCCAGGACTTCAACGGTGTGCGATGATCTGGCCGTGGACATACTTGCCATCATCTTCCACTTGGCTTTGGACTGGGTAGATTCTTCCAATACATTCTCATCACAACGAATATCTTTGGCCACCGACCGGGCTTCTTCTTGTTGGTCCAGTAGCGGATCTTTTCAGTGGGGTCCTTATCGAAATACCGTTTGGCCTCTTCAAAAGCGATGGCTAGATTCTTGGATTTTTTCACCCGGGAATCTCGGCCGTATTGCTCCACCTCATTCATGGACATGAGTGGAAAGTGAACGTGCTCCAGTAAGTTGGGTATGTGTGGGGCACGCTCCTTGGGACTGAAGCTGACCCAATGCATGACTGCGCGAAAAACTGAGCCTTCCGTTGAGACTAGAAGTCTGTCGTTTGAGATTATCTTTAATAGTAGCTCTTTGGGGAGAAGAAGGAACTCTCGGGACTTTTTGGTGACGATTTTCTCAAAGTTGCTGAGAATGTAGTCCTCTGCGTGACATCGAAGATCCTCTGGCCCGAGACAAAGGGTGTACAAGTAGAGAGACACACAGTTCTGCTTATCAATCCGGAGCTGCATGTAATCACTACAACGCCGTTGTAGACCCTCGATCTGAAGATAATTAGCTAAGGACAAAATATCTTGGGCATTCATTGGGGTAAGATAGATTTCGTTAAAGTAGAGAAAGAATAACACTTTGGCCAGACACTCGGGATCAACCAGTTCTTTGAATTCCACTTCACTTTGGAATTGCTCTTGAAACATTGAAAGCATGGGTCGGAAGTACGCCGATTTTTCCGCCAAGATCTGCCTGTGGGCTTGAAATCTGTCATTCTTCGCGATTAAGGTGATGTCAAAAGGTCCATGAGAAGCTTCTCTAGCCTCATTGGTGTCGTTCAGAAGGTCGATGGCACTGTTACTGAAGCCTTTGAGGCGACGACGCTTTGTTGCTTCCGGACCCAGAACTGGGCCCTCCAAGTGATACCCGCTTTGAGCTTGCCCCATGGCGGCCTTAACCTTAGAGAAACTCTGCGACTTCTTCTGAAGGGGATTCAAAGACTGTCGCAGCCGTCTAGGCCGCAAACACGGCGACATTGGCCTCTTCCACCATTAAGATTAGCCGTGATGACAAACCGAACCGGATATACAGTATATTGTATCGACACTGGTCGTCTAGTTTGCTGGGAAATGAAGCGACGTTCAAAGCTTCATAACAAGGGTCTTTAAGGAGAAAACAGCTGTTTCAATCATTCCAAAAGCGTGCGGAAAAGGCTAAAAAGGCTTCTGCAGGGCTTTCTGCTTTCCACGTTATGATCTCAAATCACAACACATCCCTGAAATGAAAGGCAGACTTGAGAAGACGAAGAAGACTTTCACTGCCACATGTAAACTGCACAAAGACTCTGATGTGAATTATTGATCGCTTGTATTCCCGTGACATTTGAGACTGTTTCATTTTGAGGGTTGAATAAGAAACAGAATGTGACGACGGGTTGTTAGGGGGCGATAGTAGATACGGTACACTTGCTCTATCGATCCACAGATCAATCTCGAGTTTTGAGTTCGAGCCGTGTGCCATATGGACTGAATTATCATACAATGGGCAAAAATCTTGGTAGCTTATCACTGAACATGAGTCAAAACACAGATATCTAGCTAGCTCCAAGGTTGGGCGACATGAAGCGCCTTTTTACATGCCTAAGTAGTCTCAGCCAAAATCATTTTATTTATTCATGACAGTTGTTAAATTTGACAAAGGACACTTAATCTTGCTTCAAAATTTATTAAAAAAAAAAAAACCTAATCCATACCCTATGACATTGGTGATCGGATGTATTGACACTCTTCCCTCATGTCGAGCTTTACTTTGCTTCAGAGTTTTTCCGTATTCGGGTCATCCAAGATAAGCCGGCGTCTCATGTTGGAGTGGCTCCTGATCCAATTTCCTAGCAAAAACTAACCAGTAAACCCCCATTCTGACAGAGATCCCGCTAAAAGTTGAAATGCTGATCATCTGATTGTTTCTTTGTTCCAGAATCAATCTGGTCATTTGAGATCTCGCTCAAGGATCGTTGCTCTCAATTTCTTTGTGTTCAACTGTTTTAGCAATGTGGAGTTTGATATCCTTACCTGACTCGGAACTTGGAGAATGGCATTGAGTTCCTGTTATTGTTGATGAGCCAAAGATTGACCCCACACTACAGAGCTTGGAGAGAGCAGAGAGCGAGTGACTCCTTGGGCTCCTCCCAACAACGTAAGTGTGGAAGTTGAACTAAAATTGAAAAGTAAAAGCCGGCTGTTTCTCAGCTACAACACAATCGCCAGCATGTTCCCAATACTAGATCAAAACTTAGAGAGCCCGGATTCTGGACGGAGAGAACACATCACGAGTAATTCTCCGAGCCCTCATGTCGCCATGTTTATCTCAGTTCAAACCGGGATACCTTTACCAAAAATTGAATTGTACATTGTCCATGGAGTACTCTTGATGTCCATTGGAATGACATTGCGACGAAAATCGGGCCATTTTGTTTATCAGTAGGGCAACGGAGAGTGGCATAGAGCACCACGGTTTATGCCAACCCTCGTTCATATCAAAGAAGGGTAAACTTGCCAGAGGGGAGTTCACGCTGTTGTCTACTTGCCAAGGAGAGTACTTTCCTGTCCAGGGTTGGATGGTGGTGACCGATGCCCTCGTTGCCCTCCCTCGCCATCAAGATTCGAGAACCACACTTGCAACTTAGTGATCTGCCTCTCTGTATGCAGTCACAGTCCACATCCGCCCCCATCGTCCCCAAGCATGTGGACTGCTTTGGCAAGAGTGATTTAGAAGCTGTTGGTGTTAGTGGCGATGATAATAATGTTGGTGGTGTTGCAGGGAGGGTGGAACGGCAGCTGGATGTTCTCAAAAAGTTGAAGGCAGATGGACAAAAAGAGACTGGGGGGGTCAGCCAATTTGGCTACTTCTATCGTCTATTTGGTTACTTTGTCACGGACAAAGAGCTCTGTGACAAAAAACGTATACATATATGAGAAACTACTTTCCGAAAACGTAAATGCTCCCATATGTACTTGGGATTCAATTCACTTAGTCGATCCGAACTCGAATACCATAAATTGACTTATCTTATGTTCCGTAAGTGGGTAACCAATGCTAGGGGGTGATAATACCTCTGACAGTAAGGTCAATTTGTAATTCTCCCGGTTCTTCCTTTGTCAGGAAACTAGATAGATGGCGCCTACATCAACAGATACTTTTACGAGTTTGGCAAAAAAGGAACCTCAGTTGAGAAGTCATCGGAAAATATAATACGAAGGCCGCACTTGGACCGACTTTGGGTAGTTTTATATAATATTGAAATTTTGCACAGTACAGTCAATCATCCGAAAAGCCGTGATCGTCTAGTGGTTAGGACCCTGCGTTGTGGCCGCAGTAACCCAGGTTCGAATCCTGGTCACGGCAGTGAAAGGTTACTGTCATGGCACGGGTGTTGTTTTGGCAAGTCCTCTATTTTGCCTTGAATATAAGTAGTCGTATCTACATTAATCGAACACGCGACTCGGCAAAGGCTTCTTGATATGAAAAACTGACTGGTCTTATTCTCATTGCCTCGTTCTAGCTCCTTCGCACATCTGAACCACCAAACTTCTGCAATTTCTGCTCGACGTGAACCAACATATTTTGTCGGAGTTATGATATCATGAGAAAGAGAGTGAACTGTAACAATGGATATATTCATATCTAGAACATCAAGCAGATATGTAAATACACTTTTGGGCATAAAAAGTATTTTTCTTTTTTAATAGTTCGGTATATTGTCAATAAACTTAAAGAATATTCTTTTCTCAAGAGGAGTTATATGTACCATTAACGAGATTAAGATCATATGGCTAATTTCATGGACTGGAAGCCTATAAGTATGAAAATACCTGTTTAATATTGTTTGAATTTTAGGTCAATGCACCCAAAACCAAGAGTAAAAACAAAAGAAAATCAAACCGAAAATGTTTTATGTGAAAAATGTGAAAATATGTTTTAAAGCACAACATGCACTTTTATCAACTCTATGTAAGAAACATAATAATCTCGTTTACAATAAAGTCAATCCTCTTCCCAGATTTCAAAATCTATCAATGATAATAACCTAGATAGTTACCTAAATAGTTTGTTCAGATCAGGTGTGTCGAACCAAGCTAGACACGAAAACTGTACAAATCATCATTTTAATATGACCAGTAACATTGTGTAGCACCCGAAAAGCCGTGATCGTCTAGTGGTTAGGACCCTGCGTTGTGGCCGCAGAATCCTGGTCAAGGCAGTGAAAAGTTACTGTCATGGCACGGGTGTAATTTTGGCCTTCACCACTTACCTTCCGAAACAGATGCATAGCCGAAATTCTTTTAATTAAATGCCTTATGCTCGCCCACGTTTCTTTGTCGAACTTTATTTGGAAAACGGATTAGTTAAAGATGGGCGAAACATATCTTACTGTATCCGGTCAAGCACAGTTGAAACATAGGACAAGTACCGGATCTATGTTTCCACAAAGCTGTACATGCAGCTATTAGGCCCACCCTCCTGAAATTAAACAAAAGAATTTGAACCTTATACCTATTTTTGAAGGTAAGAGTTGGCTGCAAAACAAGACAAAAAATTTATAGAAGCACAACACAACAGATTATTGCGACCCCAATGAAGTGTCCTAACCACAAGACGATCACGGCATTTCTAGGTAGAACAACCGGCTTTTCTTATCCAATGCTTTATGTTGGACTCTTGGACTGCTACCCCTAGGTGCCATCCATGGATTTGATTTAAAGGTGACAGCTAAGGAGTAGGAGGGCTTGAATGGGTCCTCCTAACCTAATATGTTGATGATGTGATCTTTGTCTATGGTTTGATAAGGCTACTGCCTTAGTGGGTTGACATTTCATTTTCTGATTACAATTTAACTTTTTAACTAATTTTTTAGTATTGAGAAGACACTATTGCCTTGGGGGCACATTTTCCAAGGGAAGGTTTGGTAGTTACACAAAATCATAATCTAAGTAAAAGTGACAAAGTCTTTGACAAAACAAGATTTGAGCACAAATGCAGTTCAAACGGGGCCATGACAATAATTTCTTACTGTTATGACCATGGCTCAACATAGCATTATTGCAGCTACAACAGGGCGGGCCAATTACTAGACATTCATGGCTTTTCAGATGATAAAGTTGACAATCAAATGTAGAGATATACACTTGTATTTACAAGGTTTAATTTTGTCATTTCATCATTCATCTAAAATATTGACAATTCAAAAAGAAACAAACGAGAAAGTTAACAATAAGAGAACTAACATGACTTGAAATTGATATCTTTTTAGGTAGTTGAAGACTTTTTTCAACTATTTTATTCATTTGTTGTAGTTAATGTATGAAGTACCTACTTCTTTCATTTTTGTCATCACAAGCAACAAAAAGATGCGAACTTTTTACTAGGCAGCGGACCCTTTTTGATTTATTCATTTGTCGGTGAAAACAAAGTATCCTTCTAACAAGCTTGCAAGTTAAGATAAATGACAATTTAAATTTATCCACGGTGCAGGTTGGCTAGGCATGAATAATTTTGCTCCATAAAATGACGACAGCTGTTTGTCTTCCCTTCACTTCTCAGGGGGAACGTTTGAATTCAATTGTTTGGAAACAATTTTTATTTCCAGGCGGCCCTCGCCGTGAAAGCTGTAGGAAAAAGGAAAACAGCAGAGAAGATTATTTGCCCAAAAAGGGTGTGTAACTGTGTAAAAAGACCCGCCTCTTATATCAGAACCAAGTACATATCCATTTGCTTCCAATTTACATGGAAAGTTCTTGAGAAGGTTAGATAGATATTTTTTGACCTTACCGATGTGAATGAGGGGTGGGGTGGAAACAATCTCCACGTGTATGACCATCCCCGAGGACTTCCAGCTGTGTGTACAGTGGGAGTGGTGAACAAACCAAGTCTAACTAGTTGTCTAAGAGTCCCAAAGCACACTTGAAAAAGATTGATCCACTATGCAAATATGTTTTGAAATTTGACAACTCGATGAGCCACAGGGGCTTGTCAAGTTGCCTGGACTATACTTCGCAGATTGAATTGAAAAGTAGCAAAATGAAGAAAAATGCTCATCCGCGGTTCATCACTTGATCAGTGATGTCATGAAGAACTCTGATCAAGATGGCCAGTTTTTTTTCTGCCAGGGATGCGTGCTCGTGCAAAATCGATGCTAGAAAATGCGATAATGCTACAATAATGCTACTTTTTAAATACCTTAAAAACAAATTCTTCATGGTGGTCATAAAGCATTTCAGTTCCAAAATTCAATTATATTTGGCACTCTTTGACATGATATTTTTCACGATTTTAACAATGTTTTTTCACATACAGTTAGAATTGTTCTTATCGTCAAAAAATGTTCTTCTTGTGTCAGAATTGATCATAAAAATAAGATAGCTTGATCTTGTTCAGTGCATCATAATTCAAAGCGTACATTAGCAAGAGCTGCAACAAGTATTTTTATCCGCAAAGCTTAATAGTTGTCCATCACTTCTATGTATTTTGAATATTTTCACTATTTTTCAAACTTGTAATTTGGTTTACCACAAATATGTGAGAGGAAATAGTTTTTGAAATACGAGCAGTGCCACTTGAAATGATGGGAAAAAAGATGAAGCATTTTCAGGCTTTTGAGGGACACTGACTGAACCCAATGCATTAGTAAATGGGACAAACACGCTCGTACAAGGAAATTTATAGTAACATATTTATGTTTACCTAAAGAAATCATTGAAATTAACCCATACGTACATTTACGTATATGTACATCCTTTTTAAGAGTGGGACTCGGTCGTCATACACGCACTGACCATTTCAATCAATTTCTTGATTTGTGCATAAACCACTAAATGTTATGGACGTGCTTCGATGCCAAAGACTAGTCATCATGGTTGCAACAATAGTCTTGTCATGTTGCAGGTTCGTCCTCTCCATAGCTTTCTTGAAGCTCAAGAAAACGCAATTTTCAACATATGCCTGTTTTGTGGAGGATTGCAGATATTTTCGTGGCTTATCCACTTGACCGCTTGACCGCTTTGCCTTATGCCTCAACCAATCTGAGTTGAGAATTTCGGTCGACGTAGAATCTAATTGGTTCTTGGAAGGGGTCAAGCGGACAAGCGGTGAAGCCGATAAGCCACGAAAATAGCATTACATCATACTATTTCCAATTTATTGGCCATAACGCTTCATTCTTCTTGCCAGTTATGAGGGAATATTGGCTAAACAGTGCGTAAATTTAGTGAATTGATGCAATCCAGGAATTTTGTTGAGCATAGAGGTTTCCTGAGAACCTTAAATTGTGAAACCTCTGTATTCTGGACTGTTTTGGTCATAACTGAGGAATGTATCAATTTGTAAGTTACTTAATGATTTCTCGCGCTATTTCAAGTATACCTTGAGGAGAAGTTTTTTTTTTTCAGTTGTGAAAACTAAAAATGAGTTTGGAAAATAGTTGAGTATGAAAGGTTTCTCAAGCTAATTGAGGTCTTTCAAGGTAAAGAGCAGACTTTCTGGCTTGCAACACATTAATAATGAAAATAAGCTTAAGAGGAGCATGCATTATCGGATGGCAACTTTGGGGGCCCCTTATGGGCAAACTGGCAACTTATTTTCCTTCCATGACAAGTTTGATTTTGAACTCTTTTTAAGGCGTTTTAGTGCCTTTTAGTGGCAAGTTTTTGCTTAATTACGTTTCACAATATCAAAATAAAGTGTCAATAATGAGAAACACCAACTTTTGGGACAAAAAAATTGTTTTACACATATAATGTACTCATTTAAACTACACATGAATATCTCTTCAAAAACAAACTTGCCACTATTTAGCTAGTCAGTCTCCTGATTTCAAAACGTGGCTCTAATTTTTTGAATTCTTTTTGCACCCAAGTTTCTGTTTTTTCCCAAACGTGTATGATTGACAATGGAACAATTTAAAACCAACGTCGAATAATAGCTATTTTTTCAGAAACACATGACAACAAATATATTCGGTTCGAAGATGTGATGTTTTCTGTACTAGTCTGAATGCGCACTAGAACGAGTCTTCCAATTTTCTAAGCCATTTCAATCATCTATATATGGCGTGTAAAACGTTCAGACCATTCCCTTTCTTTGCTCGCCATCGAAGACAAACCAAGTTCCAAGGATTAGATCCAATTGCTGCTTGAGAAAATGACAAGGCTTCTAACACCCTATCATGTTGGACCACGTCTAGTTCAAGCCAAGGACCCCTGCATCTCTGGACATGGCCTTGTCACTGGCAGAGGAAAAACGGATCCGAACATTTCCGTACTCTTCTACCTTTCTTGATTACTTTCGGTAAATCATTGGTTTGACCACGCCCGTACAGATTCAAGAAGTCCATTGCCGAGGTCAGAAAAAAATACTGCTTTATCCTCCAACAAGAGCTCGACCCCCACCGGTGTCGTTGAAGAAGAAGTACTTGGCATGTTCAATCGGAGTTTGGCTTGAAGAAACCCTCCGGTGGATCTAGAGCTCAGGGAGTGATAAAAGCTGTTCATCTGCAGTGTTTGTTCCTTAATGAACCAAATTCCAATTTCTGTTGATATTATTATCCAATCACTGCCATCTGAGAAATGGTCCACTGCACCGTGAGCCTTTCGACAACCTTCCTTGAACGTTCGGCGATCTTGGAGGAGCAAGGCCCGAGAAATGGATTTCCAGAGAGAGAAAGCCAGAGGTAAACGGGATAACGCTTCCTTGAGTTTCAACGTTCCATGCCCCTAGAACGTGGGACGTATTGAAAAAGCCGAGAACCCCGGGAAAGGGGAAGAGACACTTGTTGTCCCAGAGTTGTGGAACAAAGCACATCAACGCACATTTCTATTCAATATCGTGCGTGAGGAAAATCAGTGAATCGAATCGAAAGTGCGGAAGATTGAGTTGGAACTCGTTTGTCGGCCTTGGAAGGCGTGAGGTTTTCGTTGGTGAAAAATGAAAGCTCCTAGTGGAGAAGATGGTTCTGAGGATGGTTTCAATAGTCGCGGATTCTTGATTAGTGAACAGAATCGATTGATCACTGCTGTGCTTCTGCCTGCTTCTACTGTGAATCCTGGTGCTGCTGATGAGGGTAAATGAGTGTCTAAAGTGAAACGATTGGTCAGCATGCCCATCTTTAGACTGAGACGAAAAGCTCCTTCAGTTAGTGACTCGTTGGCCGTGGTCGGCCTTCGGAAGGCCCTTTTAGTGGGTGAGTGGTGTAGTAATACTATCTCTCTATCATACGAAGTTGCCTCAAATCGTTTTCCTTCAAATTGTGATTCTACATGAAACGAAGATATTTTAATTGGCATTTTTTCTGATTTCATATTGCCGTGAAAGGGCGCTATTTGGTTGAGGGATTGGGAGCACATGTGCCCAAGGGATTTTTAACAAGGCCACTTATTTGCGACGTCACACGGCCCGAACAAAACGGGAAGAGGCACGGTAGATTGCTAAATAAACTACTCTTGCCTTGCCTTAAACGCAATTTGTCTTCCGGACATATAAATCATAAATAAGGTATTGATAGAATTATCCAAAAAACAAGACAAACGCATTACAATTCAATTAAAAGGAATCGGCCTAATCGGCCCTTCATTTGGTTCAGGCTGACTCACAAAGCGCCCTCTGAAGTGCAAAACGTAAACCCATTCTCTTGCAACGTAAGACGGCTGTAGGTCTGAGTTGGCTTTTTTCCTAATTCTTCGGACGGTTTAACCCCTATTGTGAAGGTTATCCCCCGCTGAATCTAAGCACATTTTTCCAATTATTCAGATATTGATGTAGGAAGTACTTAATTCATCAACGCACTAAAAGTGGTTGGCTGGCTCTGGCTCTGAAATTTTGCTTAAGAGCCAGTCCTAGTCTGACTTTAAGCCAACTAACAAATCAACATCGCACCAACACCCAAATGAACTTTTCTTTCCAAACATGATTTTAAGATTAAAAGCGAAATTAAATTCTGAAACCTTTCCCCATGCAATTGAAATCTTTCAATTCCAAATTGGCTTTTGATTCCTCGATAATATGGAAAGGCAACTTCCAAGACAATATCCCTTGTCTTTCAACTCATGGCCTTGAATTCCGTACTAAGACTCGTTTTGGGCTTTTAGCGTCAATTTTTTGCCTAGAGTACTTCAATAATTATTGTTCACGAGGGTCATGATGTTTGCTTTCACAGGATCGTGTTTATTATGGACTTTTCAGACCATTTGGAGCTCTAGGGTGCATTCTAACTCCTGGCTATAATTAACATTGTCTAGCGTAATTGAGAATGAATAATGTTCTCGTCATTACAAGAAAACATCCATCCGGAAATAGACAGAACTTACAACAAATCAATGACAATCATGTCTTCCCAACCGTTGTAGAACTCTGACACGAAAGTATTCACATTTTCCCGATCTCAAATTCAAGAGCCAAGAAATGATTCACTAAAAGAAAGGTACAACCAAAGGCAAACCTCTCCCGTGTTTTCGTTTAGAACTCAGATTGTGAGACACTTGATTCCACAATGAAAGGTAGCTCCGATGGGGGGAATAAAAAGTTTCCAATAATCACTCGCGAGCTGCAGAATATCAAACTCTCTTCCATGGAATTTCCGTTTATCATGGAACATGGAATAGCCTTGAAATATCCAGGTAGACCGTTGACCTTCGGGAAACCCGGTACTTCATGCCATTATTCCGTTACATTGACATAGACCTGTCTCAAGATGTCTGAAATTAGAATTAGCGGATTTTTTATCCAGGCCTTTAGAATTTCA
>NC_081445.1:9143301-9143404 GCF_007210705.1 Tigriopus californicus | reverse complement strand
TGTAGAACCTTTGAGTACACCATTTCTACCCCAAAATCATGTAGACAATATGTTGACTCATTGAACAGATCCTCAACGGTCTCCACATTTGTCCCAAATTTCA
>NC_081445.1:9142374-9143259 GCF_007210705.1 Tigriopus californicus | reverse complement strand
TGAAACTTCAATAAGTGGGCGAACAACACACTGGATTGCTTCTGGTTTCCATGGAATATCCTTCAATATTCATTACGAGTTCACCTCCAGGATATGATAAATGAATTTCCAGCACTGTGTGCAGGTGCCTAACGGAGACAATAAGAATTGCAAATGTTACCTTTGCAAGCCAAATCTTTTGGAAACGAGGTTTTGTAAGGTTCACACCTTATTTCATTATGCATGATGCATTTCTTTCAAATGTGAGCGCACACCAACGCAAGGATTCATAGCTACATTCATACTATTTCATTTGTTCACCTCTAAAAGCAAGGTTTAGGGAATCAGGAAATTCAGTGAAAGGAGCATTGTCGGATTGTGGGTATGAAAGTCTCCCATTGGTGGCTAGTTCGGGATTTCGCGGATATACTATTTCTATTAGGGACTTTTTCCCAACCCTAAAAATTCATCTGATTGCTATATTTTGTATAATTGCTTGCATGCAGAACGCAGGAGGCAATCCCGACTAGTACTAGGGCGAGTCCTTTGATTTTTTGACTTTTTAACGGACAAAAGACTCGCGTCTAGCAGAGGACTCAAGTCTTTTACTAGCGACAAAAAAATTATAACATATATTTTGTTAAATTTCAATGTTTCTTCTTCTTCTATGCTTTAAGGATGAACAAGACTCGCCCACTTCCCACACCCTCTGTTTTGGCTCTGAGCTCAAGATGGAGCTTATTTATATTTTCCAGCATTATTTTGGCGCCAAACGATGGGAGGGTTACCAATCGCCAAAATGCAATAGAAGTTACATCTACGTAGAGGACTAGCCCTCTAGTTAGATCATTTGTACGTGTATGCCCCTATCTGCTCAACAGTTACACTTAATGAAAGCTAAGGGGA
>NC_081445.1:9142257-9142338 GCF_007210705.1 Tigriopus californicus | reverse complement strand
ACTAAAAGTGGTTGGCTGGCTCTGGCTCTGAAATTTTGCTGAAGAGCCAGTCCTAGTCTGACTTTAAGCCAACTAACAAAT
>NC_081445.1:9112266-9142242 GCF_007210705.1 Tigriopus californicus | reverse complement strand
ACTTAATGCAACCTATAAAAATTATCTTTCCGACCGCTGGTTATTAATAACTCTTTGTAGCTTGTTGACTAAACAGTTTATTTTAAAGCATTGTCAGGAAATGGTAAGGTTTGAAAGGCATTTTATGCACGGAAGTCAAATGGCGTTGCGCCGTCGTCTTCAATGAACTGGTTAAGGGACAATTGCGGTCCAGACCTTTCTCCTATGAACTGTTTTGTCAGGGGCTAAGTTCAATCTAATACCAACAGACTCGTTTTTTCTTTGATTGACCCCCTCAAGGTGTAAAAGGGTCTATATAGTACAAAGAGATTTTTGATCAGCATGCGCTTCTTATTCAAGGTTTGCGTAAAAATAGTCGTTGATGTGAATGGAAGTTACATCAAATGGTGTTGAATTGGATAAGTTAGAAATTTCAACACTTTTGAACTAAAAACGAGAGCCAGACAACGTTTTTTGAGAACGCTCCGATTTGGATTCCCACCCCTGCATTGGATCGAAGTTGGTGCTGTGTGTTTTTAGTTTCCTGTAACGATATGACACACTTAACGATCGCCCATGGTTAAATGTAAAAGAAAGCAGAGATTTCCAAGAAGAGAGAATCCTAAAAGGGATAAGAAGCTACGATTTCTAAGGGCCTTTCATCTTCAAATTACTCATTGACGAAGGGCCCCTTGATCTTTTTTCTTGTTAATTCGCCTTTCATTGCTAGACGAAGTTGTAGAGTCTGAAAGTTCTCAGGCCTTTATCTTCTTCTAAGATCATATTCTTTCATCTTCCCAGGTTAAGAACCCATTACTTGATCAATTCTATAATTTACCTCAGTCCTAACGAGCACTGCACCAACAACTATTATTCCCGACCTCGATATGGGCTCTTCTTACATCAGTTTCTGTTGGCCGTACAAGAGCCATAGATTGTCAATTCAGCTCAAGGTATAAATAGACAAAATTGAGTTTTTCCACCACTTGGACCCATGCTAATTGCCATTGAGGTCTTGTTTTAATTAGAGCTACTATAAGTAGTAGTTATATATGGATAGTATTCTACTAGTCTCAATCACTAAACCGAGGCTAAACCTGATCATGAAGAATTCAACTTTTCAGTTGAGAGCTCTGGATCATAGTCCTTCCTTTCGGAACCATATTTAGGGTGAAGAGACGACAAACCTAACGAAAACCCAGCTTTTTGTCGCTGATGATATCATAAATAATTGACTTCAGTAAGTACAGAACTTGCGGTCTCTGGCCTTTGGCATGTGTAGAACCTTTGAGTACACCATTTCAACCCCAAAATCATGTAGACAATATGTTGACTCATTGAACAGATCCTCAACGGTCTCCACATTTGTCCCAAATTTCAAAACTCATGTCCTAGGCTCTCTTGGGTCTTGAGCTTCATAGATATCGTCATAAATGAAAATGAATGCAACATAATAGACTACGCCGCCACGAATTGTCTGTCTGTAGGAGAGTAATGGTGTTTTATATCGAATTAGCTTTTTGGCAAGGTATAACAAATACAAATATTATGATTTAAATATGTTTTAAATAGAGCTGAAATGAAAGACACGCCATTCCGCAGATAAAATTTGACCCACAACCAAATTGATAAGGTAGATATAAAACTTAAAACAAAAGGGGCGTTTGCAAACAAATGTTTAACTTCTTTGCACTTTAAGACCCTGCTAACCTCTTTGGCACATTTTAACTTGGTAACAGTTGTCACTGACGAGCTATTTAATTTTGAATGGTTGCTTGGCCTCATTTTCGGTTTCTCTCCTAAATACATACAAGTTCATAAGAGTGCGTCCCCGTATTTTGTTTATCTTTCTTTGGGCCTTCCTTAATACATCGTCCACAAAAATCAATACCATTATTACTGAAGAGGCTCTCACTTACTGGCGGTGTGATGTATCATTATTATGCCTGCTGTACATGCTAATGGAAGTGAGAAATGTAGACACAACCACTTTTGTAGTAAGTGACATGTTAACGGATCATTTTGTGACATAAAACTTCGATTGGCACCGTCGATGAACCAAGTAGGGTCTTGAACAAATCATCCAATAATCCATTGTCAGGGCCCGATATTTTATGCACAGGGCTTCCCGGTAACCATACCAAAAAATCAATATTGAACTAGTTTCAACTCTATTCATACGGAGAGTCACTCCATACGAGTTATACGGAGCATAAATTATTGACAAGTTGGCGTTTCAAATGCCCTCTGACAATCATTTTCTAGGTATGTTATCTAATCTGGGTGAAGAAGACGATGGCGAGGACGATGTCGATGCCAAAAGCGAAAGTTCGTGTCTCGCTGACGAAAGCAGTCTTGGCCCCTCCGACAAAGAGACTCAAGGACCTGAGCTGGAAGACCCCGATATTGACAACATTTCCAAAGGCGTGGCTGGAATCTATACCGATTCTTCGAACACGGTGACCACTAGCTCAAGTTCATTCCAATCACCTTCCCTCAAGAAAACACGACGGGCTCGTTCCATTGTGCGGCAACAATCCAGGGTCTCGGCCGAGTTCCAGAACTTCGATCAAGCCCGGCAGTCCTCGTCGGATGACTCCACAGAGGCGTCTGGCACGCGATCCAGAGCCAATTTGCGCAGGGCCCGCTCCACCTCATCTCAGAGATCAATCCCAGTTCCTGTGGTGGAGCGCCAGAAATGCTTGACAAACGACGGCCAGGACTCCAGTGTTGAATGCTCTTCTCCGGACTCATCTTTCGCCACGCTGATGTTTGCTAGAGATGCGCCTAAGATATCGGCCAAGGACTTGCTAAAGATCCCACTGACTGCTCCCTCGGAAATTGGCACGCCTCCACCGCCTGCCAGATACACCAATGCCAGTGGACTGGGGCTGGAAAAGCAAAAGCGGAAGAGGTTCATTCAGAAGAGCCGAATGAGCTACTCCATGGACCACCAGCTCATGCCACGGCATCGTGAACCAAGTCTGATGTCTTTAAATGACACCTTTCAGGACACCGACTCTGAACCGGGGCGTCTTTTACTTCCCAGCCCTAAGGGCCCACGCCGGACGTCCTTCGCTCCCCCCAAGGCTTTGGGTTTGGCAGAGAAAGAATTGTTGGAAAGACGGCGGAAATCCGATCTACCTCTTCACCCTCACTTCCGAAGATCGTCCAATGTGACCTTTGCCCCTCAGACCAAGCTCTCAGATCATGGTAGAAACTCAAAGTTCGAAAAGGCGGCCAGCTTTCACACAGCTGAAGATCCACATGTACACCACATGAATTCCGATTGGTCGACCTCTTTGCCCATGGTCATCAAGTCCAATCCTCGACAGCCTTTCCGGAGCGTGTATTCCAATCGGTTGACTGTTCCCGACCCTTATGGCTATGCCGAAGTGACCCGGGTTGTTGAGAGGCCTAACCGGTTTCTAAAACGCCAACATTCCTTTGACAGAGGAAATGAAATCCAGAGCGGAGGCCGTGGCACGCTTTGCCATGAGTGCGCCAACAGTGTCGATCGCGGTTTGGATCAAGCCCAACAACAGGAGTACCGACCCGGTATACTAAAGCAACCCACCCAGTCATGCGACGGGCAGATCAATCAAACAGGCCATGTGAAGGTGACAGCCTTGTAGCAGGCATTTGTCAGAGCGGAATACTTAATTACATGTTTACCTATGAAAAGTCTTACCCACGAAATACATGATTTTCTTCTTTTTTTTTTTGAGAAAGCAAAGTTTTCTTGCCGGTTGAGCCGAGAAACAAGCGTCACGTGGGATTCCGACACACTTATTTGCATGCCACGTGTTCTTAATCTCCTCTAGTTAGACGTAGTTGGGCGGTGGTACTGATTAGCTTGTTGAATTGAGCGTCACGCTAAAGTTAAGTGTTTTAAGACCAAATTTTTCAAAGTTAGTATCTTCGGAAAGGCTTTTTGTTCGAACTTGTTCAATCGTGACAGAACTTAAAGGCTCGTCTCAATTTCGATAAGAGATCCAAAAATAGATACATAGAAAGCTTTCAAGGCAATCGGATTATGAAATGTCAATATCCGGAAAAAGAGGTCACATCATCGTCGACCATCCTATGAAAAGAACTCACCAGTTCAAACGTGGCTTATTCAACATATTTTGAGGAAAAATAGTTGAAGAGTCCTTGAGATGAAAATTTGGGAGTCACACATTCACTTAAAAAAAAGAGTATTTATCAAAACAAATACATTTTTTTGAATTAAGATTTGATGATAGATTATCGTCATTGCCTGATACAAAAGCTGTGAAACATGAGTAGGAAATCAAGCTTTGAGTTTTCCAGTCCAATTAAAGATATCCAAGTCCAAGGGACTCGAACGTTAAGAAGCGTTGTGCAGCCTTCAGTAGCGTACGTACTTCTGCGGTTACTGGAAACTTGGGGCATGAATTTGAAAGAAGGCTGTAACAGTTGAATTGCTTTGTGACTGGACTCGTTTTGAGGAGTATACTGCGTTTATTTCAAGGTTATGGTTTATTTAGTGCAGGCTGTTATTGTAGCAATATTTTTAGCATCAGATTGGTGAGAATTTTGGTTTGATGGAACAACATTTTTTCAAATCTTTTGACTTTTTTTCAGAAAAATTTAAGACAGCCAGTTAATTTGCTCAGAAAGAGCTTGGGATGGTTGTATCAGATGAGATAACTATCTCTATTTTGTCTGAACACAACCTCACATGCAACATATTTTCAGAGATGAATGGTTAGTCAAAAATCATTTCCCCTTATCAAACGACGTCAGCATTTTTGTAAAATGGTAGGTTAGGTTAAAGAACTTATAAATCTAGGCTACATTCTGTCGACCAATTGATCATGAAGCTGTCCTTTTTATAGTTCAAGTTCAACATTGTCTTGAAATATATTTTACTGTCTTGGGGACAAAAAGTGTATGTTTAGTTAGGTGTTCCACAAACAATTTTTTCTGTTGATATAAATCATCAGAATCGGTTCATGTAATCACTTTTGCTATTATGTTATGTCGTCCATCATTGTCGTTTCTTTTTGAAAAATGATACCTCTATATTTGGTAGCACCTTCTGTAAGCCCAAGAGTTAGTTAGTAAACTCCAAATTGGAACTGAAACGATTTCGATTTTCAAACAATTAAAAGGCGGTTAGAGGATAAAGTAGACGATAACTGATTTGTTCAAAGCATCACAAATGCATAACTAAACATTGATTGGAAGCCAAAGTTTTGGTATCGAACACAATGAAAACTTGTCTCATGCTCGAAAATGCGGTGGTAATCTGTGGTTGAAATATTTCAATCACAAAAGGTCAAATGTAATCAATCTCAATCCCAATTACTTTAAGTAAACTGAAGTCCTCAAACGTAATTCACATCACTGGTTGTGATTTTCTACAACAACAAAATGGTTAACCCTACCGTCAGAAACCACACTTCATTTTCCTTTCAGTTTAGCAGATCAAACCGTTCACCCTCTAGTTCAATCAAACCTAAGACTATATTGATGGTTCAAACTTTACACTCTTTCACCCAACCTCCACATTGAGCGCAAGGCAACCTCGTTCGAAAAACCGGCCGCTGTCAATCCGACCTCTGTCCAGCCTAATCCGCCGGCCATGTCCACTTCAAACCAGCCTCACTAGTCAGTCCATGTCCCGCTTTTTGGCGTCAAGGTTCGAACTTCAAGTGACGAAAACGCCACAACAACATCACTCGAAATCCCGCCCATCGTTCTACCCCCCGCCCACCTCGACCCGTGCCCGAGTCCAGCGGGTGGTAACGCTGCTCTCGGCTCCCGCGTCAGTATGGAATCGGCTGACAGTGGCCCGCCCCCTGCCCATTCGCCCGGCCAGTCCCATGAGCTGGCCGCCTTGGGTTTGGGCGTGTCTCATAGCCAAGCGACGGATTCGATGCCAGCCATGAACCCGGACACGCCCATGGATTCAGCTCCAACGCCCACGGACCCCATGGTGAGGCCCGGGCAACCACGAGTCCATGATTGGTTAGCCATGAGCTGACCCTCAAGTTTTGGAACAACTTTGTGATTTTATTGATCAACTTCATTTTGGGTTACTTTCCCATTTGATGATTGTGCCAAGTTTGGTTCGGTTAGGTGTATTGGGAAAAAGTCCTTGGTGGAGAATGGGAAGGAAACCGAATCGGCGGCTTAAGTCAAAACACAATTGAACCTTCTTGGAGATACAATATGGAACCGGTTCATTTGAGACAGTGTGGCTTCTTCGCCAAAGAAGTTCATGTGCCAATTGGAAACCTTGAAATCCAGGCCGAATGCCCAAAATTGGTTGGGGGATAGCTTGGATCAGGCATGGACTTCTAGAGATATCTAAGAAATACTAAAAATATCTCTACGAGTCCGTGGATAGGGTCAATGAATAAGACTAAATGAGCGCAGAAATATGAACTCGTTTATCTTCCATATGTCTGACGCATACATTTCAAGGTCGTTTTTGGACAATTTGGCCTGATTTCAGAACGAAGGTGAAGCCAACAGCTACGCTATGATCACGGCCGATGGACAGACGGTGCCCATCACCTACAATCCTGAGACGGGCCAATATATGACCCCCGACGGACAGCCCATCGTAATCCAGGAAGAAGACGAACAGCCACCCCCACCCGAGGAGCCGGAAGTGGAAGCCCAACCCGAAACCAAAGTGATCATCCCCCCAGAACCCGAACTCGTGGCCGCTGAGGTGTCGCCCGCCCAGCTCGAACCTGAGCCCATGGTAGCGGAAAGTCAAACCGATCCACCGCCGGATACCACGGATTTATCCTCATTAGCCGCCGCCGCCGAGACGCACTCCGTGTTAAATGCAGATGGCACATTGTCGTCCATGTCCTTGCAGAATATTCGAATTCTTAACGCGGACGGCACTTTGAGCCTCCCGACGAGTTTCAGCAATATCACGGCCGGGGGTTTAGGGTCATCCATGGCCTTGATGGAACAGCATCAGTTGCCGCCCTCCACCGCGCAGGTCATGACATCAGATGCTTCGGGATCCATCCAGATTTTAAAAATGGAACCGGGCACGTCGATCCCTCAGCCTCAGCCGACCATTCAATCCCAGCCACAGATTCGTATCGTCAATGCGGATGGCACGATCTCTAATCTCACTGGCAACATTAGGGTCATTTCCAGCCAACAACATAACCAACAACAACAACAACAACAACCACAACAACCCTCAGGTAGGAGATTCAATGATTTGTATTTGAGACCTTAGTAAGTTGTGTGATAAATACGTAAATACGAAAAGAGATATAAAGTAGAATCGTTGACACATTTAATAACTCCCTTATATACTCATTTAAAGTTGGTGGGAAGTCATACCTGTCTTTTAGGTGACCTCCCAATAAGACAGAGGTTGAGTGAGAGGATTTCTCTCTTTTTCCGCTCTAAAGCTGTGCAACTCCTTTATTCCATTCTTAAAGCTACGCGACAGATCCGTGTGGTTCGATCTGGAGGGTCTGGGGGCCTTCAGATGATCTCTCCCTCGAGTCCTGTCAAAACCATGACCATTCAGGAAGCGCAAGAGTTGGGTCTCTTGGGCACATCGGCCAGTAATCGAATCTCCAATATTCGCCTAGCCAGTCCCATGAAGAGTCAAACCTCTTCGTCCAATCAGGTCCTTATTCGAACCACGTCCCAAGGGGCAGGTTCGCAGATGATCCGCATTCCCGCCTCCAGTGCGGCCTCTCTGACTGCTGGTTCCATTCAGCAAATTCAAGTTGGAAACAAGATCCAATACGTGCGAGTGCTTGGATCCGCTCCAGCTGGACAAATGGTAAGTGACAGTTCGACCTTTCAAACGGAGAAAAAAGTTTTGCTTGGAACGGATATGTGGATGCCAAATGTCACCTTTCAGAAAACCCGGGAAAAGTTACGTCTTTGAGAGTATTTCAAAGTTCGCTTGGCCGAAACTTGGTTGTACGGTGGCTCAGTTATATGAAATGTGAATGGTCGGAAATCTATTTTGCATCAAAGTACTTACTTGTTTCAGTCTAAGCTGGTTTTGACACTAAATATGTTTCAGTCAGACAAAAGAGAGGCCATTTTGAATGCGTAATCATCTTAAAATCATCCTCGAAGTGTATAGTTATTTTGCCTTAACTATGACTAAATTTAATTTGCTGCGCTAACTCTTGTTAAACTTTAGTTTGATAATGTGGTAACAACGATTTAGCCATGTATAATAATGCCCTATTTTAGTTAGAACTTAGGTAGAAACGTTTTGATGAAAACGTAATTGTCCATGGAAAGTCTCACAATCGTTGAAGCTGCGGAAATCGATGATCTTAAATGTACTTTCAAATCCAAATCCGCAAATCTTGCAAATATTACCTAGAAGTAAGTTCGAAACTATGTTCATTTGGTATAGATGGTGTACCAGAACCTTGTCAAAAAAGATCTTCACATCACATATGAAGAGCCAATGTGTGTACCCAATTTGTTCTGAGCGATTCGCTAAAGCCGTTGTTCATAGTTCCAAGTACAGAATGCCCCTTGATTCGTGTGAGTAGGATCGATTTTCATTTGAATAATTAAAGGGGGCCTACCTTGCTTTTTTTGTCTGTGAGCGGATTCAAGGACCTTCAGATTCCCTCACTTCTACCACAAAATGATCGCTTCTTCGGCTGATTCTTAAAAGAGGGTTCTGGAATTTTGTAGACAGAATATCTAGAATTATCTGTGACTCTACCGATATCATGAATTTACGTGAGAAATCGTGTGAAAAGAGCTCTAAAAATAACATAGTTTTCAAACAAAATTGGCACTTGGCTATTACTTTGATCCAATATCTCTTGTCTCTCAAATTGTACTTTAGGCGGAAAAATACGAAAAGGGGCATATGACTTTCATGAAAGTCCTTTGATGAGCGGAAAACACAGGGTCCCGTAATGGCATTGTCAAATGTAGCTGTTAATAAGTTGACCTAATTGTTACAATACAAATAAGTTGAAAAAATATAACTGAAACATCCTTTCAAATTCCACTTTTTGCGGGGTATTGTGGACAAACGTTGTACACGTGCGTTGTCTCTTTGATGAATCTGAATTTTACGACCCCTCCTCCCTTTGACACAATTAGGTTTCCAAACAACCGACATACTCCGTCAAAGGCAATACGCCCATATTGCCTGCCACGGCGAAAGCCACGCCCCTTCCTGTGGCCATCAAGGGTGTCAAGCTCTCGGTCCCACCCAGCCCACAGAAGCAGCGGGCCATTCTTCCCTCAGTCAAGGTCGAGTCGCATTTGATCGAGTCCCAGGTAAACTACCACGAAATATTTTAACCTTCTACAGTCCCTTAAGCCTTCCTCCAAGAGGGTTATTAGCGAATAGTGGGACCTTTATGATGGAACTCATGAATGTTTGAATTATTGATGGGAAGAGCTTCGAAGGATAATCAATAAATCTTAGTAATTAGTGATGGGTTTGAACGTTAATTTGAATTGATTTTGGTAATTAATTTTACGGCTTGACCGGATGACAGAGTATTGCTGTTGAGACGTAAATGAATTGTGCCGAATTCACAAACCAGCAGGATAATATCATTATTTAGTCAAATTTCAGTGAGCACTAGTAGTGCTGTCTCATTGGATAAAGATAGTTCATTTATTATTTCATATGAAATACGAAAAAAAATCCATTTAGTACATGGAACATGATTTCCTTGAAAACACGAAATTGTACTAATTTGATTACAAAAAAAACCCACAAACTTCAAATGTAACCCTGATTTTCCTCTTGTCAAACTAGTAAAATATTTGCCTTGTGGTAGCTGTTTTCAAATCATGAAAAGAAAAAAAAGAAAAAAAATGCTTGTCAAAATATGAAAACCAAAATTTTCTCAAAATCCTAGGATTGACGTTTCAGTCTAATCTCACTTTCGACAAACATATTGCCTATCTCTCGAAGGAAGTGTACCGTACATTGGGTATTCTCAAAATGCTACATAACGAGGTCTCGAGAAGCTCGCTGAAGGACGTGGTCCATGGTCTGGTCTATGGAAAAATCTGCTACTGCTCGGCAATTTACTTACAAGTGCGTTTCACTGAACAAGACCCACTCAACAGCTCTCAAAATCGACTCCAGATTGCTCTCCATGACGTAATGTGCTTCTTGTCGGGAAAAACAAGTAACGACCATATTAGAATAGAGCAACTTTTCTCCGTCAATAGCTTCCATTCACTGAGCCAAATTGCAATTCAGAGCTGTTTGGTGGAAGTTTGGAAAATTCTCAATAATCAAACAAAAGAAATAAATAAGTGTTTTCTTCCGGTAGTTGATCTTCCCATAGCCACTCGAAGCACAATAAGACATGGCCTTCGGCCTCCTGCGCAGGGCAACCATTTTATTATCAATGCTGTCAAACTGTACAATGCTCTCCCCGTTGAATCTCGAACTGTCCAAAAAATTAGCTCTTTCAAGTCCGCCATCAACCAGTCGCTGCCCACTTATCCCCTGTGATTTGTTACCTCAAACTGCATGTCCTAGTCACTAACTAATCTACACCTGATCGGTGTGGCATGTACCAAAGATGAACCCACCATGAAAAAAGTACTTGTACTTATAATTACATCCAAATCAAATCAAACCCTTAATCCACCAAAGCTTGGATACTTGAACCCTTGTACCCTCTACCCTTGTATATTCGTCATTTGTTTCACCTCATATTTACAAAACATAAAAAAACCGTCCAAAACACTTTTTTTGCAGATTTAGGCCATCTTTTTCTGCATAAGTATCGTTAACGCTAGTTTTTCTTAAAGGTTACGGAACCACGTTAGTTTTTATAAGGAGTTGCAATATCTTTCAAACCCTGCCTAGCACAAATTACTGTCATGTTATACTTGTTCTCTTTGATGGCGAATCCAAGTTTGAACCGGGTTTTACTCCATTCTTAACCCAAAGCCCCTACAACGTCTTGACCTTAACCATTCCAGTCCAATGCCAGCACTAACGCCCTCTATGAAGCTTTCCTCAATCGTAAAGAAGACCGCAGCAAGACCGCCCTTCAGAATGATTTGCTCCCTCTTCCGGCTTCTTTTGACGAGGGTGGACACTCAATGGAGACAGAGGGCACCACCTCCCCCATGCCCTCAACCATGTATGAACCCTCTGGAGTGAGGCCTCGTAAACCATGTAATTGTACCAAATCCCAGTGTCTGAAGTTGTAAGTCGAAAATTTGGAGGGATTTGATATCAGCAGCTTGATTTTGATCGAGTTTTAATTTGTCTTTTTTATTTTTATTTTAGGTATTGTGATTGCTTCGCTAATGGAGAGTTTTGCAATAACTGCAACTGTGTCAATTGCTTCAACAACCTTGACCATGAGGAGGATCGTCAAAAAGCCATCAAGCAATGCTTGGACCGGAATCCAACCGCATTTAAACCTAAGGTAGATTAAACTTTATTGTCTTAGCAGCGGCCAAGAATGTAAAGATACAGTTGAGTTTGCTTTTAACTGCAAGATTTTAGTCTTCAGCTCAGGTGTTGGTAATATAATTATTGACCTTATTTGTATAACGCAGGGTTCTAAACGAGAAACAAGCTAGTCTGGCCAGGAAGAAAAAAAAACAAAAATACTTTTTGAAATGTGTCCTCTGCCTCGAATTATTTCTTATTCCTTGACTGTAAATGCTCTTAGAGAGTATGTATGTAGGTGTTGATCCGGGAGCATCTTTTAAGTCAGAGCATAGCTGGATTCTTGGACACGGTCGTCTCCTCTCCTCTCGTCTCACCGGTCTCATCACGGTGGTCAAAAAGCATTATGAAGTGTTGAGAAAAATATTCGAATCCATCTTTTCCAGTTTTCTACCTCGTAAAATTATAAGGAGCAATTTTGATCTGATTGATTTACTGCATCCTGGCCCATATGGCTAAAACTTATCAGGATTTTTTTGAATATTTCTGTGAACCTTCAAAAAGGCTTTTCGACCACTGTGGCAGTCGTCTCATATCTGAGACGAGACGGGTTAACTGATCATCCAAGAATCCAGCTTTGGACATGATTTTGACCAAATAGTTTATAGACAGAACGTTAAACAAATATCCCCAATATTATATATTGGGGATGCTCATATTCCTATATGAAACACGCGGTTATGACTAGGCCTGGCCAAAACTTGCAGATAAATATATTTGGTCTTTTGTTGACCATAATTTATTTTATTTCTAAAATTGACTTGAATTCATGGAAAGTTTCATCAACTGCAGAAATATTGATATCTTTGAGCTGAAATGGGATAGTGGACTAGAAAATGTCAAATATTGCTGAAAAAAAGCAAAATTTGCAGAAAAATTTGGGATATGCAAGTTTCTTTTAAAATTTGTACAATTTGGAGGATGCAGGTTTTGGGCGGCCTTTGTGATGGCCAATAACAGTTTTGCATCAATCGTTAGAAGGGTTTGTTCCTTAATCCTCTTTACCAAATTAGAAATTAAACATCAAATATTTTTCATTAAGCTCGACTAATGGGAGTGAATGCAAATCATAGATTGCATTTCAATCTCATGTTCCATTGTTTCCGCAGATTGGTCGCTTGGCCAATGACGGTGAGAGACGTCACAACAAAGGCTGCAATTGCAAACGTTCTGGATGTTTGAAGAACTATTGCGAATGCTACGAAGCCAAGATCCCGTGCACGGACGCCTGCAAGTGCATGGGATGCAAGAACGTGGAGGAGGAAACGGGTCGCAAGAAGGAAACCGGACTTCGACAAAACATGGAGATCAAGCCTAGTCTCAAAGCCAAACTCGGCCAAGGCTTGGCCTCAAGTGCCAGTGCCTTCAGCAAAAACCCCAACGGCTCAAAGTACGTATACAAACACAAACTCACATACTTAAGCAAGCACGCATATGCATAGACTACCGTGATAGGAGTTGGAATCGTGTTGGTTCTGATACAAACTATGACACTGCCTATGAGAACCATATATGGTCGATGTGATGACTAGCTTCGCTGGCCGGGCGAGGTTCACCCCTCCGATCCTAGCACCCCAAATACAGGTTCGGAAGAGATGGATCTGATTTGAATGTCCAGGAATTTTTTCTTTAAAAGGGGGTTTAATGACCTGGGCAATACTATTGATGAATGAAGAAAGGGGCAGAATGACCAAAAATTGATGATTCACTAGTCATTGACGAAGTCACGCCATTAGTTTTGAACTTCCGCCTATTTAGCCGCTCACAAGATTGTCGAGAGATTTTTGCCAATAGCTTGAGATGGTAACAAACATTAGCTAGTAATATGAAATATTTTCATCCCTCTTTCTGTTGCGTAATCGATAACATTTATTACCACGATTTTATAATGAGTAAAAAGTTATTGCTTCCCAGCTACATATAAATGATTGGACAACGACTTTTTGTAAGGACATATGGGTAGCATAAGAGTATTAAGATTGGATTGTGTTGTAATTAATACATCGTGGTTGTAAATCCGATTCTTGGGGCTTCGCCATAAGATATCGCCCTAACAAGAGCNTCACTAGTCATTGACGAAGTCACGCCATTAGTTTTGAACTTCCGCCTGTTTAGCCGCTCACAAGATTGTCGAGAGATTTTTGCCAATAGCTTGAGATGGTAACAAACATTAGCTAGTAATATGAAATATTCTCATCCCTCTTTCTGTTGCGTAATCGATAACATTTATTACCACGATTTTATAATGAGTAAGAAGTTATTGCTTCCCAGCTACATATAAATGATTGGACAACGACTTTTTGTAAGGACATATGGGTAGCGTAAGAGTATTAAGATTGGATTGTGTTGTAATTAATATATCGTGGTTGTAAATCCGATTCTTGGGGCTTCGCCATAAGATATCGCCCTAACAAGAGCAACCAATGGCAAAATTAGAGGCATTTATTTCATTTTGCTTCCACATTGATTATTTGACCGTTTGACCCAATATATAACTTGATATCGAGTCCACCTGACCCTGACAATGATCTAAAGAAGTTTTGAAATCGCTTGATTAACCTTGTTATGCGCAAAATGAGGTCAAATATTGGGCCAAAGTGTTGAGAAATCGTTTTTTTTTGGCGCTCGGTTACATTGGTAAATATTATAAATACGGTCAAAGGTAACAGGGCCTATTCTGATTCACATAGTGAGTAAATCAATTTTTGTAAAGTTCTGAAGTTATCCGTCAGTAAGTATATGTAGCGCCATCTAGTTTGTTATGCACCGGTGCTCTCTGACAATATCGTTTGCCGTAATTGAATCGAGCAAGGGAACAAATTTAAAAATGTCTGTGAATTTGAATGTTTCCAGTTATCTTACATTTCGAAGCTTAGATATGCTAGAGAATGGCTTTAGTTCGGCAATTGCTCGATCGGTTTATTTTCTGAAGAAACCGCGTTATTAGTAAATACTGTATCCTTCAAGGGTTTAACCATTTGATCATGGCTATCTGAATGAAGAGATTCTTTTTTTGAGTTCAACTTCAATTATGGTACAATAATGCTATTTCACTGCTTTCAATACCTTTTTCGTGAATGAAACTATTGAAAAAGTGTATTTGAGCCAAATGATCCAATTATTCGGTTATGATAAAAGTATTTCTCTGCGTGCCCCCTAAATTGTCTCTTCAGCTTAAAATCTTCATAATTCGGATTTTCTGAGGCCTGGACAAATATCAAATTCATTTACCACACCCTCGCCAAACTTTGGTTGAAAATATTGTTATTTTTAAGATTATTTAGAGTGACATTACTTGTTATGAATAGCGTCTAGTGACTGAATAGATATTTGTACTATTTTAAAGAATTTTCAATGCAACTGAATGAATGCTTCCATTTTGGGTATCGCTCAACATTAGAGTTAATTTTGTTCCATTCCACTTTTCAGACAACCCTTCAGTTTCATCAATCCCGAAGTCGTGGAGGCCACGTGTCAATGTCTGTTGGCTCAAGCCGAAGAATCCGAGCGCAATCAGCAAGATGAAGCTCAAGTAGAGTCTCTGATCCTGGAGGAGTTCGGCCGATGTCTAGTTCAAATCATCGAGATCGCCAACAAATCCAAGCTGCCTACCTCAACGAATAGCGCCTCAGCGGCCAGTTGACCAACTCGACTCATGCATGAATTATAATGACCAAGATGAGGAATTTATTTTTGTCTAGTTTCAAATCTAATTCTATCCAAAATAAACATTAGCGAATAGGAGCTCCTCTGGACGAAGTTTTTGGTCCTGACCTGGTTTATCCACCGCTCTGCTTCTCGGATTTGAGTAGAGCTTTCCCAATTTGGAACTCGGAGAAAGGACGAAGACCTCGGTAGATTTTCGACTGAAAATGGACAAATAAAGGAAATAAGAGCTAGATCTCTGGATTATGAAATTCCATGCTATTTCTAGTCTCAAAACGCTCTTTAGAGAGTAGCTTAATTCCAGACACAAATACTGGACGTGATCGAGCAGAAAATGACGAAAAGTTTGTACCAGTAAATTGACTAAACCTATTCAATTTAATATTGATAAATTGACATTGAAGTCTCAAAAGAACTTTGAGTTTTGGCCATATTTCCTACTTTTTCGAGCTTTTTCACACTATTCGAGTGCTATTACTTTGTGAGGAGCTTATCTTCCTTATTCTGTCTTACTCCCCTTTCTTTAGGGCACAAAAAGGGGAAATTTCCTGAAGAACGCTTCAAATAAAATTGTATGCCGAGCATGTCATGTCAAAGAGTAAACGTTGCCAGGGGTCAAACATGTCCTTTTTTGCAACTTTTATCCCATATAATCAACTTCAACTTGAAAAAGACTAACTATTATTAGGTTTGCAATTACCCCACATTTAGCATCTGAGAATCAATGAGCAATAAAAAGGTTATGGCCTTTTTTGTATGACACATCTTTCTCATGAAACAAAATTCTTACAAAATCCGTATGGACGATGTTCCACTGGTCGATATATTGTGACACAGCCGAGTCTATGAGTCCTCGATGGAAAAAATATCGGCCATGCTGAGGCGAACTGAACGGATCCACTAAGTCAAATATCGAGCTTCGCTTGCTTCTACAACAAAAACGGAACCGATTAATGGAACGATGAAGCCTCGGTTTTCCAATATACCCTCAGTCCCATGGGATGCAAACCTCATTTTGACAGAGTGCTGATGTCGCAGGCCCTGGATTCCACTCATCAAGGCCACGATACACAAAATTACGAGGGTCCACTTGGCCATGGTTGAAATTATCTGCTGAGGAAAGCTGCCACAAGAATGGACAACTGATGGGAACGAAGAAGCTAGATAAATTGTTCAGGGTTTGTTGTAACAAAATGTCGTGCTTGTAAAAGAAAACTAGGCCCCAACACAGATAAATGGATCTACAAGCATTGCTTGACAGATGAAAACAATTAACAAGTACCCGACCCATGAAGAGTTAGATGTCGCTACATATTTGCAAGAGAACCTCCTCACAATCTTATAATTATATCTCCAAGCGGTCCTGTTAATTTCTGTATTTGGAATATTCTATGCATACCTACTTATGTTATCCAACGTGCAAGATTGACTATAATTTTTCATTTCATTTTGTAAATAAACTGGTTAACTATGAGACTTTTTACAAAACTCGTTCAGATTATTTCTTTGTGTTACTTCAAATGAAACGATAAGCAAGTCAATGTGGAAACAAAACTAAATTCATTCATTCTCTAGTTATCCTTAAAGATTAGTTCTGTTTAGTCTCTAGTTCTGCCATTCGGATATTTAGGCAGGCGCTGGTACAAGCTAACAAACTTGCCTGCCAATGCCAGTGATGCAAAAGTGGCGTTTCTAGCTGGTTATAACGGAGCTGACCTTTTCTGAAATAGGAATATGACAGAAGGGTCAGCTTCTCAAAAACGTGCTTGAAGCCCTGACTCTCGTACCACCAAACAGACGAACCTGCCAGAGCTTGCCTAAAAGTCCCCATAGCGGGTGTTACGTATCAGCTGACTTTCCGCAACCTCACATACCAGTTGCCCCGTGGGAGGCACAAAAAAAGAGTGCTGCATTCTCGCAGATGTCAAGCTTGGCTTTTAATGGAGATCATAGAGTAATCCTTGTGAGTTATTGAAATACAACACAAGATCAAGCTTCTGCAACAATAAGCAAGTCAACATTTCTCATTGTATTCTCATAATAGTGAAGTACCAGGGAGGGACCACACATACTTGCAATCTTATGCCATCTTTGTCTCAAAGGTTTAAAAATACGTTAACAAAAACCCTAGTTTGAGGAAAAACTAAGATGCTTATTTAAATATTTTAATACCTGGTTCTAGCTGGCTCAAAGACAAGTTATAATATTGCTATTAAAAATAAATCAAAAGATTAGACAGGCTTAACACCACCCCCAAAAGCAAACTATTTTTAGATGTTGCAATGACCCTGTGGTGAGCATTGCCAATGAAGCATGAATTTGTTGCTAAATAATAAAACTATTTTGCTTTGTTATGTTTGTCCAAACTCACAAGGTTTTGGCAATTGTAGATTTGGCTTAAAGATATAGCACTATACGTTAAAGTAACAAATGCCTTGACATTGGATAACTGGAGTATGGTTTAACATATCAAAAGTATTATTCCGAAAATAAAAGATAACACTCACTTTTCCACTTATCTTATGTTAAAAGGAGCAGTTGTTAATTAATAATTTACAATTCAACCGGCGTTGTCAATAAACGGATGTCGGGTTCATTGTCGGATGAAAAGAGTTGCCAGTGAAGACTTCAGCTAGGAGTTGACATAATATAAAAGTAACTAGCACAATCAATATCATCAAATACACGTAAACCATGATTTGGGCAATTTTCTCAAAAACTCAGTGCTAAGTATCTACATTTACTTGACCAATCAGGCCAATCATGACCAACCCAAAATGGCCTCACTTGAAATTCATTTTTTAAGTTGGGTGATTTACTTGGACTTTCCGTCATTATCTGAAAATACTTCTTAAATTACTCCAAATTCAAACGAAAAAGTAAGAAAAAAACCACTCGAGCAAGCATCTGCATTACATTGGCTCGGCTCTCCTTTTGAAAAAAGTCGTCGGCAGATTAGGGCACGCATTGTCACCTAAAATTGGTTCCGATTATTTTCCATTGTTATAAATTTTGGCTTCTTGGATCTTGCAGGCTGCGCCCGTCAGGGGTCGCTTTTCATGCTTGTACTCTTCTACTAGAGAACCGTAGTCTGGCCGATAGAACTAAATATAAAAAACACCTCGATTTTGGGTTCAGCTTACTTAAATTCCTAGCACCACAAAAGTGATCCAGAACAGAGTCAGACTTCATTGCTCTCAAAACCAACGACCATGTTAATTTGGTTCCCAAGATCAAAATAACCATGAAAAAGGCAATTCAGAATAATCCATGCTCTAATAGTCCTTTTTATTGAGCGGAGCAAGCGTCCTCTGCTTCGTCTATGTGAGGACAAACAACCGTAGAAACGAGAGAATACGCTCTAAGATGCCAGACTTTGCCTATAGGGGATGTCAAGTGAATGAAATTCATAAAAATGTGGTCCGGCACCCTGATTTTGGACACTTTTAAGAGGGAGAACTAAGACAAACATTATAGCCAACTCGCACCACCCACCCATTGAATTTTCAATAATCAAGTGATTTTGAGTAAGCTGAGTTACAAAACCCACCAAATGAACATGTTTGGGGTTAATCGGTGAATGCACTGCCAAATTGGGTATACCACAATGATATATGCTTAGAGAGGCATGTAAAATGGAAAAAATGTCAAAATTCAATCCATGCACAGTGCGGTTTGACTGGGCATGTTGTCTTTGATTTTACTCCGTAGAATAACTAACGTCAGTTGTTCACGAGCGCGTTTACTTGACAAACCCTATCGATTCTTCATTCAATACTCTCTTGATTAAGTACTGTGACACAATGAGTAAGCCGTCAACTCTTCTGGGAGACGTTTCAAATTATCTTTTGATAAATTTCCGATTGAGATACCTCCACGTAGTAAAATGTTCACTTTTTCAACAATAGATGCCTTTACATTCTTCCAAACCGAGGCCAAAGTGTAGCTAAAAATTTCTTTTCACACGGTTACAAGTCAAAACATTCTATACAACCCTTCAGGCCATTGATCGACTCTACTGGATGTATATATTTCAAATACTTTTTCAGCGCAACTATAATGTACTAGGGTGGTATCACAATTATTAGAATGAAGATAAGAAAGAATACGAGTACACGAGTCAGGTCATTGATAGGAAACAAAAAACTCATTTTTTGTGGGACGAAAAGGCAAGGGGAACTCAAACGAGAGTTGTATTGGGTTATAGAATCCATTGGCAACAAGGCTAGGTCTCTCGTTCATAAATGCTACGTTCCGGTTCCACTGGACCGGTTTCTTCACTCTCATTGTCCAGATTGGCATAAGGGTCTCGTCGAGTGCAGAAACGACCACGAAGGTATTTGATACCGGGAGCTAAATCAAAGAAATCGATTGAGAGGCATGATTATTCAACAGCAAATCACAGTAGGGGTAAGTAAGAACGTCTTTCAGAGTGGACAAGATGGCTACCAATTGCAATGGTTACTCGGTTGAATGAGCACAAAATCATAGGAGTTGGGTCAGGTGTTCCAAGGAGCACTTGAAATAATTTTGAACTCCGATCACAAGGCAAGGTCAAAGGTCATGGAGCTATCAAACATAGGTGCATATGACGAGTAAGTTTGCCCTTTAGATTCATGACTCGCTCCATTTCTATGTATGTGACAAGCATGTAATTTAACGTTTGTAGTTCAATTGGGCAAAATATTGGCTTCAGTGACCGACATGACGAGAAGAACGTAAAGTCGATCGACTTCAATAAAAAATAAGACCATTTTAGCCTCTTAGTCCAATCAATCCCGTTCAGCCATGCTTAAACTGAAGAACTTACCAAAAACCAGGTCGTTGTAGATGCACATGCCACAGACAAGCAGGGCGAAACCAAGGAGTTGCAACACGTGGAACCGTTGCCACCCAACCATGAGGGAAACGCCCCAAATGACCATGGTTCTGACACTATCTAGGACCATCCGGGTGGTGGCCGACATCTCCTTGGTCACGGAGATGCCCGCAAAGTTGAAGAAGGCAATGGACACAACGGTACCGCAGAAAGCGGTCATAAGTTGTCCATTGTGAAACAACTGATAGAGACCGTCGTAGGCGTCTTCGAGGACGTGTCGGGGATTGTTGCCAAACTTGGGTCCCACGGGAATGAAATACATCGGGATGAGTAACGTGGCCAGGGTCAGGAACCCAAAGGTGCCCTCCCAACCTACGGCCTGTAGAGGTGGGACATCATATTTGGCCAAGAATTTTTCTTCGTAAACCATTTGGGTGGCCACGATGACCTAGTTTCAGGAGGAGGACAGTTATTCTGCTTCTTAGAGACCACCAGGCTTTCAACAAGGTAGATGGCGCTACGCCTTTTCACATATCGTGCCCGATTTTTGGCCTCGTTTGTTGACTAACCAAAGAAGCTTGATGACTTCTAAACTCCATCAAATCATAGCCAGGCTTCAGTGAACTCGACATCAAGTGAACATCAAAACAAGGATGTGGAAGGTGCTCTATTGTTGGCTAATCTTTAGGGAGCCATCTAATGTCTAAATCTTAAAACTTCAATTTAGCTACACCAGAACTTCGATCATTGCTTGGTAGACAAGGAGCCAAAGGTAACTTACTTGAGCGCAAACAATTAGGATATCCCCCAGAAGTACATCAGAACTGGATTTATTGGACTCGGATACTAGGGCATTTAAGCCCTGGATGGATCCACCGTAGTATTCGGCATGGAACAGTGGGCTCTGGAGATTCGATTGGGTTTCCACCAATGTTTCGTTTTTGTGGTGGGCAGGATGGAGATAGAGCATATCACAGAGGCCCACCACAGCCAAGCCAATGATAATCAAACCAATGCCAAACCATTTGAACCACTGGAAACGTCTCCGCAAGAAAATCCTCGAGAACAAACCAGTGAAGATGATAACAGCCCCTGACAAGACGAAAAATTACTCGAAACTGCCAAAAACGCAAATTTACTGTTTTCCTTGTTTCGTCAAAAAAAAAACAAAAAAAACTAAGCATTATCGTGAATTTATGTAACATTGCTGGAAAGGGAGAACTGGCATAAAAACCCTGGCACGGCTTCTTTTCCAGTTTCGAAAACAGCTCCAAATTTAAGTGCCTTCAAATTCAAACCTGAGCTTCGAAACCGTTAGTATGTCTGAATGGTTAATTGTAATAATTCTTTCAAATTCTTCTCAATTAGCAAGGACTAAGTTTCGTGAAGTTAAATTTAGATATCCAGATGTCTAAAGCGTATCCCAGTGAGTAAAAGCAACGAAAATTAACACAGATATTTGAGCATATCAGATTAAAATGTTTCACTTTTCCAACCAGAGCCTTCTATGTTGACCATGAACTTTCCGGGTTATATATACATCTATCGTATTTATTTGAGGGATGGTCATTTCGACTTCTGTTCTTAAATCTTCACATCGGTTCAATGCATAGACATGACCTGCTAGTGTTTCAAAATCTTAAATAATGCCAAAATAAGCGTTCTTGTATGCCATCAGGGATCGATGTTATAATGGTCAGAGAAAAAATTCTTCCAAACTTTATCAATGAGCAATAACTCGCTATAGCTTCAAAGCATTTCAAGCAACAAAGCCTATCTCATCGTATTTCTAGGTTAAACACCACACAATTTCAGTTGAAACCCATTTTGCTTAAGAGCATAACGGATAAAATCCACCATGCAACTAGTTCCTGAACCCTAGACTATGGACTCATTGACTGACTGACCTCTTAGCATTTGAAACGATGAGGCATAGGTCAGGGTCAAACCAATGTATTGGATCGAGGTGGCGGTCATGTCGCACATGGCCGGAGGTAAGAAGATCAGTGGACTGAACGGGGTCTCGGGAGGACCCAGTTCCTGAGGCGCATCCGGATCGCGAGCCCGGGCCAAAGCACGTTGACGACGCCAACGGAGAGCATAGTAAGCCACCATGCACATCATTTCCCCCAAAAACATACCACAAGCTTGCAAGAACGGGTGATCAAAGCCTCTTTGCTGTCCATCCGAGCTCTCCGAGGTCATGGTATCCGCCCATCTTTGGCAAATTGGAACATTGGCACAATGACAGGGATATCAAATAGCTAAGTAAGGGCTTACTTGACTGAGAGGGTGTTGATTGAGCCCGTAATGAGCATAAGAGTGGCCAAGCTCAAATGGAACATATTCATGGTGAAGATGGAGGAGAAGAACTGACGGGTCTTGACACGGAAAACGCCCACGGAAGAGCAATCAAGATCCAGAGAGAAAGATGACCTGGGGCATAAGGCCAAGGCAGGGATATAAGATAGCCAAAACTCCCCTTCCCAAGAAGGTGAAGTAAGTATATGTGATTGGTTCGTCAGTAGGGTCTGCTGAATGTGATGCCTTTAAGGAACAAAGAAACGTAGAAGTGCTAGCTAGAGGATAGCCATTTTTCCCCAACATAAAACGCTGAGGTTGCGAGTTGCATCATTATCACTCTTGGGGACATTTTGAGCATTATCACCAGGTCAAAAGTGTGGGTGACGTCATGTCAGCTGAATAATTCAGGACTCAATCATAGCATTGCAATAAAGCTTGCAAATACTTTTTTTCCATTCAGTGAAAGCAAAGTGGTCGTGCATGTAAAGTGGAGAACCTGAGGCTTTTCTGACTCTGAAACTTGACATTGGATCCCGCAATGGCTATTTAAGCAGTCCTTTTTTTTATTTCATCAAAATGGCAAGTCATTAGTGTAAATATTTGTAAGACCCTTGCAGCCGAGCCCCACTGGGTTAGGAACCCTTGTATCTGTACTCCAGGGACTAGAGTTGTGAATCGGATTCCAAGAGTCAAATCTGATCTGATCCAAAAAGTCAGATCCAATCTGATTTGGAATCGGATTTGGATTGAGTTTGGATCTAATCCAAGTCCGAAATTGCAAGACAAATTAAATAAATGTAAATTTGTTTTGAGAATGGTTTCCTTCACAAGCCTCAACATGTGAGGGAAAGCAAAGATCTTCAAAGTTAAAATCTGTGAATGGACCTACTATCTTAAAAGCTAATACAATTGTGTGGCAATCCCAAACAAATAAGGAAACCCAAAATTTCAGAAAATAAGAACAGGATCAAAGTATTTGCAATCCATACAGTCAGTATTAGAATTAAGGAAATATGAAAATCTCACCATATCAAGCTTGTTAATGCGCAAATTTTCCACCATTTTGATAATAGAATTATATTCAATGGTATTAGAAATGAAACATATAATAAAGACAATTGTTACAAAAATGTGACATTATTGCAACAGGAAGATTATATTTTGACTAAGGCAATTCCACTCAATCTCATCATTTTAAAACGTTTAAGTGGCAAAAAAGCACATTTAGTTGAAGTTAAATGACCTCCTTTTTTTACAATTGAGTGAAACAATCAGATTTGGATCAGATTTTGCAATTTGTAGTTGAATTAAGCAAATATATCTCGGATTTGGATTCAGATTTGGATCTTAAAAAAAATTGGATTCCAATTCGAATTGAGCAGAAAAAATCGGATTTGAATTCGGCTTGGGCAGAAAATTTCAGATTCGGATTTGGTCGCATTGGGACAAAATTCTTGGATTCGGATTTGGATTACAAAAGGTCACTTTGGATTGGATTTGAAGATCCTGTTGGATCCAATGCACAGCTCTAGTAGGGATCCCTGCAACAACCAGTTTGATTAGGTTCAGTTAGGTATGTTTGAGTAAGGTTTGGTTGGGTTTGCAAGATAAAAACTTTAGCTCTGGTGGGGCACAAAGAGATTATCCATTTACTAAGATTACTCTATAACCAATGCTTGTGTCAAGGAAATCCAGTGCTAGGGAATGGGTACCCCCATACGTGGTTTTGTGAATGCACATTTTGAAATGCAACTGGGTAAAATTTAGTAATGTCGCATTTCAAAATTTGAGTTCACAACACCACATTTTTCTCAAGTTTAACAAAGTAAATTCACGCAACCTCAAACTTAAGATCTTTTTCATAAAGGATAACAATCATCGAAATAAAAAATCTTCGAACCTCGCTAGAAAATGTCTGCACAAGTTTTTCTCAAGACATGGATAAAAAACGCTAAATAGACCATCAAGCATGGTGTTCATTCACACAAGCTTTCACTTGGGTTTCAAAAAGTTTAAACACAAATATTTTGATTTTTAATGCCATCAAATTGCCAAACCAAAAAGCAAACACAATTTGGCAAGAATATGTCCTTATTTCTTCTCATGACTGAAAAAAGTTAACGTAAGGCAAGTATTCCACTCATTCATCGACGCAACAAAAATCAGGGTTATATATTGAGGGTTTCCGTCATGCAACTAGTAATGTCATCCGTTCACAGAAGGTTTTAAATGATAACCATACTCATAGCCTCCCGTGATCACTTATTTGATCCCATCAGTAGCAGCAAACAAGTCACTGCATTGTTTTGCATTTAAGACAGAACTTTGAAAAAATCGGGAGGAAATCTCTATGCATTGTTTCTTTCCCTCGTTAAAAAAAGAGAAATGATGGTAACGGGAGGGCTACAAATCAGTATGCTTACTACTAGGCCAAAACTTGCATCCTACACATTGCATAAAAACTGCAATTTATTATGCAATTTTAGCCATTTCAGCACAAAAATATCAACATTTCGGCAATTTGGGGTTGTTTAAAATAAAATTGTGAAATTGAAGTTGTCCTCATTTTTTTCTAAAAAATATGTTTGACATGAAAGTTCCGAATAAGTTACAGCTATATTAACAACCGACTGGATAATATCAGTATATCAAATACTTTTTCCTTGCACTTTTTTGAGACATACTATATTAAAGGTAGGGACGCAATATGCTGTTGCAGAACTCAGGCATCATTTTATCATACAATATCAAAGATATAGGTAGAAAATGTTAGTCTAGTTGATTGGTCTCACAGGCAGCGTGAACAATGCAAGAATCTTCTCCCAAGGATAAAAAGTCAGATGGCAGCTCTCTTGCTTGGCCTGCCATCTGAAAATGGGTGTCCCAAAAAGATATCCCCACGTGGTTTCGTGAGCACTTATTTTGAGGCCCTAGAAAGTGCGATCGCCAGGGCTAATGGGTGGGCGGATCATTAGAATATATTATTGATTGATTACAGTTTGGAAAAAGTACATCTAAATGTATTCATAAATGACATTTTTTTTAACTAGATGAAATTATACAGATAGAGGTAATAATCTTAAGTTAATTGCATAAAGAAGTTTAAGTGTTCATGAATCAGAGGTTTTTTAAATAGTGTTTGTAATATTTGATGGTTGGTTGATCCATAACACATAGAGGAGGTCATTAGAATATTAGATTGACTGATTACAAGTTGTAAAAAGCATCTTCATCGTGTGAAATGATAATTTATCCTTGTTTTGCCTTGCATGCGTCACTTTATACATTCGATGTGTCATTTTATATTTTATACATTTAGTGTGCCAAATTCTATTTTACCTGTAGATTTACGTCTACCAACCTTCAAATCCGTGTTTTGTGAGTCAACAACTAATTGTGGATATACGATTTATTCTCAGATGAATGGATGGAGTTAACTTGTTTGTGTTAAAGTGTTGTTTTGATCTTTTCCAGTTTCTCGTTGACCTTCCTAATGTCCTTGAGCCGTTCGGGGGATCCGATGCCGTGGTTGGAGGCCACGATCTTTACGTTGGAGGTGTCTTCAGAGTACAACTTCAAGGGCTCCTTGATGGCAGCGTTTTTAAAGGCGATTTGTCGGAGAGACACATCCGGATTTGTGCTCTTTTTGACCCTGGGGGCCTCGGGTTTGACGAGATGTTGATCCTTCTCCAACGTAGAGGCGATATCTTGGCTGAGAGCAGAGAGTTGGTCGAAAATCTCAGTGAAGTCGAAACCAGATTTCTTGGCCGGTTTCAAGCCCGTCTCGTTGAGCATCTTCCGCGTTTGAAATGGGATCAAGGCCATGGAATCATCCTTCAGTTTGGCCAGACTCTCGTTGACCCGGCGTTCGACCTCGGAATCAATGTGCCTGGATCGTAATAAGCTCTCTTTCCGTTTGACACTCCTAAAACTCAATCCGGATAACCTGGAGCCATTGTTGGCTTTGGATGGGTCGGACTCTTCTTTGACGACCATGGACTCCTTGCTGATGGTGATTCGACTGACCGAGGTCAGGACCCTCACTTTGGAGGCGGAGAGAACGCTTTCGTTCTTGTTTACCAGATAATGGGACATGATCCCCAGACAAGTGGCCAAAACTTGGACCCTCCGAATCATGGTTTTGTGGAGATTCAGATCTTCAATGCTGTCCAAAACCAACCTGAGGGCGGCTTGCAATTCCCAGGTACTCCGTTCCACTTTGACAATGGGATGATCGTCGGGCAATGGATCCTCGGTGGAGTGGGAACAATCCTTCCAGGCGAAGTCGACCGCTCTCTGACACATTCGGATCAGCTTCGTTCCAGCTAAGTGGATCCATTTACGGTCCTGACGATATTGCTCTTTCTTGATGATCCCGGACACGGCTCGGACCTCTTCGTTGATGACATAGCAGAATGCGGTTGCATCTACAATGCCCATCACGTGGGTTTCCAGGTGCTCGACAGTTTGGCTCCACAGACTTCGTAAGGCCTTCAAATGAGCTCGGGCTCCGTGATCTTCAGGATTGAAATAGAGCTTGAACACGGCTGGAACAACCTCTTTCTCAAGCTCTTGGAGTAAATGGAGACAGGTGTGGATGGCCAAGCTCCTCTTGGCATCGGTTGTGCAGAACGTGGTGAAATGTGCGATGTGAAACAGATTATCGGCTCTTTCGTCAAAGCCACTCACCAAGTCATCAATGTCATCCGGGAGGCGATCGGGTGGGCTGACATTGGAATTGAGTACATGGTGGATCAGTTCATCCAGAGGTGTGGCTACCGAGCAAAAACAATCAATGATCAACTTGAGCAGTGCATTGTTCACCGTTTGCTCCAACTCTTCGATGATCTCTCTGGCCACGTCCTTGGCGAGACTGAGATCCTTACTGGGGCCTTCCAACTCCAGAGCCTTCTTCACATTGATCAACTCTTTTACTAGATTATGGCCTATCCCGAGAATATCTTTGTTGTCTTTGGCCTTGGAGACTTTGCCCACTGACAAGGAGAACTTGATTAGCCACTCAATGTCGTCGTTGAGATCTACAAATTGGTCCAAGGTTTCGATCTTCTCCGTGATTTCAAGAGCAGAATCCAACTTCTTGATGAACAATCCGATATCATTTTTAGCCTGGTCAGAGTCATGGATGGATTGGACCATTTCTGAAATGGCATTCCTCACCACGCCGAAGAAAAATTCTCGGCTGGAACGCGTGTGCGAGTTCATGGGGTGTCGCAAGGACTCTCTCAAGGATTGAATCACCAACGGCAAGAGCTTCTTGATCGTATCAGCTCGGGCAATCAGATCTCCACGACATTTCTCACTTTTAAGCTCACCACAAATCGAGGCCGCCAACTCCAAAAACGTGTGCAACTTGGACCCAAAGATCTTGATATTGAGAAACAAATTCTTGTAGCTCGCACTCTTCTCCAGGATCTCCAATGACTCCAGGGATGTTATGGAAGCGAGGACGGCCTTTCTTTTGGCTCCCATTTCCGTGATCTTCAGAGCTTCTTGGCACACGGGAACAATCTTGTCAAAGAAAGGAAAGGTTTTGAATGGATGCTTGGCATTGAGAACAATGCTACTTGCACAAGCCAGCAAGTTCTTGCGACACAAAAGGACATCTTCTCGTAGATCCTTATTTTCTTCCGACATCTTGGTTAGCCTTAAACCAATTTCTTGTAAGGAAGAGGCCACTCCATGACAAAGGGACTCGAATTTAAGGTTGCCCATGCGAACATGGTTCCTCATGGAGTTAATGTGCTCAATGTTCACCAACAGACCTCTGAGAACCTCCTCACAGCCTTTGGTGCTGAATCGGTCCAATTCAGCCTCAGTAATATCCATGTTCGGTTCCAAGTTCAAATCTTCGTCCATTGGAACCTCAACCGACTTTCGGCCGTTGCTTCAAGGATCACATGACTGGCAGCTCTGGTTTGTGATTGGTGGGCTCAGGTACCTAAACAAAGATTGAAGCAGCGAGCTACCAAAACCAGTGGCTCAACACAACTTGGATACCTAAGTACCTGTTGGAGAAAGAACAGACGTGGTTGTTCAGACGGCGGGAGCGATTCCAATGGGGGCGAGCTCTCTGGTCTCAAATCGGAGGTGAAATTCTTGGAAGTGCCAGAGAACGAATCAGTGGTCACTGGATATAAATGGAGACGAAGGGGTGCACCAAGGTACTAGACTTCGACCAAAAATATGATAAATTTTGTTTAGGATGGTAGTCCAAAAACTAAAAGGAATGCTAAAAGACCCCATTGCTTGATTATCAAAAACAAAAATATTGATGTATTCATAATCATATATTAATTTCCAATTTTGCCCCTAAACTTAAATAGACTTTGTGGTCAAAAAAGTGCAAAGAAAAGTGAGAATTGATTTCCTTGCACTGTTCTCCTAAAAAAACGTGAGACACATGTATAATATACTTTCTTTTTGCCTTTTTTCAAGTAATAATTCATAGACATGTCCAAAACATACTTTAGTTTTCGGTACACTTCAAAATATTGGGATTAGTATTCAGAAGCTTTGCTTAAACTTCGGTAATAAAATTAGAACATATCTGCAGAAAGCTAAATCTTAGCCGAAAAAAAAATTCTGCACACATTTCGTATGTCATGATGAGAAGCACCTCAGGGTTGTTGATTTCTCTCTTGAGACTGCACTTGTATCTAGATACTATCTCCCCGAAAATACCTTGGAATCCACCCTTCTACTCGGTAAAAAACGTCTGACGAATGCTGCTCTGGTATTTGCAAGAAGTCGTGAGATAATTGGAAATGGAGAGCAGCTCAAGAGTTCAGACGTCCTTGGGCAGAGGAAATTCCAGGAATTCTTTAACCGAACTCTCAAATAAACCACGCCATTTTGAGTTGGAAATTGTAATCTAATGTCACATTCTAATGTTGGTAATGATTCGTGTAGTGCAAAGTTTAACCGTGAAACCTATTCCTAATGACAGTCACATAAAAGATGGGTGAGTAGGTACTTCCATACAAATGATAATGCATTACAAATATTTTACTTGGCTGGTTTTCTATGAACAGAGACTCAACAAAAAACATTAGAGCGACATCACATCATAGTTGACCATTGTAAACGACACTTGTCCATAGTAAGAATACAAGGCAGTAGTTATGAAATCATAAGTAACAGGAATGCGTTCGTTTTCACAAAAAAGAGTTGCAACTCCATTACATTTTAAAATGGTGTACTTGTAACCCCCCCACCCCCAAAAAAAACAAAGCCAGTCCAGTCCGTCTCATTGAGCGAAAGCTTCGTCTGTGTGTGAAGGAAGATAACGTCACAGTCAAATTTTCGGAACTGACTTACTCTTTTGAGTCTTCATAGATTTTTAATAAGGGATTGAATTTACGTTCCAGTTCATCTATCTATAAAAGGAATGATTCATTCAGCATAGAATTTTTGTTTAAAAAAGAATCTTTATTGCGAGTTTGAGTCTCATTGGATTATTTGACAATTTTTCAATATATATTGGGATGACCCGATTTTGGGTTCACAAACTGCCACAGTATTACTAATTAACATGCTTAAAGATATAAGGAAATATATAAATATAAAGAGAAAGAGATAGATGAAAATGGCAATTTTACACTTATATGTCCTCTTTCAGAAATTTCTGTTTTATACAAGAGTTTTTGCAACCTTAGAAACGTTTTTTGTCCATTTTTTTGCTTTGTATCTTGGGTTTTTAGTACCTGTACTGTATTGAAAAGTGCCGTAGACACCTCCAAAAATT
>NC_081445.1:9080144-9112230 GCF_007210705.1 Tigriopus californicus | reverse complement strand
TTTTGCTTTGTATCTTGGGTTTTTAGTACCTTTACTGTATTGAAAAGTGCCGTAGACACCTCCAAAAATTTGTGCAGATATCATCATTCAATTACTACTTAAAGGAGTCAATACACTCCAAGATGCCCACCTTGTGTAAAGTGTTTTTTGGGGAACAACTTATAAATGATCCATTCCAACACCGTAAATACACCATTAATTCCTTTGAGAGACCTTTCACATTCTACTAGGGTAAAATTACAAACATTCTTGACATCCAAAGAGGGATTAACAGAGCTATTTATTGTATTCTTGTAACATGCCGCCTACTTTACTATCATCATTTTTTTCCATTAAATAGTGCTAAAAGAGCCAAAAGCAAGTTTTGAAAAAGTTTTGCTTTTAAGTTAATCACAAAAAATTGCAAAACTGTACATTTCAGGCACTACTTAAAGGAGTCTATGCGCTCTAAGATGCCTGACTTTAGCAAGGTGTTTTTCGTGGAACAACTTCTAGCTGATCCATTCTAACACCGTAAATACCCTATTAATGCCTCTGAGAGACCTTTCACATCCCACAAGGGTAAAATTACAAACATTCTTGACATCCAAAGAGAGATTAACAGAGAGCTATCTATTGTATACATGTAACATGCCACCTACTTGTTGAATTTGATATTCAAATTCATTGGTAAACCAAATATTATTTAAAGTTGAAGTGGCAACAGCTTTGCAAATGTTAATCTTTCCATTTTAATTATACCAGGGACTGCATTCTTTGTACCGGTTAGTAAAGCCAATGAAAACCCAAACCAAAAGGAATTTCTGGATGAGGATTTAATCCTTCATCGGATAATGCTGCACAAAAGCAAATTAAAACGTCCCAAACAAGGCACAACAAGTTAAGAAGGAAGCAGAAAAGGACCCAAATGACAATAAAAGGGCAAAAAAGGCCGTGAAATGGGAAAAATTGTGAGAAATTGAGTCGAAAGAGAGTCGAATGGAAAAATGGCGAATAAAAGTGTAAAATTGGAAATTTGGCTCAATTATTTTTTCCTTTTTGACTTTAACTTTTTTTCGAGATCTATTGATACCACTTGAGCAATGAGTTGTTCATTTAATAATCCCTTGATAAAGTCTGGCATCCTAGAGCGGATTCTGTCGTTTCTACGTTTGTTTGTCCGCAATGAGTGGAGGCAGATGAGAGTGAAAAGGACTCGTTTATTTATTACTTTGTTCTGGAGCCGAATGGCTCGAGCTATCTTTAGTAGTTTTAAAGTATTATTGTTTGTTACATTGAGAGAAAGCTCTCAAGATTTGCATGAAAGGTTACAGTTGAAAAGTATGGTTGTCCAATTTATGAGGGTTGACCTAAAACATATTTATTGACTGGTTAGATTACATTGGAAAAATGTATAGAGTTGGTGTCGGTTTTGGTTCATTATCGATATCGATTTCGTACCCCGTCAGTCCGCACGATGGTCCGTCTGGCTGAGAACTAACGCTCTTGTCCTTCACTCATCAGCCCCCAAAGATTCTCAAGAGGTGTTGTTGGTAGGTGACCAGAACGAGCAGACCCAATGTCTTAACAGTCATTTTGGATTATTGCAAAATTGGGAATTGATTTGTCAGTAAATGCTTGCAGGACCATCTAGCTTGTTGAGGGTCGGGTGTTCCCTTACAGCCACCTTTGTAAAGAACAAGCAAATAACCCCTCCAGTTCCATTGAAGCGCGCTTTGACTCTATATTTATTCGGATAATCTTAACTTTTATCTTTGTTGAAGTGTGTGTAGAACGTGTTCAAAAAGAAATTCCACGCAAATAGTTCAATGCAACTTGATTTCGAACAAAAGGGTGCTTCTTTACAGTAAGGAGAGTCCCTCAAGAGGATAAGAACGGGTTTGGCTCACGCAACCTCTTCGTTAATGGGAGGTCTTTGCAAAAAGATTATTGTTCACAAATCATATCAGGTATTAATGACTTTCCCCGCATTTGTTACTTAGACGAGTTCGCTCGTTGCATGAATTCGCACTTTACAACTATGCACGTTCTGATATCAACTTCAGTTTTGAATCGATATCATTGCTTGAAAGTCAACAAAACGTTCGGCAGGTGACTTTGTCGTTCAAAGAAACCATATTTGCGTGGGTTTAATTTCTATGAAACATCCAAACAAGCCCGCAGCTTCATATATCAGGGGTAGTTTAGCACACAAATCTGGTTAAAAAAAAATAACCGGTATGGGGGTTTCTTTAAAGATAAGAAAAAAACCTTGTCAATTGGTGACGAAAATGGAATGCGATGTTGAGGTAAGGTAATTCTTAAAAAAGTATTCTACCAAGAAGCAACAAGTAAAACTTTTGGCCCTTCAACTAAACTAAACAAGTGACATTTCCCTCTCTTCAGAACTTGAGTTTCCGAATCAAATTCAACTTTGATTGCTTTAGACCACTATGTCAAACTGAAATCGAGACAAGAGTACACACATTATACACTCAGTAGCATTTCGTATCGTTTTAAGATTTGTCGAAAACTTTACTTCACAATACCAAATCTGCGAAGCAACACCCCGACATTACTACGATTGTTTTCTTCTACAGTACACTATCTAGTATTAAGTGTACCGTGAATTGAGACAAAAGCTAGAAATGGACGGGCTGGCGATCAATTTTCCTCGGTCCGTCTCGCATTGTCATCAATGAATTCTGCATTCAAAATTGTAAGTGGCAACGTTAATTGTTGGCCAAAGCGATACCTTCTCCCCCCCCCTCCCATATCAGTCGTCCCTACACAAAGTCAGAGCTCGGCAATTCATGCCAAGGAAAAACTACCGTGAGCATGTCCGAGTCAAATTCGTCGTAAAGGGAAATTGATTTCAAAATCGGGGTCCATCGTAACGTGCATGAATGTCGTTAGGATCTGGAGAACATTTTGATCCACTTGGTGCATGCCTGTCCTCAAGTTCATTTCGTTTGCGACACGCCAATTGTGGCCCCTTAATCCTAGTATTTGGTTTTAAGCACAATATTTCGTCCCTTTCAGAGGAATTAAAAGGACGTTGCTCTGAAATAACTGTACTCGTTGAGAGTACAAGCGATCGGATCCTTATGATAGTTGACACCTCTGCCAATTTCTTCTCACAAGGTTTGGGTTATCTTCGGATCGTCTTTCGCTCAATGAAAGAAGCTTTCCCATTGTGCCTTCCGAAAATGTTCACCTTCTCTTGTCTGAAGTACTCGTAGTTGTAAGTAGTGGAGAGTACCTGCAATTTTACTACTTTCGAGGTGACTGCTTTCATCACGTGGGTAGCCAATCCATGATTTCACCCCGTCCTATGGGCTTGTTCCAACAAGCTGTTGCTGGCTTGGATTATCTGTAAATTCAACCCCTTGGCCAGTTGTACTGTGTCTTTGAGTTGTAATAACTCTTGATTAGGACGAGATTTATGCACTGCATTAGCTGTTGTGCCGATTATTGTTGATAAAGCGCTGTGTATCTGAGAGCACCAAGATGCCCACTTCTGTTTCAACATGGCGTGTTACTATGATGTAAGCCTCATATTTTCTCAGACATTAAAGTGATGCTTTTCTTTTGCACAACATTATTTAGAGGCCAATGAGGGAAAACAAGTACAACTGTCAAACCAATGAGTCAAATGGCCATCCAATGGTCAAAATTGAGGATTTAAACACGGCCTCTGGATACCAGAGCCTGGCACGTCCCCGAACTTTCATGCCAAGAATTGGTTCAAAGGCAGCAAAAAATACGCTATGACCCAAACTATTCACAATGGATTTGACATCACAAACAACCTATGACACTCTTGTTTCTGCTGGCGGCAAGAAAATAATGAAATGATCTCAGTCCTTCAATACCAGGCCCTTATGGCTGATAGTTTGAAATGATGCAGAACCCCTTTAATTGATGGAAATTGGATTACAGCCTTTGCTCTCTTCAACCCCTTTAGTTTTGTAAATGTAAGTAAACATCATAAACACAATGTTTGTTTTTGATTTAACTTTTCAAACACATTAATGTATATGTGCCAAATATTTCACTTAGATGTTTTTGAAAGTCAAATAAGAAAATAGCTATTTTGTGTCAATAAAATGTTGTGAGCCCTCTGCTGGACTCAAGTCATTTACCGACCTTGTCTCAGCGCTTCTCCAATTTCAATCCTCAAACCAGATTCAATCTTGGTTTTCCATCCTAGTTTAAAGCCGCCCTAAGAGAGGATCTCGCTTTATCAGGAAAGTTCATGGAGAACCAATTTGATGTGATGGATGTGACACTATCTATTGGAACTATGTATGGAGGATTTGATGGCTGAATTCACTGCCCGAGCGAGGCTCATCCCTCTGACCCTGGCATCCCAAATGCAATATAATATTTAAAAAAAAACATTAATTCTTGAGCATCAGCTGGGATCATAAGCACACAACCACTTTCAGACATAAAGCGCTGTACAATAAAAAGCTCGGAGTTTCTCAACATATCTTAGCATCCTTGCCTTCAAGTCTCAAGAGAGTAGCCTCGACGACATATTCGAGCAGATCTGAACTTGGCCAGGACACGAGAGTGAGTAGTGAAGGCCGGCGCCTTGCCACATCACAATGGGCCCAGTTATTTTTACTTGAGCACCCACTCTACCCTAGTACACTCCACTCACTCGATGCCTTACAAATACCGTACACTCAAGGCTCGTATATTACCGATCGAAAACGATAGACATGAAAGTCTGGATGGATCGTGAAGGTTCTCCAGAAGATGATGAGACCGTTCGATTCAATCCAATCCAGGTCCAATGTCGGATCATGTTCTTCCACCTCCAGCGTGCTATTTTACATATGATTCCCGAAATTCCCATTTATGCCCAACCCGACAACTGAAATAATGACTCCAGGTCCTTGGTCTGAACGAGACCTTGGAATCCTTCAGTTACTCACTTGGCCTGCGTGAAATATAGGTGACAGCTACAGCCGAGTCCACCTGAGATATGTCCTCTTCATGTTAAGGGACAACGTTTGGACAGGTGTTCCATTCGATAGATGCTTAAGAAAAGGGTGACCACTGCATACAGGGTCATATCAAGTTCAGATTACAAAAAAATCACCCTGCGATGTAGCTAAGAACGCGGTTCCTCAAAGAGGATGTTCCCAATATCTTTGATGATGGCTGAATCCAGAAGTTGAGACACAGTCACCCCATACTTAGGCCAAAACGAGTCCAAGGAGTAGTACTCGTGAGCACCCGCCACTAAGTCCATGTTCCACCTATTCAGGTGGAAACTTTCTCCTGTCCCCCCTCCTCCCTGAGTGATCCTGCTCCGCAGCCTTTGCTTGAACAGCACATGTTCAAGAGTCTCCGGAGGGCAGCCTGGAGCATTGAGTGAGTGAGTGAGGAGCAAGCTTGAATGTGTCTTGGTTGCTCATCAGGACAAAGTAGTTCTGTCCTCTGAGTTTGTTGCATGAGTGAGGTAGCACAGTGGTTGGCGGCAACTTGAGAGTGGTGAATCCAGAGGGGGAGATTTCCACTTGAACGTACCAAGGCCCAGAAGTGTGTTTCTGACATCCAATCCAGTCCTGACCAACCAGTGCTGCCTGGAAATGGCCTAAGGGTTGTCGGGGAGATTCCAAGAACCAGATAGACGAATCTTTGACCAGGATTGTGTGTTGCATAACTTCAGTAAGTAACTATGGAGGATCATCTTACTCTTCAACGTTCAAGCAAAAGGATTGTCGATTGAGCTTGGAATAAAACTTGCAATACAGACCAACAATAACAATTCTAAGTTGAATGTATAAGTAGCTTTGAGTTAAGTCGGCTGATCAATTTTCCTTAAAATCAAGGCATGGGCACGACACGGTTCAAGTTATTTTTGAAAGGGCCGACGACTTTTTGTAAGGATAGGCCATATCTTTTGGAAATTTAAGGCTTGTTACTTGGGTCAACCAGCTCAGCGAGATGTGATTACTCACTCCTCAAGAATGATTTTTTTCAGCCAGCCCGTTCTTCGAGAGCCAAAGGAATTTGCAAATGTTTCATGAGCAATTACTGAACCAACTGATGCATATTGAGTAACACGTTTTTCCACCCTCAGATGCGTGCAGTGAACACTGAAATCTGAACCCATCATTGCATTCATATCAACCCTCTCCCATTCCAGAGTATCTCTTCCACGAGCCAAAATGGCTATCACCATCGAAACCATCACGGTGACGCGTCCCATGAAGGTAAGGCTCCATCAAGGTGTCTCTCCTCCATGTCCGTTCCCTTGTCCCATTAGTAATCTTTGATACGGCTCCATCAGTCCACTCAGCCAAGTGAACATGGATTGCCCCCCAATCATATGAAGTCGCCCCCTGTCCAGTAAGCCTTGCATGACTTCTGTCTTGAAATATTCAGTCTACGCCAAAAGACGTGGGAACTGTCCCAAGTCTCGGGGCAATCCTGACTCAGCGAGGTAACCTTGTCTTTTTCGCTCGTTTCGGACCTCTCGTGCCCCCTACCTGCAGCCTGGCTGCAGGCGCCCATTCGCTTCGCTTTCCACTGGATCTTCCCGAAGCTCGTTTCTAGGGGGCTGCTGTTGGCACTGAGGCATTGAAGCACGCTGATGGAACAGCACATTGGCCAAGGGTAAAAATTCAATCAGGCACTGGGCCAAAAATCATCTGGACGGAGAATGTTGAATGCAAAGTTGTTCTCACACTTGCACAAAACTCAGGCTCTCTTTTTCCTATCGTTGTTCCCTTACCTAAGACGACCCAAGAGTGATTGACAGAGTGAAAAACTCGGCAACTCTAGGTCAATTGCAGGAGTCTAATTCTCAAATGTCGACGGGGACAGAATGTTGCCATAACATGGGGTATAACATGGGCAACATGGAACATAAGCATCCTTGGTCAAGGACTTGGTCTCAAGGGATGGACACAAAGGAATATACTGGCTAGGTGGTTGACTTGATGACTCTCTGGGACTTGACTTTTTTCCTCTCCCTTCTATGCCTCATTGACCTACAGGAGCTGAGACTTGGGCGCATATCTTCTCCCTTTGTACCTTGGATGAAAATGGCAGATATAATGAGGAAATGGGTCTCTCACTTCGAACTTGGAATGATGATATTGCTGGTAGCTCATGGCTAAATGAGACATCCAAAGGATGGGGAGTTCATAAAAACCGTATGAAACCTTTCCCATTCCACTTCCATCTCAATGGAAAAAGGAGGGTAAAACCAAGGCCAACAGCTCAATTCACCATTGGAGCGCCAGAGAGACGGTTCCATTTGTCAAAGGCTCATTTTTGGAAAGTGACAGCAGTTTTGGAGGAAAATCTCTAATGTACAGTTGTCCACATTAGTTTTCCTACGTAAAACAATGTGTGACACCCAGGTTGGGCATTGTGGGACTGAACAAAGTGCTTCGAATTTTATAACCAAATTATCATTATTTCAGGTGATTGCTTTCACATGCTGCTTCATAACCACGTTCTTCATGGTGGCCTGTTGTGCCACCACAGACTGGGTCATGGCTGAGGGTTGGAGAGAGGGTCTTTGGGAACAGTGTGTTGATGACGGAGCACCCACGCCATTGCCCTTTGGCCAGAAACCCGTTCCTGGGTGCCACAGAGCTCACGATGCAGGTAAAAAAAAACCTAACTAAAGAGGTACCTTATATCTTGGCTCAAATATGGCACTGATTGTGAAACAGTATTTTACAGTGCAATTTCACATTTTGATTGTATCACACACTTTTAACATAAAAACATGATTTCGGTTTCCATTCAGAAACTTTAATCTAAATCCACTTAAAACTTGACATGAATGTACTTGAATGTCAGAAGGTTATATCGTGGTTAATAAATACCCACGTTTTCATAGGATACATCAAGGTGACCGCAGGCCTTATCATCGTGGTCTGCTTCACGGACTTCTTTGGAACTCTCTTAACTGGACTTGGTTTGAGAAGTACAGATCCCAACAAGAAGTACAAATACTATCGAGTAGCCATCTATTCATTGGTTATTGCTTGTAAGTACTTTGACTTGCAGTCAAAGACCAATCGAACAAATTAAATAAGGGCTTCTCTTGTATTTCAGGCATCTTCTTGCTTGTGGCTTTGATCTACTACCCGGTGTCGTTTTCCAAGGAACTTAAAGGAGGTAAGAACTACTAAGCAATATTATTGATGCCAGGCAAGAGCATGGGTCCAACTGAGGAGCAAATACTCACTTACTTGATGTTAGAAAAAGACAATAGATCCAAAGCCATGTGTTGAGAAACCTCGTTTAGCTAGAAGTACCTTCATCGCCCTTCAAATCAAGCGACAGAATGGAGATTTGGCAGAAAATCAAAGGCACGAAGGCAGGATAGTGAGCGAAAGAAATTGCTTGCACCATGCCTTGCAAATCAAATTCAAGATGAAGGTGATCCCTTCCTATTGGGCTGTGGCGAATTGACAGACAAAAAATGAACAGCATTCCTGCATTTCGAGTCGTTATTATTTGAAAATTTGCCCTCGAGCCTGGCGATCCACATGTGTGCATTTGATTTTAGCCAAGAGATTCGAGGTCAATGATGGTGGCTCTGTTCTGGCTTACTCGGGATCCATCGACTTCGATGGCGATGGGATCATGGATTACGCCGATGACGATGATGACAATGATGGCAAGCCTGACCATCTCGACCAAGATGACGATAATGATGGCATCCCCGACAGAATCGACAAAGATGACGACAATGATGGCATTCCCGACGAATTGGATACCTGGGGTCAGCATTTGATTAAGGATATCGATGACCAAGATGGCGATGGCGTGGACGATAAGATCGACAACGATGATGATAACGATGGCATTCCCGACGACGAAGACGACGATGACGATAATGATGGCATCACAGACGACCTTGACAACGATGATGACAATGATGGTATCCCTGATAACATCGACAATGACTCCGATGGTGACGGGATCCCCGACGACCAAGACAATGATGACGATGGTGATGGCATTGAAGATTCCAAGGACAACGACGATGATGGCGATGGTATCCCAGATGCTGCAGAGGATGGCGATCTCGATGGAGACGGCATTCTGGATCATGAAGACGATGATGACGACAATGACGGCATTCTCGATGAAGATGAAGAGATCGACACCGATGGCGACGGTGTGCCCGATTCCGAGGACATGGATGACGATAATGACGGCATCTACGACGACATGGACGATGATGATAATAACAACGGCATTCCCGACGAGCTCGATCACACCGGTTCGTCAAAGAGTGAATCTGCTGACCCCGATACGTTTGGCTATTGGCTCTGTGTTCCATAACTTGTTATTGGGCGTGACATTAACCACATGAGTGATCTTCACTTGAGCGATACCTTGACATTTTCCCCTTCTATCTATTTTCCAGGCAAACGTCGCGTTTGGACCTTCGGATTTGGTTATGGCGCTTCTTGGGCCGCATTTATCCTGATGTTCATGTCCTTGGTGCTCTTGATCTGCGATCGTGAGTCTGAGGAGATCTTCTACAAGGAAAAGGAGGTCGATGACGAAGAGGAGGAGGAAGAGGCCTAAACAAAGACAGTCCAAAGCTCAAAGAATACCAACATAGTCACTCATACTCAAGATCAACGCAAGGTCGTACAAAAAGCCTTGCTCTAGCCTTAATCTAGTCTATAAGCCCATTCTCCGATAATGACACACACGTGCTGCTCCTTTTTTTTCTTTTTCCCCACATCAACTTGATTTCAACATCAACCATCGTGAGTACATTCTCCGGCTCTAACTGAAATACTCCATAATTTACTCATTCCAAATTTTGTTTTCAACAACCACCCCGTAAGCAAGGAATCTTCTTTTACCACTTACCAACAACAACCTCTCAACCCTCGAATTTGTACGCGATGCCTTATATGTCAATGATGTTGATCTGCCCTGATCACAACCAGAAATCCCCCTCAAAAATGAGGTTCAGTTGACCTTTTCCAACTCAAGAAAGCTTCAACTGAACCTCACGCTCCTCTTGTCAACTGACTGGCAAAGGACCTCAACAAAAAACCGAAAGAAATGATTTTCAAAAGTTAAAATGTGCATATATTTCTCTTTGAACAGCAGCGTCCATGGAATGACGCAATTTCTAAGCAACTGTTTCTTTTTTGCAAACAATATACTTATTTTCTACAATTCCCTCATGAAACCAGTCTTCGCTCACCACCAGTCCTAGTGCAATAATACTCATGTCTATCCCTTTCAATCACCTTCCCCCTCAGCCATCTCAGACACGCCCCTCTTGGGATCTCTACCCGTCAAATCTCCATGTCCCTAGGTACTACCAACAGAAACTTGAAATCGGGCGTCTCTGAACAGCTGACCCCACTGCGAACCTGACTGTTGTTATCTTGTTTGGGCGCGAAATTTGACTCAGGGTTCCCATGACGGCTTTCTTTCCCGCTCCTTTTTTTGTTCCTCGTTTGAATTTGCAAAACTTTGAGATAATCGAGTCTTGCCAGAGTGTATGTTGTTTGCGATGGATGAATGAGAATCTCCCCGGGTTCTAGCAGACAAATTATTCAAGGACAACAACTATGTGCTCAATAAAACTGACATCATGATCCATCGAGTGCTTCAGCATCCACTTGAAGTGTGACGAGTGTCCTCATTGCCAATCTTATCAAGAAGTGTCTACAATTGCTACCACTACTTCGACCATTACTACTACTATCATCGACACTCTTCTTAAAGGTGCATGAATTGTTAGGGTTTGTTCTTTACTCATAAGATGTGCGTTCACTTACGTTGATAAAGATATAGCCTTATATATGTATGTCGCCAATTTCTCTTACTACTTGCCGATGCCGTTTTCTAATAAAACTCCAAAATATTTTTTTTACATTTTGATAATTCTCTGGGAAGGGCGGAGGTTCAAACTTTACATATTACATCAGTGACTACATATACATAATTTACAACACGGTGCCTCTGTTCCTCGTCATAATGATTCAAAATGATCCTATTCTTGAGAGTTATCACTGTCCGCATCCCTTGAAACTTCATCGTCACCGACCAGGCCCATATTGTAGACGCCCTAAAAGAACATTACAAATAAGTCCAGGAGGCACGTGATATATAAAATAACAGTCAGTCCATCTGCCAGCATTTACCGGGTCTAAATTCTCCACGAGGATTGAACGGCGCCTTTCCCTCTCCAAAATCGGTTGCCCTTGGTCTTGCATTATTGAAATACTCGCCCTTCGTTGGAACTCAGCAATTCCGCTCTGGCTCACTGAAAGTCTTTTAAAGGCTGGATGCTCAGGGTCTGAAAGATTGAATTTCCCCATTCAAAGAAAGGCACTAGTGAAGACCATCCCAGAACAACCCTACTCACCCATTGTCATTATCTTGCGTTTGATATCACCTTGCAAGTCGAGAGGGCCACTTGTCGATTTTTCCTGTTGTTTTTCTAACAAATTGTGAACCGTGCCACGTCGCCCCATGTTTGGTCGGACTTTCTTGTAACTTGCTCTCTCTTCTGTGGGTTCATCGGAGACCAATTTCACGACCTTGAGTCCCCTGGCGTCGACCTCCTCTTTACCTGTGACCGACTAAAATTGATAAATACCAATTAGCGATGTGTTTCGATCCGGAATGTCAGCCTTTTAGCTTCAAGGACCTCGGTTAGGGCTCCCATCACTAGCGAATGAGTGCACACAAGTCAAATCAAAACCGGTAAAATAAGTGGCAAAACGTGACTTTCTAGGTCTCGGAACCAGGGCTGCTTTAAAACTCGTTCCCGATCTTGGGTGTTCTATTTTTGTATCCTTTTCCGTTTTTATTGGGAGCCCTACCAGAGGTTCTTCAAGCTTTAAAGCTTTAAATAGCTGATTTCATTGAGTTCAAAACTTATCACAAAGGCGAGGAAAAACATTGCATTTTGTCGTTGAGAGGGCAAGCAAGAAGATTGACGAAAACCGGTTTTGGACGCTTCTCATGACGTTTCTCAATACAAAAGCTTCGTTTGAGCTAGTTTGGGCCCTTTGAAGAACAAAATTTCAGCTCTCTCACATGTCTTCTCGACGTCAGAATGCAATATTTTTCCCTGGCATACTCATCAAGAAGGCCATCGATTAGCAACAAGTTGCCCTTTTGTCGAGGTTTGGGTGAGCGAGGTTCCTTTGTCCCGCAGATAAAAGACTCTGGCGGAAGGGCAAAGAACCAAGCCTCGAAACCTAGGCCAAATGAATAGTGGAAGTTGTGGACAACTGTACCCGGGTTAACAGTCTAGTGGTGGAAATAATTTGGCTCATTGTTCCCCATCTATGGAACAGCATTCCAATAACTTGCAAAATGAGGATGAATGCAAAAAACACCACAAACACGACACCAATGGGCTCCAGTTCCAAGTATTCGTAATCAACTTCCACCACTGGGTTGGTCTGAAATAGCAACAAAACGAGTATGAGTGATAGTTGGCCAAGAATGAACGCATTCTTGAGGACTCGACCGACCTTGGGTCCAATATACGTGACATTGGCCTTGGCTCCTAATGGCCAACGAATGAAGAGCAGATCCTTCTGTTGTTGTAGAAGAAAGACCACCACCACGAAAACGGCGTTCAACATGAAGAAACTGAAAACCATCTGGTTCCTCAGATCCAAGAGCTCTTGGGCTTGCTTTTTCTCTTTTTCCTCGTTCTTCCTCAAGGGCTGGAGATATCTTTCGATGAGCTTCCTCCAAAAGATGATTTCGGACCCCTTCAACACATTATCTTGGCCATTGCCCAGTTCTCGATCATGGATCCAGAAATTGGCGGATTCTTCTTCATCGCTGCTATTATTATTACTTTCGGAGTCTGAATCGGAAGAGTCCATGGATTGCTCCATCAGATGATTAACTTCGGGAAGGGATCCCTCACTTGGCTTCTCATTTACGGGCAACGGGACTGGAGCAGTGAACGATCCTCGGGACACCCGTCGTCCGGTGCTCGATCGCCTTCTGAATCCAGCGCCAAGAGGGCCTCCATTACCAGGACCATCTTGTTCAATCTTTCCCAATCTAGCATTAACCTGCTCCAAAGAGGCTGCAATCTTGACCAATTGCTTCTTGGGATCATCAGCCTCTTCGTGAGTGAAGCACATGCACTTGAATAGGTTGGCAAAGGAAAACTCGACGCTGCCTTTCTCCGACTTGTCCGTCTGGTTCATCAAGAACCCGAGAAGACTTCCGTCCTTTTTCTTTTTGTTGGTTTCTTTCTTCAGTTCCTCTTCCTTCTTCTTTTCCTCTTCAATTTCGGCCTTGCTCTTCTTCTTCGGCATTTCTCTCGTACCCCAAGAGACGACATTCATGTTGAAAATCGAGTAGATGACCAACAGTAAGTACATGGATGGAATCGTGATGTAGTAGATCAGTCCGTACGGTAAGCACCAAAACTCTTGAGGATGAACAATGGCCCCCAGAATGAAAGATCCGCCCACCAATACAATCGAGAGTGTCGTTGGAGCCAAAAAGCCGTCCTCTCGGATCTGAAATCGGTTCAATAATCATGCGTCCGTCCAAATGTGATCAACGTCACGTTTTCAAGAGTTCCTTGATCCAATTTTCTCACCTGCAACATGATGCCCACCATCACTGCCATCATGACTAGAGCATACACCGCACTCATAATTTGGGCCATGTACAGCTGGATCTTGGAATCGAGAGCAAAGCAAACAAACATAAAGGCCAGTAAAGGAATGAGGTTCACGAGGAACGACGTCCAATTGGAGATGCTGAATGCGGCTGTGAAGGCTCCAACGATCATGAGAAAAATGGTCCCGGGTCCCAGAACTGTTCCAACCATCATCATCATCTGCAAATGTATATATTTGGGACGTTTTCCCATTGAGAAGTTTCCCTAAAAGGGGAAGATGCCAACCTCCCGCATACCTGATAAGCGATATAAAATATCGAAATGTCGTCGTTTTGCTTGGTCACACTCTTGTAATCGGAGAGTACGTCGAAAATGTTGGCAATGGTCGAAGGCATCCATCTGCGCCTTTGGTTGTAGAACTCGTCAAACCCTTCGGGACAAGCTGCAACAGAGACACTCGAATCGTAATCCTGGAGTCGTCCAGCTCTTACCTTACACCTTACCAGTGAAAGCATCACTAGCTGCCGAGTACTCCACACGCCATCCTCTTTGCAGCAGAAGAGTGCACAACCACCGGTCTTCCCCCTGATCAAATTGGACAAAGTCCATGGCCTTTTCAGATTTGGTCGTGTACATCTTCATCACATTTTTATCCATGAGAGCTTGGGCTCGGAACAACGAGAAGCATCCCGGAGAGCACAACACGCATCCAAGAACGTGCTCCGTGGATTTCTGCAGCCAATGACCAATGGCGTATTCAAATCGTTGATACCATTGCATGAAACCCGATCCTGAAAGAAGACCCTCATGTTGTCAGCGAACGATGGAGAAGTCGCCAGGGGCGGATTCTTACCCGTGGGATGAATTCGCCCGCAAGCTGCTCCCAATTTCTCGTTCTTTTTCATCAAATCTACCAACCGGGTGACAGCATTGGGTTGGAAATCAATGTCACCGTCCAAGGCCAAGATAAAGGTGTTCTCAGCAAGCACCTCCTTCCGCTGTGTGGAGCAGGCCAGTTCCATGATTTTGTATCCGAGCAAGTAGTACATGTACATGCATTGAGACCACCGTTTCTTATGTCGAATCAGATCCTTGTCCTTGAGATGGCAGACGATTTTTGTTTTACCCGGCAGGGTCCACACCAATCGACCCCCATGAGGAGCGGGATATTTTGTCGGAGGTTTCACCTGTAATGGAGGTTAGTTCAGAACTGAGAAGGATAATATCTGAAGGCCAACGTGGCCAACGAACGAACCATGACGTTTCGACCGTGCACGTAGGAGGCAGCCTCGTCCATGACTCGGACCAAGAGCTTCACGAACGAATTGACCACATTCCGAGTACCACCATCGAACTCCAGGTCCACCTCAAAGGCGTCGTCGAAGAAGATGTGAGTCTCCCACTCGTAGAAATCCTTGTCAATGGTTTTATAGTATTCTTGGTTGACCTTGCGCTGAGCGTAATCTTTGTCAATCCGGAAGACTGATTTCAACATCTCGATCATCTCATCTTTGGTTTCATGCCACATTGTGGCACAACCGTAGATCTTGGTCACCTTGTCTTTGCTCTTAACGTCACTCCTCTTGGCCTGTTCATCCTCTCCGAACGTTGTGGAGGGGCTAGCGTTAAACTGAGCCTCGTCTTGCTCATCAGCTTGCATGTCTTCAAAGGTGAAATCATTCTTGCCATCGTGTCTTCGGTTCAAGGTGAGAGACTGGTCAATGAACAGTGAACAATACATTGGTGTTCCAAAGATCTCTTCCGTCGAGGCCAAACGAGTCGATCTGGGGCTCCAGATGTGCATCGTAATCCAGAGCTGGGAAAGGAACCATAAAGCCCATAACCACATGTGTTCGTTCCACAAGTAAGACAGGTAATCTCCGATAGCTGGGCACTCAAAAAAGAGGTTGTCGGGAACAACGCCATAGAAAGCACATTCGTCGGCAGCTCGGAAACCACAGCCAACCAGAACAAAGGTCATGCAGGCCGGAACTGCCATTGATAGGGGGAGGGCAAAACTGAATTCTTGAATCTGGACCTTGCAAGCGAACTTGGAGAAGATGTAGGCTCCATAAGTACAACCAACTTGGATCAAGAGTACGTACAAAGGGATCAATCTTTGAGTCATTATAGTGGCCTCATACTTGGTCTCAAATGCATCTTCAGTCACCCTTGAGCCTCCAAGGATTTGGTCTTCGATTTCTGTGACATTGAACCCATGCTGATTGAAGGACTCTGTGAACTTGCTGAAGATGTTCAGTGGCTCAATCAGGACTCCATTGAACATCACAATGAGCCACATGACCACGAAAAAGACCAACACTTTGATGACGGAGATCCAGAGGTAGGTGAAATACCTGGTGCCATCAATCATGCGGACACGGACGCCGTGCAAGATCTTAACGATGGGAACTTTGGAGTGCTCAGTCACAAAGCACTCCCACCATCCAGCTGAAGCCAGGATAATTCCCAACGGCACAGCCCAAGCATACTTCATTTCTGCGGTATCAGAGCTTTTGCTCCATTGAAGAATAGGCCACGTCAAGGCCCCACTAAGCTGAGCTAGAATCGCCAAGGCGTCAACGCCAACTTTGACCCACGGCATTTTTACACTTTGATTTCCTTGGCCATTTCCTCCATTCTCATTTTCTTCATTTTCTTCGTTTTCGTTTTCGTTTTGATTGTCAACTACTTTGGGACGTTTAGGCTCACGGGAAAGAATCAACATGATCCCGGGGATCACCGCCAGACAGTTGGTCAAGGCCAAAGCATGAGTGCTATCCAACTGGGGGAGCGCCAAGAACACTAGCATGCTGACGCCAATGACATGGAGCACTTCCATCACCAGGACGAAGAAGAAGTCCAAGAATTTTGGTCTCTCCCATTTCTTAAACAGTAATATCCGAGAGGCACGGAGAAAGCTGAGTACTTCCGGAATTGCAAATGCGAAGAACAGACACCACACCCATGCCACTTGTTCGGTTTCGATGGAATCGGCATAAAGGGCGCGATCTTTCTTGATTTCATAATCCTTGGTCTTATCAATGATCTGCCCGCCCTTTTTGCAATACGGAAGTACCCGCGAGTCCACAGGTGAGACCTAGATGCAAAGTAAGCGTTAACTACGTCAAACAACCTCACGGTCACTCGTAAATCAATCAAAAACTTCAGAGATAACGTCAACATTCCAAGCTTCTGGACCCTTACCTGGGCAATCATGAACATGGTGACGCCCTTGCCAACCACCACACCCGTTATGACAATGGCGAACGTGAGAATGTAAGCGATAATCAACATGAGCTTCTCAAACCTCCGCACCCAAACCATCGCCGCTTCTGACCCCGTATCAATGGCAGGAGGTTCGGCCTACCATAAAACGCAGTTGAAGTAAGCAATGCAAATAAAAAACAGGGTTATCAAGGCTCAATCTTACAATGAAGGCGTCCCATTTCTCCACGGGGGCACCGTTTTCGATGGATTGGGGCCCATTGTGTTCCGGTTGTGGTTCGAAGCTCTCGGTGGTTTCGGCGATGTCAAACGTGACCATTTTAAAAGCCAACGGGGCTTTTAGTTCAAGTCACCTGTAGGTTGTTGATGGAGAATGTGATCTGAGAATATAATAACTAATTTGCTGCCAGGCCACAGTACTTGCCCAACGTGACTGTAGGAAGGATTAGTTCAGAGATATGAGCATGCTCAGCTTGTGCCTATTATCTCGCTTATGATAAATTGATAAGTGTGATCGGTCATTACAAATGAGACTGGAATGTGAATTAAGCTTCGTTTTATAAGCAACTGACTGCAAAATTCAAAATGCTGGCTTGCATCAATTTTTGCATTTCATTTTAGATGATGTTTTAGCATTAGATTGAAGGATCAAAACTATGGCCCTCTAGTCTTCGCCTGAATTGCCCTTCATCTCATTGTATCGTAATGAAATTGAAAAAAAAGCATCATTAAACAACATTGAAATACCACGATGTTTCTTTTCTATCAATTTCAGACACATCCCCCTCCCCCCCATCGAAATCCTTTAAGATAAACTGTCGTTACAGTTACACTTACAATGCGACTTAACGATTAGAACTTTGAAGAGACTCAATCCAGTATCTGGGTCCGCATTGCGTTTTTTGATTCATTCATGAAGTTGATTTGAATATTCATCATTATGTTTCATGAGCATGCAAGGTGCCGAAGCTGGATGCTGATAATCTTCAAAGGCCTACATTGTACGAGATCAAGGATTGCTCAAGTACGCACAGCTCAGATCATGAGAAGCATCCGCTTCAACCCGGATCTTATCATCAAATATGATACAAATGAGTACATGGCACCACTGACTATGATTCACGCGGATTTGTTGTCAGCTAATAATATGTAAGGACGTCAACATAACACCTCGGCCTGATCATTAAGTAGAACAATCGGGAATTATGATCTTCCAGGTTAGTGATTCTTTAGGATGAATCAGAGGGTTCCAAAATCAAACAATGAAAATGTTGTCTCACACAGAGAGGATTCAAGCTACTAGAGCTCTAGGGAGGGAACTGCACTCCCAATAGTTCAGGCCAAAGAGAGCTTGTAGTGAACACATATAGGTAATACCCTAGGAAGGTGTCCGGACAACTCGACCCAGTACAATAACTAAACACAACATTTTGACCGTAAAGAACATGATTATGGAACAAAACTAAAGCTTGATGAGTCAACTTTTTTTGGTTTGGTTTTTCACGGGCTTTTCTAACCGCTACAAGGCATGTCATCCCCAGTACTATTAAAATGAAAGGTCATAATTCGTCTATTTAATACCTTTCAATGAATTTGAGTTGGCAGACCGAGCTAGTCCTTGAATGTGGGGTTGATCTGGAATGCTGTCTAAAAATTTGTCCAAGTCTGACTTGAAAGATGCAACCGGATCAACAAGGCCTACGTTTTCCCTCCGAATATTAGAGGCAAGCAAATTAAACAATGAAGGAGCCCGAGAAAGAAGAGAATTGGACTTCATTGTTCGAATTAGCCTGGATTCACGAGGGCTTGGAGGTGCTCTCAAAATGCACATTAAGCCTCTACGGTCATTAGAATTGACACTAAATCCTGGGTTGGGACAAAGCTAGTGGATGCTTTTGAAGACCAAGGTTGACAGATCCCATGTACAACAAAAACCATGCAAGCCTCAGACCTATTCATCTATTAAATACTTTAATTCGCAACATTTTACTGCAGCACGTTGGGGAATTCAGTAACTTTCTAGTGAATTATCGTATATTTCATTGCTGTCATTGATAAATAATGTTCTTAGGCAGACGGTTCAGAATTTCAACAAATGACGAGTTCAATGACCCTTTAGATGAGACAGCGTAAGTATTAGGTGCACTACATAATGCATTGTAATACTTTCTATTACAATGCACCAACTTCTTTTTTATTCTTTCATGGCCAACTAAGGCAGTTATTACGAAGGTTATGGTCGTGATATCACGATCAATATTGAACCAACTGCCTCAATGTGACCTTATCAAGAAACAATCGTTTCAAGTGACATGACCAAAAATGATCAATTCACTCTCCACTTCTAAAATCAATACCTTTTCGAGCAACAATTCGAATCCATAAGACTCCTCTTCCAAAGCTACAGAACAGCACATCCACATTGACTCGAATTGGGTGTTGCAGGTGAAACGTCATTGTACTCAGCATTCACGGGGTGAACGACTTCCTACGGAACCACCAACCATCGACCACTCTCGTGCATGCGCTGCTACGTACGGCATGTATAATAGTACTGAATCTACCTACGTACGTATATGGTCAGCCGTACGTAGACACATGCACCATCGTTCGTTTCTCGGCAAGAAAGTGGACTTGAACAATGCGGTGTTTTGATTCGAAAATAACGTTTTGGGAGAGGAGAGGTGCTGAGAAAGTCCGAGTGCTGGTCAGTTCTTCACCATGAAGCCTGGAACATGGTTCACGTCAGACACGATCAAGATCACTATTTCATTGGTGCTTCTCACCAATGTATTGTCAATCGTCTATTTCTTCACATCCGAGTCCTCTCCGGGAGATCGGGTCATGGAACCATCGGAGAGGTTGTCCCGCGGCGAGAGATTTGTGTCATCATCCACTGAAGATCGGGTGATCCACATCGTCAAGGAAAAATCCTTCGATTGGCACGAGCACGAGTTCCACACCGGATTTGACGAGTGTCCGCATTTTCGGAATTGCCGGGTCCAAACCCATTATATCACGAACCAATCGGTTCCCCTCTCAATCCCTCACAAGGGAGATGCTGTTGTGTTCACAGTTCAAGCTGCCAATTTGCAGAGGGATCCCTCTTGGTGGACTAGAGCGGCGGACAAGCGTTCCAAAGACCTCGCGTGGGTTCTTTTTTCCCAACGAAATCCTTATGAGTTTCCGTTGAGCTTTATGACCTTTCGGAATTACGGGTTTAACTTTACCATGACCTACAAGCCAAATTCGGACATCTTTACTCCGTTCAATTTCTGGTTGTCTGAAGGCAATCCCAGTCCACGGATGGTTCGGAAAAACTTTGCCCAAGGCAAGACCCGGAAGGTCCTTTGGTTGATTGATGGTCCCTGTCACTCGATTAATAACCGAATGAAGTATGCCAAGGATTTGAGCCAGAACATTGCCTTGGATATCATTGGTCATTGCTATGATCAAAGCGGAAAGGTCCATCAAGTGGACCACAGTACTCATAACAACGAAGGCCGTCGCGGGGTCATAAGCGATTATAAGTTCGTCTTGGCCTTTGAAGAGATTAGTTGTCGTGATTACGTCACGACAACTTACTTTGACGTCGCTCAAATGCAATCGGTTATCCCTATAGGTATGTTGAATGATTCCGAGAAATTGAGATTACAGTATATCTAAGTTCCATATTCAAGACTGATTTAACTGATATGAAACTATATTAATGCATGAGGTTGCGTTATATTTTGATCAGCATTACGCAATGTTTAACATCTTTCACACCCAACCTTGCCCTTTCTTGGGATAAAAAGTTCTCGAAATTGAATTGGCGCTCTAATTATGCGCCTTTCAACTAGGAATTGTTGTTAGAAAAGATAGAAAATTCACTTCTGGCAAATGATAAAATATAACGGTTTTCCTTTTCTTGTAAACTTGACACAAAATATCTTAATTTGACAGTTCAAATGCAAAATTCGAAAGCTAGTCATGCAGAAATTCAATTGCTTTTGTTACATATAAACAATGTTTCAATAGGCACATTGAAACTTAAACTTTTCGCTCGAAAGTTAAAGTACTGGAGATTATATTCTCAGTACAGACTTAGCGGTACGCAAGTCTGCAAAATAAAAAAGTATATCAAGTACGGTAGAGTGTAGAAAAACATCTGCAAATACCAGAGATTATGTTCACTAGACTTCCTTGATTTTTGACCATGGAACTTCAGTTCAGGTCTTCAAAAACGGATCAATTTCAAAGAATTGATGTAGATTATAGGTCTTTGCTTCAAAACCACAGTACTTCGCCTATTAGTTATGAATCTTTGTAGCTCTAAGTTTCAGAACGGATTGATAACCTACTACAACCCATGTCACGAGGACAATGTTGCAATCTTTCAATACTTCAACTATTTTGGTCAGACAAATGAATTTAAAGTTAAATAAGATTATACGTTTTTCGTTTTGAACTACTGAGAATTTCATTCCCAAACGCGTTAAGGATGTCCGCAAAAAAGTGTTTGCCTTACTCGTCAGAGTGCGCATGCTTTGTTTAAAAAAAAATCCCTTAAAATTTCACATTTTAATTCATCAAAAGGCTCTTTCTAACTCTGTTGGTGTTGGTTGCTTGGCAAAACTGACGTATGGAGTAACTTCTCGTATTTACTACTGTTTTGTCCATTGCAGTGATGGGTGCCCAAAAGGAGGCCTACGAAATCTTGGGCCCCTTGGATTCGTTCATTCACATTGACGATTTCAAAGGCCCACAAGAGTTGGCCAATTATTTGCACGAATTGGATTTAAACGACCATAATTATAACCAATTCTTTCGTTTCGTGGACACTGGGGAGTTCCAGTTCCCGATCACCACCATGTGTCGACTGTGCGATCACATCAATTACTTCAAAGAGTCGGGTTACCAACAGTTCTACACCAAGGATCAATTTGAAGAGTTCTGGACCTCGGACGATTGCAATTTGAACAGTCTGTTCCTGGGTGACGATTCCAGTGGAAACAGTGTTCCATAGAGTTTCGACTTGGACTGGGCATTTTCACCCAAGGATTCTGGTGTTCGATTCGAAGTAAATTTGATGCTTTCAAAGCCTTGTCCGATGTTGAACCTTCGGTCAGATGTGATATTATCTTGATGCTAAGAAGAATAAATGAGTTGTACCGTTATCCTTTCTTGAAAATCCTTTCATGTGAACGGAAAACAACTGTTCCTGTTAGGAAAGCTATCTAGAGTTCTACGTATAAGAGATGCTCAACGAAACTTCCAGGTCCTCATAATCAAGAAAAAAAAACAATTAAAATTTTGCTACTTGACTGTTGACCTTGAACCTTGGATGGATATTAGTTGAATTGGGAAAACCCTTTGACATTGGATGCTTTTCATTCAACTGATATGCTCCTCCATTTCCTTGGAATGTGGATGTTCATTTTGGGTACTCCAGATCTTTTTGGTCATTGATCTCACTCTTTTCCTTGAAAAGGAAATGAAATTTACTGAAATTGGGAAAAGAGATGTTGTTTTTGGATCAATTATAATTGAAGACCGTGCCTCTCTTCATACTTGGGTTTTGCTAGGAGTAAAACTACATTTTCCTTTACCGCATCCATCTTGAATTCTCTTGAGCAGCCTTTTGAGGTCAATAATAAAATGATCGTTTAGAAGGAATAAAGACTATGAACTTTAGAAGGGTACAGTAGAATTGAGCACGAATTGATTTGGAGCAAATCGAAGGCAAGTAGTGTCGGCTTCAAATGAGTTATGTTTTATTACCTACGAAAGTATCATATAACAAGTAATCTATGCTTGTCATTCTTAAGGTGCCTAGACACATAGAAATGAGTTCTTATCAAATACTTGCATGTTCTCAGTGTAAGGATTCTGTATGTGCAGGTTATCTTCAAAGAACGATAATTCTTATTCAGAAATAGAGCAATTGACATTGAAACATATTTGTTTTATCGCAAATTCTATTTTTTAAATTTTTATTTCCTTTGAACAAGATGTGTTTACACGTCTCGTGGATCTCACTGCCTCCTTAAAATTACGTGTTTATATCCATTAAGCATTTGCATGTCTGTTCATTTGTCTTTTTACCAGGCTCCTTGTTCCTTGTTTCTTTATTTCTATCTTATTTTCATAGTTATGAACTATAACTATTGTTTTGATCATTTATATGTTCAAATAATTGTTTGGCCTTTATTTCATTTTAATCAATCTCTTTCTTGGCTTCTACACAACACAAAAAATGGTTTAGATTCTGCATTAAAATGGGTTTAATGGCTTTAAATCCGTTTCAATTGTTCATGGCATGTCAATAATAATCCACAATTTTGTTTCTCCTATTGATCTCTGCAATGCCTCAAGCTATTTAAGTTATCCTAATACCTTATATCAAAACAAAAGCCAAACTGACCACTATCTCTATGAGGAATTCTATGGTGGCATATTAGTTAGCTCACAAGTGGAGGCGAAACCTGTTCATACGATCCTCAATATGTGTGAGTCGGTGAAAGGTCCTAATACTATTCTGACCCAGACATCTGAGGCAGTTTTTGTGATTCAAGTAAAATAAAGCGAGAGGGACCAGGAGCGTCATGTTTCGTTGACAGTTGTTGTGTGGTCAGGTCAAAGCCTCCAACCCTGAAGGACAGCCTTTAATGATCTTTGAGCGTTACTGTTAGTCACTCATCAACATGGCAACCGTCTCGAACGAGAATATTCCACACTATGGAAGTACGAACCAGTTAATCGACAATGAGGTAAGAGACATCGCTATACGGCCTTGGGAGTAAATTGCTGTGAGCGAAGATTGACACCGAGATTAACATCACAACCGGAGCTTCCATGTCATGTGACCTTCGATCGAGTGTAATGATAACTTGCTGGGAGAGGGCAATTCGTTTATAAAACCAATATATTCCATAACCCAGCGAAGAACCAAAGGACGAGCTGGTTGGATGTTATAGCCACATGTATTCCAAATCAGAGAAGCAGGGGCCTTTTTGTTCCCAGTTTCCGACGCTTTGATGGGTCCTGCTTTCGTAACGGGACACTTGGAACGGGACAACAGAGTATCAAAGCCAAAGAAGAGAGTAAGAAACAGTCCAAGTTATTGCTATGTCTGCGTGCGTGCGAGCGAGCGTGCGTGCGTGCGTGCGTGTCTGTGTGCGTCCCTGTTCGTATCTGCTTATACACCTCTGAAGGCCGAGGATCCTCTCTTGTTGGTGAGACCTTTTTCACGTGGTTCCTGGCAAAAGGAGGTTTTGTCCGGGCGTCTCGCTCCTCAGTCCCGTCAGACCGACAAAAGCTGGACCTACCCACTACTCACTGTAATACTGCATGGACTATGGAGTCTGAAAGCGTGGGCTCCATGCCCCAGCCCAAGAAAGCAAAAAGAAGACCACCCTGACGACGCCAGAGAACCAGAAGTTATCTTGTGCCGTCGTCTGATGGAACCAAAAATAGCTCGTTGTTCCAGCATTGGCCTTTGGGGTTCGCCGTCTGTGCCTTTGCTCGTATATGTAGTCATCGGCCGCTGTTGTCGGTGGTGGTGGCACATGGACCGAGAGGCCGGAGGAAAAAAGGGCGCGTGAGCTTGAAGCAAGGCCACTTACGAACGAAGGAAGGGGCCTTGTCGCTCCTCGTCGAGTCCAAAGTGGGGTTCCACTCGCTCCACTCGCGGCACGATTGCTCCTTCAAAGTTTGATGCGGTGGATTTCCTCGAATTAGTTGGTTCGGAGCCAGGAGTTGTTGAACAGGGTGATAGTGATCCACACCAATGTATGCGTGTGTGCCGTCCCAACCATTGGGGACGAATCATTGTGGGTGATGTGAGCCCATTCAGATGAGGATCGGTATCAAGATCCTGCCTCGTGTATTGGAAACAACTCAACGAGCGAGGAGTTTGGCCATTGTCGGTGTGTTTTCTTGGCAATGGTCGCATGATTGGTGAAGTATTGGTTGATCATGGCTAGGTGTCTTGTTATTGGTGGTTCCGAGGATCCTTGTGCAACTCTTGTGACCGTGATGAGTGAAAGCCTTGGCCCAAGCCCAGACGTGTTTTTAAATGATTCTAAGCAATTGTTTGGGTCCAAACGGCCTTAGTTACAAGGCAGCCGGTCAACAATGACTTGCGGTGTCTGCCGATCCCTTCATGTGACCTCGGCTCCAATATGATCTCAGGATGGATTTGAATTGGCACGAACCCCCCCACGCCCACCATCACAAGTCTATGCCCGAAATCCCATCCACCCGGAACCCGTTGCGAAAACAAGAGACCACCTTTGACGCCTCGCCTGAGCCCCGGACCAACCCGTACAAGAATTGCAACGGGATCAATCACATCGACTATCAAGTTTTAGTGGGTGAGGGAGCAGTCGAAGGTCGAAATGGCCTGGGCCTCTATGGGTCACCGGGGGTCTCTCCTCGGCGCCCATTGCTCTCGGCTCAAAGCCAGGAATCCTCGAGCAGTTTTGAAAGCGTCGGCCAAACTTCGGCCTCTGCACTCCAGCAGTATCCTTCAAGTTCTCGCAAGAGACGAGCCTCTCTCCGATGGTTGTGTAATAAAAAATTCATTAACAATAAGCAGAAAATCCCCGAGGAGTCGCTTTCCAATCCCGATCCCGAAGACACGGTAGATGTGGAAGAAGTGGCGGAGTGTGTTGAGGCCTTAGGCCCGGTGGAGCATTTCGTTCGACAGGAATCCCGGCGATCTCTGGGCTTGGCTGGAACCTGTGAGAGCTTCGATCCCACGAGTGATAATATCTTGGGCTTTGCCGAGCTCCTGCATCTCCAGAAAAAGAAAGGCCTTCGAGTAAGTCTGGAATCAGCATCTGTATTCACGGTTGGATTTCCTGAAACGCATCTGAATGTTGGTAGCTCCGTTTCGCCTACGGCAGCTCAACTGTACAATCATCAATGACATGGCATAACCAAAAAGGCATAAGTTTTGGCTCGCAGACCTTCGGAGCTCTTGGCCGTCATCAAAGACTGGCCCAATCAAGTAAATCGAGTCCACGTCGAATTAGTTCCCCGAGGCTAAGAAACGTGGGTAGAAGATGGCTCTTTGGTCCCCTCCAGGGGTTCTTCCCGGCATTTGCTGACAAAGAAGGGTAGAAAATGAGGAGGTCCACTACACGTAGACGTAAATGTTTCATGGCTTCTCCCTCTGTCCCTGTTTACGTTTTGCCAATTCTGAGGTGCTAGAATGAATGAGGTCTTTTGCATTGTCATTGATTATTGATTTTGGTCCTTAGATCGTGCAAAATGCAACGGGATTGCGTTATGGCGTGGATCTGGATTTGATTGGCGGAAGAGATGATATTACAACTTACTTCTCGGACGAACAACGCAAAATTGACTTTGTTCTAGTCTATGAGGAACGGGGAATTATTGAAGAGTTTATTGATCCCGAGGCCCTAAACGAAGACGCCAAACCAAGGTAAAACAATACAAGACACAGCTTAGCACTCTAGGGCCCGAATAGAAATTATTTCATGCTCCATTACAGGAAATCTGGAATGAAGAAGAAACAAAAGTTCAGCTTATGGCGCCAGAAGTTCATGGCTTCCATCCACGCCATCGGGTTGGAAAGTGAAGAGGTAGGCACAATCTATAGACACTCGACAAACTTATTAACCATTCGCAATGACTAGATCACAAAGGACGTGGGTATTTCAAACATTGCACCTGAAGATACGGAATTGGATTAGACCTAGGCTTTAAACTACCGAAAGAAAAATCACATTGAAAATGTGGAAAAGGATTTTTTGACAGCAAAAGCCAGTGTGAAAGCAAGGATCTGACTTGAATGCAATTTTAGACAGGTTTTGGCCGTCTAATACTTTATCGAAAAGAAAGTTCAGGTACTTTCGGGTGGGTTTCAGTGAGACAATGATTGAAGTTCTGTCTCTGTCAAATTAACCTCCTGGAATTTATGACACCTCAACTCACAAAACCTCATCATGAACCTACTTCCATGTGGGTCAATGGCTTTTTTGGCAACACATAATTCAAATCAATACCAAACCAGTTAATACGGCAAGCCAAAATTCGGCTGCTGTATGGTGATTCGGTATTAAGCAATGTGCTCTTGAGACTTGGCACCTTATCCTCTTGGCGCACAATTCTTTCCGGAGACGTTTGATTGATGCTCAATAGAACAAAGTGTACTATGTAGGTGGATCCCAAGAGACCGAGGAAAACTCTCGCCTCAAAAAGCCCATGTGGCCCAAGCTCCCTTCAAGCTTGAATGAATACGCAACCACGTGTGCTTGTTCTCACTTGAGGGGTTACTCAACTTTTGTAATCCTAAAATATGAAGGCTCTCAAGGCATATCAGGAAGAACCAATTACTTGTGCATTATAAATCAGTGATTGACCAACCGCTTGACATTAGCTCTTAGCCCCAGGTCCTTATTTTGGCCCACGAGCTTTGATTAAGAGCAGGAATGATATGGCTTTGATCAGTCATGTTTTGTCAGTAATTAGCAGGGCTCGGAAGGCTGATAATTTTTTGCCAAATGATCAAAACAAAAAATATCTACAAACGGGAAATGCGTTTTTGAGCAATTGAGAAAAATGACCACAGTGAAGCAAGTCTTGTAATATGCTTTTTTATTTGTATTTTGCTGTTTATTCTGAATATGACAAAAGGCAATCACGCAGTTAAGAGAACTGACAATTCTTATTTGTAACCAAGCTTTTTAAGCTCAGAAACAATAAAATTGTTGCTTTTCTCATTAGGTAGTCAGCACCCCTGAATAACTATTCAAGACTAGGCCCAAAACAGAGCCAATTAGGTAGAAGATTAAGGGGAAAAAGTGTCTTCACATGGAGTTTTGGCCTCAATTTGATCATCCTCTTTGTACCTTCTTATCGTTTTTGTCAGGGTGACTAGACCTTGGCGAAAAAAACAAACAACACTTCCCTTTGCATGAAAGGTTTAAGGTTTTGGGGTTCCAATAGGGGATGTCAAGAAAAGGTAACTCAAGGAAAAATGTGGTCCGGCACCCCGATTTTGGGCATTTTGGGGAGAGAGAACTAAGACAAAAATCACAGTCAACTCGCACCATTCGCCCATTGAATTTTCAATAATCGAGTGATTTTAAGCGAGTTGTGTTACAAAACCCTACTAAATGAGCATGTTTGGTGTGAATCAGTGAACGCACTATCAAATCGGCTCAATACCACAACGCTAATTGCCTATACAAGCATGTAAAATGGAATAAAATGTCAAAATCCAATGCATGCACACAGTGCGGTTTGGCTGGGCATGTTGTCTTTGATTTTACTCCATGGAATAACGTCAGTTGTCCATGAACGCCTTTACTTGACTAGCCCTATTGTTTGCTTTTTCAGGAAGATCAAAAATTTGTAAGGCTTCTCAAGGCCAAGGCAAAAATTAGGAATAATAGTGAACGATCACAACAGCGGTTCAAAAGATGGATTTAATGGATTTATGCATAAGCTCGTCTGTTCTTGTCTCATCTCTTATTACTAGCTACGGTAGTTAAAATGCCCTATCAAGGCCTGAGGGAAATATTCAAACAGATTTTGGCATTTTTCTACCTCGCCAAATCACATGGAAAGCTTCATTGCATCCTACCTCAAAAACATTTTTTCACCTAAAAAACACCATATTTTTCAAAAACCTGTTTGAAAGAAATTAATAGCACACCTAGTTAGGACTGGAATACCAATGGGGTCCAGCCATTATTTGACGCTTGAATTGCAAAATGTTGAAACTATTCAAAATGAGGATGTTTTCTATGTAAGTCTCAAGTGTCAATTCGCAATTCATACATAGTTAAAAGACAAAAACAAAGTTTGCATGTCTTCGGTACTCTTTCCGTTCCATTTTCTTGTTGTTAGCAGCCCCCAAAAAGTTTGCCTTGAATGTCATATTTCCCTAAAGACACACTAATACAGAGGTGTACTGTAAAGAGCTTGCCTCACAAAGGCTTCACAAAACCCCAGTTTAGTTGGGAGGCACTTCTCAAACTTTTTCCTCTATGGTTCTTTAGTGTTGATAAAAGCGTGAGCTCCCTTACGTCAATGGTATTTTCGCCTTCCTGCTTCCGTTCTCGGCATGTGCGGATCCAGGTTTTGCCAAAAGGCGAATCATGCATTATAAATGACCACTGTGGTCACATAAAGGAGGGCCTGTGCGCATTCAAGCAGCTTCAAATCAGAACTGGCCAGTTGAAAAAGCGAAATATCGATGTCGAAAGAAAGGAGGAGAGCTTTCAAACCGAATGGATCTTGGATCAGCAGTTCTCAAGGCTAGAGGACAATGTTCGACTATGTAAATGAGATCATGAGGCGAGCGGGAGAAAGAGCTAGGCTTCCAAGTTTGTGATTGGATTTGTGTCGGGTTAAAAGACATGCAGAAAGAGCTAAAGAGGAACTATTGCATATTGGAGAGAGATCAATCGAGCCTCGCCATGACATTATGATTGGGATCGAATGGATCATAAGTGGCTCGGAACACTAAATGGCTCCTGGTTCCAACCAATGGCATCGATTGCTTTTCCCAATAATGCGAGACCTGACTGCATGATTATACGAACAGATACTTGGAATGCGATATTTGTATCAAGAAGCCACCCGAAACCTTCATAAGTGGAACCCAACTCCGAAATTGGAGAATTGAAAACACAACGCGTTGCGGAACTTTGTGGACATTTATGAAACTTAAGATCCCGGCCTAGCTAGAAATTTACTTGAATACCCGAGGTCAATGATTATTGTTGGAAGATATCGTAGGCTGAAAAGTGCCTTCGAGTTATTGAAGGAAATTGGTCAAGTGGTGGTTGGTGTGTTTAGTTCAAAACAGTTTTGGACAATAAACCAAAAACAAAACAAATATATGATCTCTTTTGTTTAAGTAATGAATGATGATACATAAATGATCAGGTTCCTCGATGTATTGCAATATCATTTGTATGTTCTTAATTGATTATTTCCATCGTTATCACATTATTCCACACTTTATACACAAAATCCAGACTGTTCTTAGTATAAGGTCGCAGAACTTTATTTCAATTGATCAAGGTCTCGATAAAACTAAATGCTACCTTGCTTGCCAACCATATTACTGATATTGGTTAAATGTTTCAAGGTTACAATTAGTATACATAAGATTCGTCCTTTTTCGCCATAATCAAAGGCGCTCAAGGATCAATATACTTTAGGTGGGAACTCGAAGGCAAAGCATTGATTTGCTAAAATATCTCATATAAAATTTTCCTTTTTCAAAAAAGCAAACTCTCATGCGAGCCATTGTTCACTTTCATAACCAAATGGAATGCTCAGACATAACATATTTCATTTTCGACTATTTTGTTTCGGCCATTTGTCCAGTGTAAAGGAACTTGAAACGACAGACCATTTGGTCACATTGATTTTGGCACTTTTTTTTTAAAGTGTTTAATGAAAGTCACTTAGAATAGGGTAGACCTCTTGTTTTTTGGGTTGAAAACGATTAGCTTTGGATTTCACTTCAGTAGAAAATCATTTTAGACTTTTAGAAAGTTGAGCAGAAATGACTTGTCCAATATGCTCGCATGGATTACGAGTAAATTCAAGAAAAAAACCTTTTTCCCAATATGTTCGATGTCAGGTTCTCGCCTTAAGATGTCTGAAACATAATTTACAACCCAGACTCACTCTAGTTGAGAGTGAACAGCTGCTCAAAATAGGCCCTGAAGGCAATTACCGCAAATCTTTCTAGTTGAAAGGGACCAAGTGGCCTTCCAAGGGCCCGACTGGAATGTTTTCTGCCAGATGGAGCCATTGACATTTTACATTTTTTAGTATACAGACAGTCCGCAAAAGCCACCCATTACTCTCCCAAATGCCTTTGAGGCATGAAATTCCACTCATCAAAGGCACACTTGTAAATATGGAGTGTCAATCCAGCACCGCTGGATTGGAGGGGAAACGAGTGTGAGATGAGAGATTGCGTCAGCAAATATTGACTTTCACCCAAGCTTCCCACCCTTGAGGATTGGCATTCTGAATGATTGATCTCGTGGCCTTACGTAATTTGAGGACTGACTTGACTCTTTCCCCACCCAATTGAATTAAGTAGGCTCAATATCTGACACATTAAATCCACGGTCTTAGTCATAGAGAAAATAGACACGATATTTTAATCCTTACGGCCTGACCAATAACCGAGTGCTAAATTCAGGTTGCCCAGACGAAATATCTTCAGGGACACAGAGCTTACGGGTATTGGCAATGTTGAACAGGGTATTTTTAATAGAGGCAAGTAAACTATTCTTTTGTCATTGAGTGTGAATTCCAGAAGGGTGTCAAAACTAGTTTTTCTTATAGTAGATACTCGTTACCATAAGTCTCTTGACTTGCAGCTTGTCGTTGCAGAATTTGAATCTGCTGTGAAGAAAACTAGTTTAACAACTCTTTGGACTTTGCCCTCAATGGTAAAAAAAAACCGCGTTCTCTAATTATGAAAATAAATGAGAGTATGCAGGGTCACTCTGTATTTGGACAAGCCTGGATCATAGAGATACTTAGAGCTGCCTGGTTCTGAAGTCTGCCAAAAATTAAACTGATGGTTTGTGGCAGAGGTTGCGTGAAAAAACCATAATTTCCGATGAATATTATCTTGAGTTACTCAAACAAAAGAAGGTTTTAATGTTCTGATTGAGGGGGGGGGGTCGAGAAAATAGTTCGGATTTTAATCAAAATGTTTTGGTTTGAGGTTGTGAAGATGGGCCAAAAACAATCCAAAAAAATAGAATAAAATTGAAAAGGTGATAAATTGTATTTTATTTGGTTATCCAAACAAACGGTTCATCTTTTTTATTGTAAAAATAAGTCTTGTCTTGGAATAAGCAGACTCATATTTACAACTTTGAAAAATTTTGAAGCAATCTGAAACCATAAATGGTCTATAAAATCAAAACCATCACTCTGTGATAATCTAAGTCAATTGTGTATAGATAGATTACGGCATAATTCACAGAAAAAAAGTAAAATACAGCTTCAGTTACCAATCAATGCCAAACAAAACATGCATCCTAAAGAAGATGTGATGAAAATAAAGACACTGGCTAGAAATGGAAACACTGAAAAAACCAAATAAATGAAATCTCTTTTTTCCTTCTTTAATGGTTTTTGGAAAAAAAATGACAAGTATTTTGTTTTTGGCAACGTCAATCGTCGAAATTTTGCCAAAGTATTACAAAATTCCTTCACTTTCCCCACTTCACTTTCCCCAAAATC
>NC_081445.1:9052046-9080108 GCF_007210705.1 Tigriopus californicus | reverse complement strand
TGTGATGAAAATAAAGACACTGGCTAGAAATGGAAACACTGAAAAAACCAAATAAATGAAATCTCTTTTTTCCTTCTTTAATGGTTTTTGGAAAAAAAATGACAAGTATTTTGTTTTTGGCAACGTCAATCGTCGAAATTTTGCCAAAGTATTACAAAATTCCTTCACTTTCCCCACTTCACTTTCCCCAAAATCGGCGGTTTTAAAGCAAAATATAGTTAAAACTCGCGAAAAAGTGTTTTGCCTTAGAATTCCACAAAAAGTTCAAAATTGATTCCACCCAAAAACTCTCTTTCCGACTCCTAATTCAGAGATCTCCAGCTAGGCAAGTTAAAAAAAGGTTTCAGAGTGATCTGAAAACATCAAGTTTTGTTCTAAGCTTTGAACGTAGCTGTACTTATTTGCCAACTGACAGTATAGGTGCACTAATCCCATAGTCATATGAGAAACTAGTTTCCAATATTTGCACACTCTGTCTCCCTGAAAATTATTTGTTTGGGCAACCTGAATTGACTAGTTGTTAGTGAACGAAGATAGCTCGTACGAGTAAATAGCCTTGGTGGCTTGAATACCTCTCAGGCGAAATTTTACTTCAGGCCTGCTTTAGCATATCCCCTCTGTCTACCTCTATGATCGGAACAAAATTCTTTCATTGTCGGGGAAGGAGGTTATTAATGGAGCGGCTATCTTGAGTTGACGTTGGAGTTGCCGTAAGTGGAAAATTGTTTTGACTGACCTTATGAAAGGAACAGATCGTGTCAAAAGCGAAAACACTCTTTGCAAAGTTCAAGCCCACCTTGGAAACTTGGTATCCCAACTAAGATGCCCACTTCATCACAAAACACGGTTAACGAACGCGCCACAGAAGAAACTCCAGCCAGCAAAACTCATATGTCAGAAGTGGGATTCGAACCCACGCCTTCAGAAGAAGACTGCGACCTGAACGCAGCGCCTTAGACCACTCGGCCATCCTGACTACCTTAAGTGCAAGGGTAGCAAGAATTAATATATTTTATTTGACTATGTATTTTACCCTTCTTTGATGGGCTTGTACAGTAGAAATGGTGCTTGAACATTCTATGCAAGACAATACAACACAAAAAGTAGAACCAAAGCTTAGAGCCGTGGTTAATACTGGATATGGGATTATGTGATGTTACACAGGATATCCTTAGAACACCATGATTTCTTCCTTTGCGACTTTAGATGAATAAAGACAATCAGATATAATCCTTATCTCCTTTAAGCCCCAAGGACCCTCAGATCTTTGGGTTATCAAGGAAATTGGGTCAATTCCTTAACATCTTCTGATGGAAAGACATCCTCCAATCCATCTTAGACGATGATGTTCTACGCTGTTGTTGTTCGATCCAATGAGATTATATATCTTCAAAGAACTCGTTAGATTTTACTTCAAAAGCATCTTTAAGCCCAAACCTTGTACTTCATTTCTTGAAGCATGAGTCCCATTTGAAGCCCAAAAAGTTTCAAGATTTGGCAGAGATGAGCATTGGTACCCAATAAGCTGACTGCGCTAATAGTTTATTCGGAAAAAGTTAATGTAAGCTGATTTCTTATTGACAACTGTCTAATAATTTGTCTAGGTATGATGATTTGACCTATTACATGAGCCTACCTTGTATTATATTTAATCGGATATTAACAGTTTTTATCAATATTTTGAGTGTTTGGCTCACGAAACGGCAAATAGAAAAACATGGTTTGAGTTATTGCATCCAAATCCTTATTTATGCGTGAAATGTATAGTGTAGCATGGACCGTGTGAATTCAATCGAGAGTGCAAGAAATATGTCCTCTTTTCCCTTTGAACAAGTGTTTAGACAATTTCTGCTTCTAGGATTGTTCCAAAAGGCCAACTCATTCCAATTAAGGAGTCGAAAATAATTTAATTTAGCACTATCCAACCCATCCATCACGAATGGCAATGTGATCTTAGATTACTCAAGCGTGAATAAATGTATAGTTAAAACCAAGTCCCTAAACATGAAAAATGGTCTTTCATGAACAAAAAAAAATGTTTTCCAAGTAAGAAACAACTCGCAATAATGGAACCCGATTTTCAGTTTACTATAGCTGATCTAGTCAGGAATTCTTGTTGTAGTCTAGTAGGCAAACAAGGCAGCTGTGTTTGTTCCGTAGTCAGAACACAGCTGGGAAGCTGCGTTCTGAAAGAGACCGTCTCTACAAACATCAGAGGCATTAATTGCAATTGCAACATCATCCTCAGAAGTGACCTTAGTTATGCTTGTTAATGGCCTATGTCTACATTCAATAATAGGGCATTATGATGTCGATAATAACGCCCTTGGTGAAGAATTGACGCTCTGATATTTCTTCGTTCTATGCTGAACAGTGTTAGTAATCGCGATCGACTTTGAACACATTTAGTTATATGATTCTGAAAAATAGGGTTGTCGGCTTTGGTTGATAAAGTGCAACGAGTTAAAATTTGGTCCGCCAGACAACCTGGTGCCAAAATGATTCAAAGCAATGCCTCAAACGGTTTGGTGGGAGAGTCATTTCTCTCCCAAGAGTCATTACTAATGCTTACTTGTTTGCGTAGGTCTGGGATGCGAACCAATCATAGATAACTACATCTTTTTATGGAGCCAACCAACTCTGGCGTATTGTTAATTGTTTGACGTCTCTAATAAGGGTCAAATATTTTCAAGAAAATAGTTTTTTCGGCACCTGCATCTCTACCTCTGCAAGCCCTTTTTTGTACTATTTCGTTTGGTTTACCCACTCCCACGAAGTGTCTGTAGGACGACAAGCCACAAAAGGCAATATCACTTGCCAAGCGTCCTCATTCTATGCATCGATTGGGAAACCTCAATTGACAGGGCTTCAATGGATCTATTATATAAATTCATTCAGGCAATGTTGCACGAGACAACGAAGAGCCCTGCAGTTTTATACACGGGCACCTTTCTTTTTTTTATTTAGTTCCAAGTTTTTCATGGGCAGAAGTGTGCCTGGAACTGCACCCTTGGACGTGATAGAAAAGCGAATAAGCTTAGCTGACTGTGCATAAATGAATAAGACTCTATGGAGAAGGACTCGACCCCGACAAATGTATCAATTCCGCTAGTCAAGTTGGGCTCGTTTGACGCTATGAACAGCGTGAACCCTTCAAAAGAGAAAGGATCCAGTTTAAGTGCCTCGAGTTCACTTTTATGGACCTACCTCGTCTTTTGAAGGGACCTTCAAGGCCACTCACTCGGCCTGTCAGAGAGGAACCTAGATTCATTTTCCTTTTTCTGGCACTGTCCAAAAGGAAGCAAGTTCTCCTGCTTTATGTACGAAGGACTGCAGAGACTTTTGTGAAAGGGAAATATATTCATAAAGCGATACACATTCGGGGAACAAAAGTGGAATCCTCCAGAGGTGATGAGGGACGTGAAAGCTCTAATCTATCTCTCCACATCTTGGAAGCACCAGAGTGCTTGTCCAAAAGAGTGCAATCACTTGCGACAACACTCAAAGGGTCAATTTAAGGAGAAGCGATGCAACGCCAACATTGCTTCGTCTCATTGCTCTCATAGAGTGTGCACAAATAACGTAAACTTTGTTGTTCAAATCTAGCTTAAAAACAGGATATTACAGTATGCCTATGTGTCGCAATGAATGTTCAGAGATAGTGTTGGCCGAGATTTCAATGCATTTGATGAAAAATGTTTGCTTGCCAGAGGTTATTCCTCTTATAGATTTCCCTGTCTATGTAATGACTGTGTGATTTATGGGACTAATGTATGGGATCTTCATTGACCTATTTCAACCAAAAATGATGGGACATTTATATTTCTGGCTACATCATAAAAAATCTCACGTCACATCTGGCAATCATGTACCGCCCTGTACGTCTAAACAGAAATTTATCAATCAACTTTATTTAAGAAACCCCCAAGTCATCTATATGCATTTTTTTGCTTGCTCTAAAATGATTTAAAGTGAAAAATGAGGACAATTTCATACTGGACGTTTTTAGGAAGGTCAAATATATCAGATTTGAAATAAATGCATCCTGTTTCAATCTTTAAACACCTTTCCAAGAAAGCTTCTATTGTCTATGCCATTTTTTTTGATTGAATCCGTATCCAATATCTAACTTAACTCCTTTCTGAATTCCAATCCGAAAGTTTGATAAACACCCGTGGATTACAGGCTGAAAAAAGTCATTGGACAAAAAAAGAGCAGAACTCGCAAGTATTGATTGAGCCACTAATCACAAACTTATTAAAGTGCATTTAAGGACATTTTTTTGCTTTGAAATTTGAACAGTAAACAAAAAGAAGTTTCAAGATGTCAACAAATGTTTTAGTAATGGTTGATTTTGCAATTGAGATAATTTCATTTCATTTGAAAGCTAAAAGTACGTTTGATTCCCTTACAAAAATGCTCATTTAAATATCAATTTAAAACAAACTACGTGTACTGATCCCTAAACTTTTATTTCTGATCTTAAGCCAAAGCTAACAAATTTAATCATCTGCATTCTTCAGAAAAGTGTAATTGCATTTTTTACTGGCCAATACTTTTTTTAGGATTCTGCCACATCCTGTGTCAAAATAACACATCAATATTATTCAGTTTTTTTCTTGTTTTCCAGGAAATCATTCAGAGACCTAAAAATACCCTTCACTTCATTCGGCTGCATGCACCCTGGCCCCTTTTGTGCCGTTATGCTGAGGAACTCAATCTCCGGGCTCCAATTCAGGTAAGGGGCAATGTCAAAGGCTTTTGATTGGACTCTAGATTCAATTTGTTTGAAGAATGAAAAGAGGTGACTGAGTTTGTAAAATGAGGAGTGCTCATAACCCCATCCATTTTTACAGGAACACCAAACTGAAGTAAGTGGTGGTGAAATAGAGCAACTTTGTTCAATCGCAGTTGTTTAAGGGCAAATATTTTTCCAGCTCCATCTCTCAATGTCACAACTGTATAACATCCTATCTATCAGTCATGCACAGGAGTTATTTCCTACCCTTGCACTCTGGGCTCTAAAGAAATCCCATTTCATCAAATGTATCTCTTTTGCACTTGTCATAATCGTATCTACTTGTACTGTAGAATCTAGTGACTTTTACCCTTGACTTCCACATTCATTGTAGTGCACTGGAATTGGACATGTCTTTAATGAAAAGTGCCTTCCAATAATACAGCTATCACCCTTGATTTTTCAGCATTGAATTTCATATTTCTAGTGACATGCCAGTACGCTCAATAATAGTACTTGAAAATAATGTCACAATTATCAGTTTGAAAGTGTAAATGAGACAGAATGGAACAAGTGTATTTTCAGCATTTTCTAATGCACCTTGATTGTGATTTTTAGCGCCAGATCAAGGATAAGTTTCACTTTTTAGAAGCAGGATTTGATATCGGCAATCTTGTTTTCCAACAATAAACTGGTTTTTGGTCACATTTTTCCTTTCGTAAAGACACATACGTGCACAGGTCTCTAATGATGAGAGAACCAAACCAGCAGGCACTGATGCATTTGTACAAAAATGCCACACTGAACAAATAACGCAGTCCCCCACAAAAACCATGTTTTCGTTTTGATTGTGGAAAATGCACGATATAATCAAGCTTAACCACCTGATTCGACGCATCTTGGATTGGACTTCCTCAAGTGAAATAGATTGTTTCTCCAAAGCAAAACATCGTGTTGATTTCGAAATACATAGCTAGCTCAGCAACGGTTTATTCCATCACTTCAAAAATTGTGCCCCCACAAAACCCGCCAATTCATCCATCCATCCATCCATCCGTCCATCCATCTGTCCATCCATCATTCTGAACTAAGTCGAAGGGCAAAAAGGTATAGGAAAAAGTGCAATTTCGTCGCTTTTGGACATTCCAACCTTTAAAGGCTGTCTTATTCCTAAGTTTTATACCTCCCTTCAAGGATGTTTCGAGCCGAATTGAATGGAACAAAGGCCACACTTAAAGGTTTCCTTGGTGTTTCGAGTCAGCAGTGCAATGACCAATGAACAAGGGAAACGAGGCCGTCCTCTACTTCTATCACATCTACTACAAGAGGCTTCCACTTGTTTTAATGGTGATACACTGGCCAATCTAGATAGTCGTCTGAATGTGGAAATGCCTTCCCGTAACGTCCACTCTCCCGAGAAGTAGCAACGTAATGAAGCTAGTTGGGTTAATGAGTTCTAGGCATGTCGTCCCAGTTGGAAACCACTTCTGAATGGTTCTACGGTAGAATTCTGTGGGTCTCTCAAAATTTCATGAGATACCAAGTGTGCGAATGCCAATAAACGAATTATGAAGCTTCCAAGAGCATTTCCACTCTTTCTTCAAAGTTGATAATAATATTGGTTTGAAGTGGTGTATTTCTTTGAAGTTGAATGGATGTTGGTTGGTGCTTAGTCTTAAGCCAGCTAACCGACAACTCTACGAACGGCAAGCCTGAATTAAATTAGTTGCTACCATGTATCAGGGCTGCCAAAAATGACAGAATGTCAAATGATCATTTCAGTTGCTAAGACGCAATTTCATGGTAATCATACACTTAGTTCAGGGCCCGTCTTGAAACATTGAGCCTGAGGGGTTTATGTTTTTTCTTCGGGAAATTAACGATGTTGTCCCAAAAGTGGTCCTCGATGGCCTTGAAGTTGTTATGAAATGCTCCAAGAATTGTGTTCCCCTCAAGGCGACAGTGCATATCTCGTATGTATGCATAGCCGATTTTTTGGCTCTAGCTCTGTCATTAAAGCATGCCCATGATCACTGTCCATACAAGGTCCATGTCTACTGCCCACGGCCCTAGGATCGTCGTTTTTCCGACTTTTCGAGAGGGGTTCTTCAATCCCAGCTGACCTTGCTCCATAAGAAAGCAACTACATCTGCGATGCAAAATGGCCAGAGATATAAAAATCCGACAGCAACGATTTTTTTAAAATCTGGAATGCTGCACCCCTCTTGAGCTTGGAACCGATTTGTGATCGGTCCAAGACCTTTATGCCTTTTTTTCGCTGTCGACAGGACCTGATCTTTCAAGGCCAAACGTACGTTCACATAAAGTACACATATCTAGATGGTTTCCAGAGGCCATATTTATCCCGTGTACACAAGAGACCATTTCATCCGCGTATTGGGCCTTGAGAGTAACCATTCGAAGTGAGTGGAAAGGACCATGAAGAATGATCCTGAGCTCGGTTCACAAGGCCAATAAATTCTAAAGCGATCTAACACAGACGAAGGTGGAAATATCTGGCCTTGAAAGCTTCCAAGTGTTTGGTGATCGCTTCTCTCTCATCGATCCAAGTTGGAACGGGGAAAGACCTCAAAGTTCGATAGGCACACTATTGAAGAGGCCAAAGTCGACAAGTGTGGATCCATGCCGGTTAACTAATTAACAAAGATGAAAATCCACAAAAATATCTAATATAGTATGGTTTTTGATATTTTGTACCTAATACTAAATTGTACTTCCATGATTAGACCATTTCTCCTCATGGCCTTTAATCCTCAAGGTGTGAAGATGAATGCAAAGGATTTCCTCGCTTTCTAGTTGTTCCATTCATCCTCCAGACATTTCCGATAATCCAATTTGAGAACACGAATAACAATTCCTGAGTAGAGGCCAAGACACAAAACTCGGGAATTATTGGGGAGAATCAAAAAGGTGAGAGCCTTTCTCTGTTCCTTTCCCCAACCCAATGACTTTGGACGGGATAAAGGCCAACCTTTCGCTATCACTGGTCTTCTTCTTAGATCACGTCTAGCCATGATGGCAAGTTTGGTTTGGTCATCCCAACAATGGCCATCGCTCAGTGAGGGTTGGGTCCTCCAAGAATGTTTTTATCTGGACGCAATGGCAGGTTAAGGTTTAAACGTCATTGCTACTTACGAAAGGACACTGGGATCAACTTTCCCCAATGGTCTCAACATTCCAATGTCAAAAGAGGGTCATCATAAGAGAATTAAGGCATGCCTTTCTGTGTCTGTACTGTATATATGAATGGGCACATATAGCTACTAAATAAATCACATCTATGAAACCCGAGAGCAATCTCTGTTCACTTACCATTCAAATACCTAAATATTGTTGCCCTTTAAAATATGCAATTCGATTTCTTATCCCTGCAGGACAAAACAAGGGCGGTTGAGACATCTGCGGTAAGGCCGAGTCATTGTTTCCCATTGATAGGGGCCCACTTGGTTTTTGGAATGACATATTGTATTATTAAAAAAAAACCTCTCGAACCAATTGTGACCGAGTTCTAAATAGAGATATGGGATCACAAAAGTACACCCTATTTTAAAGCGTATGTTCCACTAAATCCATGCAGAAAACTAGACATCTGTTCTCTTTTCATAGACTGTTCTTCACCCCAAAACCTGCACTGGCAATGTTATTGGCTTTTCAAATGCATTCTTTAGTACCCATCACTAGATGGAGATGGAAGTTTCTGAAATTTCAGGGTGGCGCAAATTAAAATTGAATGGTTGTGCTAAGCAAAATTACGATGCGAATGTAAGGGATATTCAAGCCACCCAATCTTCTATTTTGCTCTCATCTCAAATTGCTGTGTTGGGTATGTAAGAATGTGATAGAAAGAGGTCAAACATACTGATGGGTAAAATATGGTCACAAACTTTTTTCTTGAATTTGATAATGGGAAGAGTAATAGAAATCTCTAACATTAGTAACCAGTTAAACTTTCTTGTAGTTTGAGACCTACATTTTCTCCCGTAGAGAGAGTGTTCTCTTGAAGTAACCTCTTGAAAAGTATTGATTGCATGAGTTTTCCTCTGATAGGTAAAATTCTTACTCTCAAAAAGTAATCATCTTATGTGAATCATTAGGTATTTTGTGTTTCATTTAGCCATTAGAGTTTTCGAAAATCGTTTGACGATTACCCAAAATACCGTACTCCGCTCATCTTACTTACAAATGTATATGGGTGTTCATCGCCAAATTCGACCAAAGCATGGAGTTTGCAATCTCCCATGATCAATCCATTGATCGCTAACGTTTATCTTTCAAACATGTTATCTATAAATAATGTTCGTACCCTCTTTGATGTTCCAGTACAAAGTTTCCATCACCGTTTCTTTCTTCAGTTCACTTGAACATGGCAAGGGAACCGTTAACTCACTGATTTAACCTCGCTTCTCGTGTCACAGGCTCATCCCAACCCTTCAGGGAACTGGTCAGAATGGATGCTCTCAAAGCTGAGATTGCCCAATGTAATGTTCGAAGAAGTGCCTAACAAGCCCTTGGACTACTACACATGCCCATTCAAGACTTCCAAAGTTGACAAGTAAGTTCACCCACAAAACGATTCGAGCCTGGGTTCACACATATTTGTTCAGCAACATGTCTTCAATGTCCTTGGAACTAAATGCGCGATTGCAGATGGACCACCCAAGATGCGAGGTTCTGAAAAAGGAGGTCAGCAATCACCTGACCTTATTTTTGTGCTCACATATTTGATTTGGCCTCATTTTTGTGAGTTGTTTGTGGTCAGCGTCGTATGAAGAATTGACCTCCCATTAAGATATAGGTTGCGTGAAAGGCGTCCGCTTTTTGGTGCGCTCATAGGGGTAAATTGCAGGAATTTGTCTCTCAGTAGCTTTTAAGACCTTAAAATTGGAAGCCACTTTGCACTGTAATCGATTATTCATACTAATGTCAGTTGCTGCTTAGGCATAACTGTCTGTTTGGTCACCACTAGTGCCAAAACTATCATACTGATGTGTCCTGTCTTCAAATGAAATCAAGTAGGGCTGAATCAGATATGTCAGTGGCTATAGAAAAACTGCAGGCACTGCCTTGAACCGGAAATTGTAGTTACGGTACCAGTCGCGACCTGTTTTGCACTCTTTTTTTGTCTCCGTAATGCAGGGAACAAGAACCCTTAAAATCTAGATTGAGACATTTTCATCCATTAGCCAATTCCAATGTAGGATGAAAGCGTAGGTTTGGTCCCTCTTAACATGTCATGTTAGTCCATCTGTTTTATCTCTCATGCTCAACCAAAAGCTTGACCTGGAATTCTTTGCAGGTTTCTGGGCAGCGAAGATCCCAACTCGTTTTTTTCCCGGGCACAAAGGTCTCGAATGGTTTGGGAGATCTTGGCCACAGCCCCATTTGGCAAGGAGAAGAAAGGAGAAGTGGGCGTGGAGCGCCTCGTCGATGAGGGAGCCTTCTCTGCAGCCTTTCCATTGCATGATGTAAGTGTTTTTAGTTGGTTTCTTGGCGTCCCTTTCAGATGGTTGCACAGCAATTTTGTCACCTTTTTCCACTGGCCTTAGTGAACTTGTTCAGGAAATTAATGAACCTTGAGCGTCATGGGAAACTTTTAGTTCCGAATCACTTCAAACGTGGTCGACGTTGTCTGGCTTGATTGCTTTTGGGGGACAGGTTATGGGAAGTTTTCTTGAAATTAGTACGAAACTTTCTGCCTTGGAGGTCTTTAAATATCAAACAAGAGAGTCGGAGTTCTTCCGTTTCTCATTTTGAATCGCCCGCTTTGTATATCGACTGAAATTCAAGGCAGGGTGACGATTTTCTGGTTCTAAAATAACATCGAATGAAACACCAACTTACATCCAGCTTGGATAATTTCTCAACTAGGTCTATGTGAGAACAAATCAGGTTTAGGATCCAGCTGCTTTTGAAGATAGGGCGAGGCTTTGTATTAAGAAAGGCAGACCCAGAGACAAGATAAATTACTCTAGTCACGCTAATTTGTGTCGCTTCTTGTAACGATGAGGCCATTTGATAGCGGGAAACCAGAGAGGCTCATAGATGGCACTTGGGTGCTCCAAGATGAAAACAGATCATTATATATATCTTGTCAAACTTTTATCTCCCTTGTGATATCCCTTGATGTTAACCCTCCGTTGGCTCGGCAAATTTGTGGCCAACATAAACAGCTGCAGTGCCCGATCAACGAGGTCGGTTGTGACAAAAACTTTTTTGCTGCTGAACTTGTTCGGACATCAAACTCAAGAGCAGTGAGCCACATTTGAAAACAGGGTTCTTGGATGGTTGTAATTGCAAATTTAGAGTCTCCATCCTTTGTTCATGAAAGAAATCCTGCGAGTACTTGCCCCGCAAGAAAAGTTTGGCAGACCCCTGGTTGAAAGGGAAACTTTTTTCTTACTGGGAAAGGGCCCTGTGAGGTAGATTATTATGCTCTGAAGGTGCGCCTTTGAGTAGAAGGATTAGGTGTTTGAGGGCCTTTTTTGCCTTGTCGAGCCGATCTCATCATCAGGATTCGCATTTTCAGCACAACATGAGCAGGACAGAAAAAACTTGGCGGCGAATGCCATAAAACAAAAGCAAATCAAACGTTGGCTGATCATGAATCACGGAATACGATTGTTCCATTTCCACGAAATACACTCGTCTTCGCAGACTGATTAATAGTTCCATCTACCTACATGAGATATTGGCTGGCTACGTGGGCTCTATCTGTCTTCTGAGACATTTAGATATACGATTTTTCATCAGTTCGAGCTCTTCGATTTCCAGTTTCTACATTCTTTGGAAATACTCTTCATATTGACTACCTGCAAGCACGAAAGCTCTCTCCACTAGTTCACAAATGATAATGGATAGCTCCCAAGAGTGAAAGTCACTGATGTTGGGGGATCAGGAAGCTCCACACCATTAATACTGCCAGAATTTGGTTTACTGGGCCACATTTGGGCCCCGAGTGCTATTCTGAATGCCTCTGTAAGAGGCTCGAAGTTACAGAGGCCTAATCACGTCAGGGTAATGAACAAACATTTGGAAGATTTTCTATTTCAATGATGGTTCTCCCTGCTTTTTCCTTGGTCCCTCTGCACGCGATCAGGTGATCAGCCGACCACTTCGAGTTTGGCACAATTCCCTTTCCTCCAAAGAACCATGACCGCCATCTTTGAAAGACCCTTGTTTCCAATCACTTGGTCACAAACCTCGAAGTCATTGATTTTAAAACGGGGAAATAGGAGTCGGGCTAAACCAAGGAAAATCGTAAAACAATCAATTGGTTTCAATCGGCTGTGACATGACACTAGCATTATAAAAAATGACATGAAGCTCCGCACTAATAGAGGATTGCGTAAAAAGGGGCTGGAAATACAATTTCCTTGAATCTATTGGTGACAATCTAGGTTGTATAACGTATGTGCCTTTTTTCCTCTGGATTTCGGTCTTCCTGTGCAGACCCAAAAAAAGCCTGCTGGGAGATTCATTTCAGCTACTAACTAGCCTGTTCCATTTTCTCTATGGGTTAAGAGTACGTGTTTTGTATGAGAATGTTGCCCGCAAAAAAGGCTCACTCTCGGAAATGAATATCCATGCGGTTTTCTATTTCAGGGACGATTCGAGCACCCAGGGGATGAGACGCCGGAGAATTTGCTCAACACTCGGCAGATCTTGTCTCACTATTGGGCAGCTTGGGGCAAATGGTACAAATACCAACCATTGGACCACATACGAGAATACTTTGGAGAGAAGATTGCGATTTACTTCGCTTGGCTGGGTGAGTGTATGCTGGGTACACCTGTCATCTGTTAGATAGTGGTGGGTGTGTCTGTTGGGACATACTCATGTAAGAGAAAGAGAATCATTGAGGATGATTGTGAGGGGAAAGCTTTCCCGGGGACTGTCATTGATCGATGGAATCAGATTGGAACCATAGTGATCAGGTCTGAAGAGCAATTCGACGCTTTTTCCATCAACAGATTCAATTACCAAGAGAGACTGAAATACGAGTAAATGGGATCCCCTGGAGACAATCATGTTGCAGCTGCAGACTTGGCTCCCTGTTGTTTTGTCACGATATTTAAAGACTCCCTGCCATTTCCCTCTTTTAGTCAACAACCTTTTTGCAACAGCCCAACAGAAATACAGCTGAAATTGGAAAAAGGGTGGCCAAAATCTGCAATGTTCTTAAATGGAAAAAACACCCGAGGTTATAGCGTTTTTAGTAGCCTTTCTGTTTTTAAGGTTTCTGCTGTCTGTTTGTAGTTTCCTGGGGAGAGGGCTGATTATTTTTGTCGAGAACCGTTATGGTGAGCCATAGAGCCTCGAATGAGATAACCTCAACCTCTAACTCATAGACTAGTCATCGCCTGTTTGCATGAATTGTCATGCCAACCTTCACTTTGTCTCCCACCTCGTTTCCCATTTCATGGTCTTTGCTCCTCCTGTAAAATGACACCATCCCAAAGGGTTCCTACCAGGCGACCAAAACAACTATGATAACCGAAAGAAAAGGAGTAGTCTAGAGGTTCCTTGGGATACATTTTGCATTGGGGGTTCTAATTAGTTTTGACTTCATTTCGGTAGTTTGTTAGTACAAAACGTAATTTTCAACATGACTAGATGATTATGATGATTATTAGAAGGTGGTAAAATAGTTTGTCATGCAGTCAAGGAGCTAAACTTGCTCGAGGTTTAAATGCGAGCGGTTGTGTGAACATTGTTAGGGAAACTCTTACTCCACGGAAACCATCTAGAATTTACTTTCAACGGCAAAAAAATCTATAAAATTCGAAAATCATATTAGTCCCTACTAGAGGGCTAGACCTCTAGTCCTTACCATTACGCATGATTTTGATAACCAAATGAATCTTGGCCTTTTTCAGTTCCATTGCCATGTTTGTAGTATAATATAATTTTCTGGTTCGAAAGTATTCAGTGGAACAAAATGCAACAAAGTCTAATTTTATGGATAGAGTGTCTAATTTGTATTCACATTTGCAATGTTTGCCAATTTTAGTACCTATTGATACACTCTCTTTAGTTTCTATACTTGCACGACTTTATTGTTCCAATCATTAGTCTTCATCATAATGTGTCCTTTTTATGAAGATTTAAGAAGAGTAAAAGCTTCTAATTGCATTCAAGAAAAAGTCCAATTATTTCGACCACTTCACATCAAGTAGGTCATGGTACCACTCACTTCATCCAATGACAACTTATGTACGCTTTTAGTAACTCCAGGCCCACCCGCTCTTTCTTATCCATGTGGTCACGAGCCCCCCTGGTGAGTTGGTCTGATCTGAATAGAGCTTTATTTCTGCCAGAAGACCTATCCTTCGGAATCTGCTGCCAAAATTAGGTTATAAAAAGAGCCCTGATGAAGACGAATGGGTTTGAGCTCAAAACTTGGGGGGCTATTTTCTAGTCAAATCTGGTTCAGAGCCGACTTTTCTTTACACCGTTTTCTTTGGCTTTCAGGTTTTTACACGGGTTGGCTTTTACCCGCAGCGGTTGTGGGTGTTCTTGTCTTCCTTTATGGTGTCCTGACCATGAACCACAACACCATTGCATTGGAGACCTGCAACAACGGTGACCAATTCACCATGTGCCCTCTCTGTGAAGAGTGTGACTACTGGAAGCTCTCAGATATCTGTCTTTACAAGAAAATCGCCTATTTGTTTGACCACCCAGGCACCGTTTTCTACGCCATTTTTATGTCGTTCTGGGGTAAGTTTTTCATCATTCAAGCTATTAATGAAATGTTATGTTACAATGTTATTGAGCAAAAAGAGGCCCGTTTGAAAAAAAAAACAATTGCCATTGATAAACAGGTAAGGCTGAAAATTATTCCAAGTTGCAATTAATGGAACTTGTTCATTTTTTTTAAAATCAGGATACATTGAAATGACCTTTGGTTGTTCAAATCATTTTAAAGAAAGGGCATGGAGGGAAGAGGTAAACAAATATTGGTAAGAAAGGGTTGCTTCCCTTTTGGCTTAGTTTCACTTGAAAGCATACATTTATTGAAGATTTCATGATAAGAGGTATTTCGTCATATAGAAAATTCAAAAAGTTTGGAAATGGTTGCTACATCCAAAGGCTGATATAACGAGAAGGCCGTTCAATCCCTTGGTGAGTCCGCACCATCAAAACCCACAACTTTTCCCCATATTTGAAGTTCGTCACGTCACCCAAAAAGAGTTTGCTTGTTTACACAGGCTGTAGGCACTTGTTCCTGGAATGAAGATAAACTTGGGAAAGGCTATTAGCACCTTTTCCCAGGCGACTGAGGGCTAAAATGTAAACACAGGATCAAACCGAAAAATATGGATGTTTTCTTGGGTAGCTTTAGGATTTTCTGCTCAAGTGGCCAGGGTGACTATTTTCTTTCCAGCTTATATAGTTTGATTTGTTTGAAGTCATAGTTTAGAGGAGTTTTATTGCTTATTCTGACATTGTAAGATAAAGATATTGTTTGTAGACTCGGAAGTTTGACTAAGAATTGATTTTTGAAATGATTTTAGGTCAAAATAATTTAGGACTGGCTCGGCTTGCCAAGATTAGCTCAGTCTGCCAACTCAAACTCATTAGTAGACCAAATATCATATAAATATCAAAAGGTAATTATTATACGAATTTTAACCTTTCATTTTAATAGTACTGGGGATAACACTCCCTGTAACGGTTAGAAAATCTCGTGAAAAAACAAACCAAAAAGACCTATCATCATGGTCAATGAAATGCAAACGCCGATTACTGATTTGATCAATCTGACTGCGCCGCAAGCTTTCAAACCAGTACTGCCAAGTTTGAACCCTGTTTTTTTGGGTCAGAAAATCAAAACGGAGATCAAACTTGTCATTACTTACTTGCGTCGCAGGCAGATTGATCACATCAGTCCCAATCAAACAGACAATCAGCTTTAAATTCATGGCTGGTCAGCTCCATAAAAAACAAGAACAAAAAAATGCATCACCCCAAAATACATGTATGTTCCACAGAAAGGATCTTTAAAGCTTGCAATAATCGGCTAGCGCCCCCTGGCGGAGTAACAACTTTCCATTGGTGAACTGCGTTTATGGCACACCAATGCTTTTTGGTCTCTTTCCATCAAAGATGCGTGGGTAAGTCGGGCATTTCTATCTTTTTTGGGATCACACAGTTCGTTCCAAACTTCCTGGGTTTTGCCATTCATTCTTTTGTCTATACATTGATGTAGACCGACTAGGTATGGGATCTACAAGACTTTCGGGATCTTTTCAATCGAAATTGGGTTTTTCCCAAAAGCTATCTATGCCCTAACCCCCTCCAGAGAGATTTTTGATTGAGCCATCAAATGTAAGAGATTGACAGTATCATATAGCTGGGTTCATATTGGCTTCAATCTGGGCCATTTTGACGCTTTTTATACAACAGTGGTTGAAAAGGAGGCTCAGTTCATTTGATTCCAACTAGATAGGCTTTGTTGATTACTTTTTAGATGTAATTTCCGATCTTTCCGCGTTCATCAAGTTTCAAACTCAGGTTCAGCGGTCAAAGCTTGATTTTCCTTTTGTAGTTGTGCCTTTCGCAGTATTCTTTGATGCATGTAAACAAGGATTGCCAAGCAAAAAGTTTTCAGGAGCAAAAACATGAACTAATTGTTCTCCGAGGCTGATGAAAAAGGCCCAAAAAGTTGGTCGCGCTAAAAAACTACTTTCTTTAAAGAGAAGGCGAACCTTTTCGGGAATCGGAAAAGAAGCAGGCTCTTAACAACATACACAAGTTGCTAACGCGTGTAATTCCAAATAATAGGGCTCTTCAGAGTTTATGACCGGGCATTGTTTATGGTTTTTACCAGTCACACTACATTGCTGATAAACCTGCGTTGTGTTATGGTTGAAAAGCATAACAAATGGAAAAGGTTTTTTGTGAGGTGCTAGTGAGAGCAAAATACGTTTTCAAGGTCAAAAGATTTTCAACTTTGTAGATTGTTTGGTATGGTTTATTATTCCAGTAGAAGTAGAGTGTGTCCATTTCAATGCCAGATCGAACATATCGTAGTAACGCATTCCAAACCCATCCGAGCAAGAGCTCAATTAGTAGCCTCTTGCTACAACTTTTATTTCGTTACATTCAATCAAAGATTTATTCGAATTTTTACTAAATTGAGTAGATGAAAGCTTTTTTGATTCAAGAGGGATTGCTTGCACAAGGATTTTCAAGGAAAAGAACATATTTGCGCCCAACAATTTCGCAAAATCTTGGGAAGTTTGTATCATAGATAGTTTAGAACTAATTTTGCCTCTAAATGACATTGCACAATATTTTATGATATTATTTTGACGGAATGTCTGCAATTGAACACGGCAAGTTCTTTTATGAAATAATAAAATTCTTAAGCATTTGTTTGAATTCTATTCTGCGAATAGAAATTGTGGCATGCCTTCCACTCTAGCCTTGAGGAACCCCATATGGGGCGTTCTGCAGTTTGGGAATGAGTGGGGCATATTGATTTTGTCAACAGTTGGTTGACCGGGGGCTTTGTAACACAATTGCTTCCCAGTATTGTTGGAGTCAACTCAAAATTTGGCTAATATCTGCCACTGGAGGCTAAATATGAATCAGAAAAAGGTTATGATCTTCGACCATTATCTCCTGGGATCTCTGCCATCAGGTTCATCTGAACACACGACAAATTTCTTGATCCTTTTAAGTACAATGCTATCCTTTATTTTGACATGAAGACATGAGCTTCTCTCACTTTAAAGACCTGCTAATAATGCTGATAATGAGATCGCCCAAAACAGATTCTGCATTCTGCTGAGCCGCACTGCACTCATGGGTTTTATAATGAACCTTTTGGTCCTCCATTTACAGCTGTGACATTCTTGGAGTACTGGAAGAGGAAATCCGCTTCCTTGGCACATCACTGGGATTGCATGGGCTTCCAAGAGGAGGAAGAGCGACCTCGGCCCGACTTTGCTGCCAAAGCTCCATACCTGGAGAAGAACCCCATCACCGGGGTCAGGGAACCCAGTTTTCCACAATCCAAGCGATACAAGCGAATAGCTGCCGGAACAGCTTTAATCTTGCTCATGGTAAGCCACGCCTTTCAAAGCCACGCATTTTGCGTCTACAGGGTGGAATATAAAACGTGTTACAGAATTTGCTTTGGCAAAAGTGACTATATGGATGAATCATTTTCTTTTAAAATTGGTGCCCCAATGGCCAACTGCATTCGCTTTGCATTGGAACCATTGCAACACTTGCTGAACAACAACTTTCGAAGGACGAAAGCCAAGGTTAGCAAGTCATTTCTGGGGAGCGTGCCAGCGGTGACGCTGACAGTGGGTGTTTTCTGTAAATATTTTTGGTCAAGAGGGACCAATTTGACTAATCTTTTGTGTAATGAAAGGGTGTTCATCGAGGAGCCTAAATCCAGAATCTGGTGTATCTAGAGCAATTTTCAAAGTGGCAATACATGCTTTTATTTGTAACACTTTATCCCGTCCACCCTGTATATGTTCGTTTCTGTATCCGAGTAGATGCTTCACATTTGGCCAGCGAAATGCGTTTTGCCCTAGCCTGGTTTAATAATAGAACAGGTTGGGCAGAACATTCGGCGTAGAGTGATGATTAGTGATGGGATCGAATAAATTTTCAAAATCAGCATTTTCAGAAAGCTACGAAAATCTAAGCACCAGTCGTCTCCAACATCAGGGAAAAGGTTCGCCAGGAGCTAAAAGGTAACCCTGGTTTGATCGAAGAAAAAACAGGGTTACTTTTTGTGACTAACTGACGGGTTTCTGATGTTCCGCTAGTCATGACATATGCCACTGAAAATGTAAATTGGTAGCCCTAGTCGCAACCTCCCGTGTTTATTTATTTGTTCCCATCAGTAGTGATGGATGCGCTTGGGTTGCGAAGTTTAGAATATCATGGACCATCAATGAATGTTCAGGGTGTCACAATAGGCTAATCTTTTTTTGTGGTCTATTATCAGCTCAATTGACAGAATTCTTCCCTTTTTAGTTGTGGCCACCTGCAAGACATGAAGTAGGAAGAAAGGACCCCTATTATTCCCACCTTGTTGTTAAAATTCAAATGTTACATGAACGGAAATGAACTAAAATAGGAAATATTAAGCGATTACTTTACATGTCGCATTATGTCGGTTAGGTCATTCAAGGATACCTGTAACAGGAGGATTGAACATGCCAGTTGGCAAAGCTAGGCCACTTTGTGGCAAAAATATTTCAGCTTCCCACAAGTTTCAAGGGATTCTGCCATACGGTATGAAAAAGCGATTTACTAAAAAAATATTGTTTCGATGATAAAATTTTGAGCTGTCTTACTTTTAATGAATACATCGAACGTTTCTGGTTTATGTAGTAGAAGGTCTAGAGTTTTAAGAATAGGTACTTATGAATATAATGATAGGTGTTCTGTTTGGCTCAGTTCCTGCTTAGTTCAATTTATGCATCCGTTAAAGAGCTCTGACAAAAGTACAAACGGCCTGGCTCCGCGAATGTCCACTCATCTAATTAAAGGTCTCTGTGGATCAGTCAAGGCATAAGTTGGAAGGAAATTAATTGAACTAGAAAAATATTTTCTAAATCTTGAAAAAAATGATTTGAAATCATATGAATGAGATCAAGTATGTTCTTAGATAATCGGCAATGGATGGAGGCACAACAAGGGCAAACTTTATCAAATTAGGGTATAATTCCTTCGATGGACTATCATATTTGTGGAAATCATATTAGTCCCCCTCAATCCTCCAAATTAAGTTTATGCTCCTGCGATGATCATAATTACATCCAAAAACGAACGCCATTATCTACTGTTCAAAGTTTGAGCTTTTGTTGAACGTCGGATGAACTTGAAAATGTGCATGCCCCCTCGAAACTTTGGAACGGATAAGCTTGGCAGGCTAAGTTTCAGAATTTGCATTTGGCAAAGTTCTCCAAAATGATGTGGTAATTTGCTCTATTCTTGTTGGATCAATTCACGCTTTCATTATTGTCATCCAGAGAAAGGCGAACTAGGAAGGCTTTCCCAGTCAACAGTACTTCACATATCAAGTCCTACTTTCAGTTGAACTTCTGGCAGATCATCATGTAAAGGGCCATCTTATCATGAATTGCCTTTGAAAGAAACTCGGCTCTGTGCATTTTGCTAAGGCAGGTCCATTCATTATACTCTCAAGGCTATTGTGATCTCGGCACTATGCACGAACATCTTTTGATGTGCTGATTTAATGAGAAACCTCATCTTGCACACATTGCCCTCCAAACGCCCTTTTATATTTCAAAACGTAACGTAATTAGGTAATAAATTAGCATGATATATCTGAGATGCACTAATGAGAAGAGCAGCCTAATTCCCAGTTACTTACTATCTTGCTGAAGATATTACCAAGCGTAGAACTAAATGCTCATATAAAAGTAACAAAAATGTATTCAGGGGAAGGAATGGGGTGTGTACTTTAAATGCCTCCAAAGACGTTGAATAAAGCCATCATTGTTACTACAAATTGAGCACCTCTTTACGGAGTGATTAAGTGGCATCTAATGAGCTCGTTACCAGAGTATGAACCCTCAACTTGAAAGTGTCAACTTGCTCCTAGAGCAAGGAAGTAAAAAATTCAACATCTCTGAGGTTGACGCAGAAACGTGAGACTCCTTTTACTTTAAGTGCTTTAGAACCTGTATTTTCCTCATCAAGGCTGGTTTTGGCCTTTGGGTATGGCCAGACGTACCGTGCAGGTAGTCCGACAAAGATCTACGTAGATGAACAAGCTGGAGAATACGATTGGTTACACTCCGAGGTTGACTAGGATACCCTTGGACATAGCACCATATTGGTCCCCCCAAAAAAATTCTGCCTTGAGAAACTTGATCTTTGAGGTTCTTAGGTGGAAATAGCTGTGGCCTTTAACTTCATATGTTTCTCACGCATGGCATCCAGAGTGAGGGATGCAAGTTCTTTCCATTTTAGCCAGACATTCTCGTCCTAAAAAGTAAACTTATGGACTGATCGGATTGTTAGATGTAAAGGGTGCAAAGACCAGCATACCGAACAAAAAAAGGCCAAATAGCACAAATTAGCCATCAGATTTTGAGATATGTTGCCGGAGACAAGTCAAACCCAATTTTGAAATTAATTGATCTAATCGACCCTACATTCTCTGGAATCTGCGTTGTTTACAAAAACGGAGAAACGCAGAACGAGAATCACTGTTCATAAGTAGGGTATCTTGTAGATACATTTTTGCGAGTTTGCCAAGTACGGGACGTACTTGTACATTATGGGGTTAATTAACCGGAAAGAAAGCTATTGAAACTTTACTAGGAGCAGGATAAATCAGACTGAATTAGTGGAATCAACGGGAAACGACGGCAAGACTACAAGTGAGCAAGGTGAAGAAGGGAGCGGGAAACCATTTGAATGTATCTATAACAATTTCCAATGCCTTGTTCTCGACTACTATTTGAGTCCCAATTCCCTTTTTAGTAAGTTATCCCTCTGCTTTGAATTTTCTATCACATAGGAATATGAGTAAAATATAAGTAGTAATATGATAATTAAGGATGTTCGAAAGGTGCAAAAAGATTTTTTTTTGCATAATTAGCGATTTCATGCATATTTTGCGCGTTTCATCTTATTTGCATTATCGTCAATTTTTGACCAACTCTTTTGGCCTTTTTTTGAAGTCAAAAAGCTGGTCTCAAAATAAAAAAAATAGCAACTCATTCTCTGGCTGTTTTCCAAAACAAAACAAACCTCAAAAAAGCAGAGGCATTGTTGTAAAAGTGAAAAAATAATCATTTCTTTGAGCCAGCTACAATACCCATTGATCCCTACATTTAGTCTTCAATATCCCTCTACTTACACTAGCTAAGTCACCTGCCTTTTCTCCTTTGGGGTTGTCCTTTTGCGCATCTGCCTTCACAACTTTTGGGGAAAATTGACGGAACAGACCCCTCTTTTGCTCAAAGTGCAAAAAAATAGCATTCTGGCAAAGCAAACGTCTACAGGACCACCCGTTAGAGTGATCTTAATATCAAATTGGAACATTTTTCTGTAGTGCCAGCCAAAAAGGCTTTTTTGGATTTTTTCCTTCAAATTGTGCAGATGAATTGGTGAATTTGGAGTCACACATCTATCAGATACTTGAACTAAATGTTTTGAAAACTTGCCCAGAAAGTTCAGGTATCCATCGTATGGAGTTGTCCCTTGAAAGCTAGTCAAAACTTGCTTCTCAAGTCTGTCACTCACTGACATCAAAATGTTGAATAAGAATTTGATTTCAAAATACATGATGTAAGCATGTCACTCACCAAAAAAATCAACCAGGTAATGGCGTGTTAGTAATGATTTAAATGAATCTTGATTCATATGATGGTGGAAATACGACACGTTTTTAGCATTAGTGTTAATGTTAGAATGAAACTTCACTTTATTTTGAGTTCATTAATTTCATTCCTAAAGCCAGATAAACATAGAAATAAAAGTCAAACAACCTACCAGGCGTTTTCAAATTGAGGCTGCTAAGATACATGCATCTAGTCAATGAACGCCCTTAACCAGAGCAATCAGACTAAGCACCTTGACGTATTCATCATTGATGCATATGTGTTTTAAATGTCATCTATTTCTATAGGGTAGTTTTGAAAAGTATCGGCAAAACAATCGCTTCATGTCAAGGCCTTGTGCAGCCCCTTTTTTGGCATTTAATGTCAATACTGACGCAGACTTTCATAGTTTGCTCAGCATTTATTGAGAGCTAAATGCCAGGCAATCAGGATATTGTTCTTGAGGGCTTTCAAGTTGTTTGACGTCTGCTGTTGATTGCACATTCCATAGCTGTCCAGGTCCAGAAGTCAAACATTTCTGGCCTCCATTCCCCCTGAATCAACACTTTTGACTTCTGGTCCCAATAACCCTTAAATCATTAAAGGAGGTCAAGACGTGTTGGAAGCCCTTGAAAATAACAATATCTTGGATTTTTGGCACAAAGTTCTCAATAAATGGTAATAAAACTTAGCTCCCCCTAACTCTCCTGAACTTATCCCCATCAATATCTGGTCCTGGTCTTGGTCACGCCTGGAAAAGGTGACTCGTTGTGATACTGGTGTTATCAAGGCCAAAAAAGACGCCCCAGAGGATTCTAAATTTAAGTAATTGATTCAGTGAAATTTTCAAAATCATTATCTAAAATCGATTAAATTTGATGCTTAGATTTACTCATAACATGCATATTATGTCACATTATGTTAAGTCACATTGTTCTACTTGAAGTCATCAATGAGCTAGACAGATTTATTTGAGGAGCCACAATTATTAGGCACCTTGAACATAAAAAAAACAGAATTGAAAAATCATTCATAGTCAGGTTCTTTTTCAAAATTAGAATAAAAGAAAAAACATATGCTTATAGCAGAGGTTTGTTGTGTTATCAGGACGGATCTGAGCTAAGGCGAATCTGATTCTACTTCCGGTATTTATGAAATAAATGCAAAAGGTTTGTCGTATATTAACACACTTAGTCACACTTCTTAAATTTTTAATCAAACCATTCTTCACAGTTGTTGTATTTCCTTCGAAGATGAATGTCCCGAGTTTTTGATCGTTTTTGCCTGTTCTCTAGGACGCACCGTCCTTTTGTTATCGTTATCTTTGACGCTAGAGGGCGTGTTAATTGAATAGAATCGATTGCAATCTTGCACCAAAACGAGTTTGGCGAACTGAGCTGAATATTGATTGTCAATATGTATTGAAGCATACCTACTCATCAACTATTTTGACGACAAAGCAATCACCTACCTAGTAGGTATGTCTTTTGATGAGTTCATGGCATTATTTGGACTTCCCTTGATTGTACCAATAACCAGCTAATTATTTTACAGGACAATACACATTGAATTACAGTACGTATTCAAACACATCATTTTGTAGGGTATGAACAAAATGAAAACACTATGACTTATCAATATTTAGAAGCGTTGGATGCAAATTCAATGGCGAAAAGTCTCTGACCTTAAAAAGGCATCCACTGATTGTCGAGGCCATAATCGACTTTATAGCGCGATAAAAGAGTGCGAAACAGATCATTTTTTCTCACTTTTGGCCATAAAAAGGCCATAACAAAGGGAAGTTAAAAGCTTTCCCGGGATTCAGAATCAATAGCCAATGGTTCATTCATCAACGGAGATCGGAGTTGTTGGCTGACGAATTACGGTGTTTCTGTGTTCCAGATCAGCCTCGTCCTCATCTTCATCTTGGCCGTGATCATTTACCGGACGCTCGTGTCCATCCCGTTGTTTCAAAACGAGACTCTCCGTCCCATGGCCCAAGTGATCGCCAGCATGTCCGGAGCCATGGTCAATTTGATTCTCATCATGTCCTTAGGGAGGGTCTACGAGAAATTGGCATTACGACTCACGACATGGGGTAAGAGAAAGTTCTACGGTAAATCCCCGGGAAATCACTGAACGGTAGGAAAAGAGCTTTGAAGGGAACAAAGGACTTAGTGAAGGGGTAGGCATGGTAAATGATTGAATGTAGAAAAAAAATTCTTTTAGCAAATAAACTTGGTTAAATGCCAATGGATGAAAACATATACCACGGGTTTTAGGGGTTAATACATATGTCAGCCTCTTATTTGAAATAAAATGAAAATATATTAGCTAGCTCATTTCTGTGACTTACTCTTTTCTCCCAAAAAGTTCTGGCCTCGTCCATAAAGTTGAAATTGTACTTTGACTATTTTTTAACTGCCGTTTAAGCGTGAAACAAACTCACTTGTAGCAATGAAATCCTTGAGTCATAGATTCAAGAATATTGAAATGAAGTTAAGAACGGTGGGACTAACTTTACAGAAACTATGAATATAAGTAGTGTCACAATCAGAGTATTGTTTTTTTTTAATAAAGTGAATTAACCCCAATCACATTTGTTGCTCTTTCCATATTTTTTTTATTTTTGCGGCAATAATCTACCTACCCACTCGATTTACTTCCAGTCTGTATCATATTGCTCCATGGCAGATCTGGAAGAGAACCACCCAAAATAATGTGTTTTTTTCTCCTTTCAGAAATGCATCGAACCCAATCTGAATTTGATGACAATCTCACGTTCAAAGTGTTTATCTTCCAATTCATCAACTTCTACTCTTCCATCTTCTACATAGCTTTCTTCAAAGGCCGTTTCGTGGGCTATCCCGGTCACTACAAGCACATTTTTGGAAACCTACGCAATGAAGACGTGAGTGGGTTGGCTGGTTGGCAAATTTGCAGTTCAGGGATCGGAGGATAATTTGCAGTTGTAGTTTCTCATTCGATATTTCGTGTTTAGTGCAGCAACGGCGGGTGTTTGATTGAGCTGGCTCAACAATTGGCCGTGATCATGGTGGGAAAACAGATGATCAACAACGCTCAAGAGGTTCTTATCCCCAAGATGAAGGCCTGGTGGCATCACCGAAAGGTAAATACCCCACTTTCCCCTTTTCTCCCACAGATGCAAATAGAATGCCGTGCTATTTGGCTAATGGTTAGGATGAAAGGTGGGACAAAGAGTTTGTTTTCCATGGCCAGAGAAGGCATGCTTAGGTGTTTGTACCATTGCCCTGCAGTTTGAAATATCTATTAATTCGATTAAGGATGAAGAAATATTTTTTCTGATTATTGATGAATCTTCATTGAAAATCTGACGTTCGAAATGCGTTACTATAAAAAAATGCTCGATTTTAGGGCACAATGTAAAAAAACTGTTGCTAATTAATTAATGATTGAGAATTGTACTCTTTAGGACGTCGACATAACGTAGAAGGATATTAAATTGAAGTTAACCCTATGTCCTTTGGTAGACTAAATATGGGTTCGATTGAATATCTAACTATAAATATATTACTTCATCATCTTTATTTTCAAATGAAAAAAACATCGAAACATCGAACAGTTATAACTAAAGGATGAATTTAATTCCTATAATAAGCGAAGCGTTAGATGTGGCAAGTGAATAGAGACGCTTTGTGTGGTCAAACGGGACCAACCAATTAGTGAACATACGTGTGTAATTTCAATGCACATATGCCTGGCTAACGATGTTGACTCAAGTGAAAAATGATGACTTAAGAGATTGCTAGTAGATAGATGCATCCACATCGATAGAAGAGAACGAAAGGAAGCACATTACTTTCAGCCTTGCCTTAGCAACCCTGAGAAGATGGTGTAAATGAATTGTAATGAATATATCTGGTCAATTTTGCATATTTTTCCTCGGTGAACAGTCCCTTATTAGCATTATTAAGCTTTTGAAAGTCATTCTATCACTCAATTTCTTTCACATGAATTTTTTTTTACTGTTAAACAAGGTCACAAAATGTGTTAAAGAGTGTCAGAAGTGATCATTATCCTGCCTCAAGTACCTTACTTAAGGTGATAATCTTGTTTTTTGCTCAAAACCTCTCCCAAGGTTTCTTAAGATTGCCTCCCATAAGAGTCTTCCTCTCCTTGCATTGTAAGATAAACGGAAGAAGTCTTGGTTCAGCATCCACGTACGTTCATCCTATCAAGAAACGTCATTCCAGATCTCCGCCAAAGTACACAAACAATACCAGCATCTCTTCCCACTCGAGATTGTCCGAATACTTTACCAGTGTTTGCCCGGGAATTTTGAAAAAAAAAATCATACATGTGTACCTAAAGAAAAAGTAGTAGAAGAACTAACATGCTTAATCAAGGAAAAAATGCAACTAAAAATATTGAAACCATAACTACTACATGACTAGGCTAGCACCCTATAGAGCGAGTATTTGCCATAATGCCACCCTTGGTTAAATACATGACTTGCCGAATCCAAGTAGCTTTAACAAATTAAATGAGCGACCCTGTGACCATTCCTCAATGCAAGGTAAGAATTGATATTGTTTGTATAATGGAGCAGATATGTCACATTGCAGGTGAGCAAGAGAGCTGCCCTCTGCCGGTGTAACAAACAAACCAAACAAAAAGCTCCTGAATGACTCAAATATAAAAAAGTGACCCAATTGCAAATGAGCCCGAATAACTTTCAATTGGGGAGTTAAAAGAATTAACGATTTTCCTCGGGAAATGATCAACGGGAATTCCCGACTAACAATCCCTACTTTGATTCAACCCTCTTTAATCCAGACATTCTAGAATCTGGTTTCATTTGAATCAGAAAGGCTGGGCTTGAGCATCATGACTCTTACTGTCAATTCTCGATGGATCTTCTTTTTGTTTACAGAGTTCCCTTCAAGAAATCGGCGAATCTCAGATGGAACGGGATTATAAATTGGTGGAAAATGAGGGCCTCTTCCAAGAATATTTGGAAATGGGTGAGTCGAATTGATCTTAACGTACCCGCATGGTTTCTCAGTGGGTCCTTCCTCCTTTCCTCATAATGGGTTTCTCGCTCCAAATGGAACTGATCAAGGAACAAGGAACCAGCTGCGTAGGATGGAACATGAACAACTTGAATATGGACGGGGACGCTTGGTTTGGGAATTAGCTTTTCGCGATTAAGTAAATGCATTATGTTCTACTTCAAATGAGAATAATTCCAGGCTACAACAATTACTCATTTCAATTTTTAGCTTGATCGAGCGACTGGATCAAAAGTTATGCCGTCTCAAAAGGCACTACAAAGCTCTTCAATGACTGAACGAACTAGCCCTCTTGTGGTAATTGATTACCAGAAGAGGGCTAAGTCATTCATTCTGTCCTCTGTTATGTACTGCACTTTGAGAGGGCATAACTTTGGACCCCGTCGTTTGATTGAGCTGACATTTGAAATACGCAATCGCAGGGGTCTGGGGCCAGCCTTATTTGAAGAAGAATTTAATTCATTGACTCGAATTGGAATTGCTAATTTTCAACCTTACCATCCCCGCCCATATTCCAGTGGTTCATGGATGGAACTAGATTTGGCACTCTGTTCTGGTTCCACCAACTTTAAGTCTTCGTAGCATAACTTTCCGTTTGCCAGACAGTTGGTATCTTTATATACCTCATCAGTTTGTTTGACTTTATATTCAAAACTGCAAAAAAATAGTTTTGCCTTGTATTTTGGAGCAGATATTAAGGCCGCCTTAAACATATGGAAATTAGTTCTTGGAAATGGAAGCGTCTGCGTTGACACAGGACCCTAAAATTGGAAGAGAAGGTCTTTTTCATATCCCCTCTTTCCAAAGAATGTAAAGAAAACGGTGGGCAAACCCACCTATTTCCATTTTCTTTTGTACATTTTTGAGTGTTGAGAACCGGTCTTGAGATCTTTTGACAAACGCACTTATCATTTCT
>NC_081445.1:9034261-9052018 GCF_007210705.1 Tigriopus californicus | reverse complement strand
GGGCCTTCACCTTTATCTCCGAAGTTTTAACACAAAAGAATTGCTTTGATATCTACTTTGCATATAGATATGGATCTCAAAATGGGATTTCCGAGCGACCAGGTTCATACCGGTATTGATCAAACTTTATTGAAATGGTCTTGACTAGGTTCAAAGTAGAGATGAGTGGTAATCTTCTCTTTTTCAACGTTCCTAAACCTGGTTAGATCCTTTAAGTTAGACGACTAATTAACAATTGCGATTTGTTTTCTTCTGTATTGGCTTCTCATTTCTTTTTGAAGAGTTGATTGATTTCTATTTGATCCTTAAATTGAACCGCGAAGAACGATTTCAGCCAAGTAATTTGAATAAATTTTCTTCATTTTTTTTTGCAAAATTTCACATTTTATAAATGTTTTAAGCGGAAACTCTGACCAACATTTGTGGCAAAGTGTGCGTTCAAATCTAAGCAAAGTGTTGTAAAATTCTCATTTTTCATTAATTGTCTTGCCATAAACCCATTTAGCATATAATGATCTGTTTCTGGTCAGCCTCCAAAATGTGATTAGTGTATGCTTGGAGTTTTAAGAATTAGCATTCTGGTATGAGAAAAAAGGCTCTAAAGATAAAGCATTGTGGGATTATTAATCTGTGGTTTTGTAATGAAAAATATAAATAAAAAACTTTAATCTCAAACACAATTTCAACAAAACATTTTCATTTTCTTAACGAGAAAAATGAAAGATCCTTTAAAATCCAATACTCAAAAAAGCTTTCCAGGTTTTGTGCTTCAAGGCTTTTACCTTAATATTCCATTTTCTTGGATTAAGAACTGCATGAATTGATCAAATCCCTTCCCTTGTCTCCTCTAGTGAATCACATTTGGATATACGTTCTGTACTCAGATGGAACCGTTTCGTTTCCCATGTTATTCCATTTTACCATCAAAAACCGTTTGTTTACCGTCCATATCCTACATCCTCACCAAAGAAAAACCGGGCGTACTTCATTGCCTTTCCTTGAAAATCCACTCTATGGCCTTGGAAATCTAGCAGACGCCCCATCATCTCAATTCTGGACCAACTGTGTACTGTACAACTCCAAGTTTGGATGTGATTGATGTGGGGCCCATTCATTCGGAGTCTATCCCAGTTCCATTACACAACCACCAAACACTGACTGACGTAGTGCATGTCTTGTACTTGCAGCGGTTTTGAGGCTCATACAGAGTGGTCAGCCCAATCAAAGCATATGATCCGTCCCATTCGAAATGGTTCCATGTAACATGGGCCTATTCAAGACAGCCTGTATTACGTATTGCGATCTCTGTTCATGCTTGACCACCGACCGCATATCTCTGATTGAACAATCATAGCTTTTGATCGTAGTCTAAATTGGACCGAGGGTTACTGAAGCAAGGGAACAGGATCAATCTTGATAAGATCTTTCCTTCAGTGAAGAATGGAATATCGAGATAGATTTGGAACATACTGAAAGACGAGCCAGCTCTCCAAGATCTATCCTTGAATGGAATTCACACTTGGTACATTGTCATGTTTTTGGTCGCTTGGGTGTCAAGGACATAGTTTGTGGTGGCGAACAAGACTAGCCAAAATGCATTTTCTAGGGGGTATTAAAAGCAAATGAGGCACTGAAGGTTGCAAGCCTTGTTTCTAGGTGCTCGCAATATGAGAAATGCTTTTGGTTGAGCCAAAATACGTGAAGAGTGACAATTTCGTTCCTCGCTATTGATTATTGTCAAAACGTAAAAAAAGACGGCATAGAACGCTTTGGGAATTCTACGTGGGCGCCCTCTGTTATTACTTGTTAGTGTTTAGTGTTTGCATGTACTGGGATGAAGTGTACATTTTAGTGCATAAAGTTTTGTTTCGACATTAGAGCGCTCGAGCTGATTACTCTTCTGTAAAACAGAATCAGTTTTTGTACTCTTATATGGCGAACAGTATTAAATTCCAAATTTTGGCGAACCCGGATATTTTGCCCTTAATCACGTCATAATCAAAGCTAATGCAGTTTTTCGTATTGAGTTGCCGCTTCAAATTTGAACAAAGATCCCTCCACCGAGGCAAACTTTCGTCAGTCCGAGCGACCATGCAAAATTCCAACGGGTCTCAAACAAACCAAGAAATTGTTTAGCGTCAAACATAATCTTTGGCACAAAAGATGGAGACACTAATGGTAGAAGGTGTCCTGGTCGGAGTTTAGAATATTCACATTTCAATGGATCATAGGGCTTCAAAAAGGATTCAGATTCTCCGTAAGAGGCGCCATTGGAAAGAGATGTGCCGGACTGAAATTCAAAAATCGAATCAATGTCATCTGACTGACAAATTCTAGTGTCGCAGGGAAACTACATGTGAAATGAGAATGAATAAAAACGATATCACAATGATGCCAAATTTCATTTACAATTGACTGTTTGGTTTTCAAGTTTAGCCTCAAAGCTCATTCCTGACTACGCTAAGTCAGGTATCAAGGATTGAGGTTTAAGGCCATGAAAGCAATGATCATTTGCAAATATAATTTGCAATCTTTTTGATACCGTTTTAGATTGTCCTCGATTCACACATAGCTTCCATACGACATAATGCCATGGCTTCGATTTTGCTATTTCAGTCATACTCAAACCCTTTCAAGTGGCGCCTCTTACGACAAATCTGCACCCTATCTGAAGTAATTTGAGCATTTTAAAAGAAGAGGAAAATATGAATGTCGTTCTCTGTATCCTGTCATGAATTAGTACAAATGTACAATTATGAACGCAACTTTTTATTGTGTATTTTTTATGGATGGGCGAGATGCACGGTTTTTATTGCAAAAGCCTGCAGCGCCACAATCATGGCAAAACTAATTATGATATAAATTGCAAAATTCGAAGTTGAAAATTTTCGAAAATCAAAGGCGAAAAACGTCGATGAGAAATGCTCTTTTCGCCAGGTTCATAACGCTTTTACGTTCGTTTCAGTGCTCCAATTTGGGTTCATCACCATTTTCGTGGCGGCTTTCCCGTTGGCTCCGTTCTTCGCTTTGCTCAACAATTGGGTGGAGATCCGCCTGGATGCTCAAAAATTCGTCTGTGAGACTCGTCGTGCCGTGGCTGAACGAGCTGAAAACATTGGGATTTGGTTCAAGATCCTTGACATGTTGGCTCAATTTGCAGTGATTACAAATGTGAGTGCCTAAAAGCCTGAATTGTCAAGCTTCAAATTCATTGCAGAGGGGTACACTTCCAAGGAACTGATTGAGAGTGTACCTTTGGTCAGTCTCTGGCAGGTATGTTTGTTTGCTGGTACCAATGCCAATAATGCTAAATTGGTGACTCAAGCACGTTCTTACGAAGCTGACATCGTGAAGGAATAGTCAGCTGTGTTACAATTTGTTTCAAGCACCAACCTTGCATTACTGGCCATGGCAGGCAAGTTTGTTTGTTTGTACCAGAATTTGCCTAAGCGATCGAGTAATGACTCAACTTCTTGTCGTTATTAATGACTTGTGTGTTGAAGCGACTCTAGAAGATAGGACCAAGGAGACCAAGATGTTTTAATAAGACTACTCTGTAGTGAGTATGTTGGGTTTTAGCCTCCTTTTCTTGCTCCAGTTCGTTCCATCTTGGCCTTTTTCAGAGGCCCCATTTTCCCATTCATTGACAAGTGTTGAGATCTAAGTAAATTGAAAGGAAGTACGATCATTCGATACGCATTACGACCCCGATTTGGTGCTTGAGAGGTTTTAAAACACACTTTGCAAGTTGTAAAAATGGTTGGTAAAAAGAGAGTTTCAATGACAGATTGCAAACATTTCATCAAAATGCTTCTGTTCACTATCAAACATCCCTTTGCAATGTTTATGTAAGATTGTTTACGGAACGGAAGAATTAAGTCATAATTTGCTTGTTAAAGCACACCATAACTTGAAAAAGCTACACTTATTTATCTTTTAATGCTACTTAGTGCCCAAAAGTATTTCATTGGCGTTATTATAGCTCAAGTTTGAACCTTATTTTGAAGCTTCAAATTTAAATAAGCCAGGCTCCCTTTTTGGCGAAATTCAAGAATGAAGTTTAAGTGCACATCTTTTCGGCAAAAGCCTTGAATTGCCAATACTCATCTCTAGTCCGATGAAAATTAGGTCTTTCCATTCTTTCTAGGCCTTTCTTATCGCGTTTACCTCAGAATTCATTCCCAAGTTGGTTTATAAATACGAGCACAATTGGAACATGCGTGGCTACGTCAACTTCACTTTGGCCACTTCGCCCGCCGAAGGTTGGATGGATGTCAATCGTACCGAGTGCCGTTACCGGGCTTTCAGAGACACACGAGGCACGTTTACGCCCATGCACTGGAAAATCCTGGCCTTAAAATTGGCCTTCGTCATCATATTTGAGGTAAGAGGTGACTTTGGTGAATGGCCAGGTGTGGACATTACTAAACGACAGCGCTGCGCAATATGAGATGTTATCAGATTGGAGTAGAGAGTTGTATTTACCAGAGACCCTTGAGATCAGTGTGCCAACATACCTACAATATGGAGTACAGAAGTGTCATTCAAAGAAATACATGAGGAACCGTTGCCTTGTTCCAGGTTTAATGTGGTTTAGATTGAGCTTCAGCGCCATCATTTGACTATAGAGGTAGCTACGATGAGCATGACTAGAGCGACATCTTTTGGACGTCCCGAGTACTTGAGATTGATCTTAGTTGGTGGCCTTACCTTTTTTTGTAATTAGGATGATAGGGTCGGAGATTGAGCAGTTGAGTCTCGCCCGGCCAACGAAGCAAGCCATCACATCGTTTGTATACTTGTTTCCTGTCTGCATCAATTTGGTTCTTCGTCTGTTTGTGGGGCTAACTCTGAGAGTTTTCTTTGGTGAAAGGTTGGGCAGGAGAATTGAACCGAACCCCTCTCTCATGTTCGGAAACTGCGTTATCCTCGACAAAACCTTTTGAAAGCTTTCGAGGTGAATAAACCGAATATGATGTAAGTCAATGCGCTTCATTCAAACCAATCGGTTTAAAAAAAGCTTACTCTAGCGGTCAGCCAGGGACAGCTGAGCTAACGCGGACAGAATATACTTTTTCAAATCTTTCCCGCCATAACAGCGAGAGGCCGACTTTGGACTTGATCAACAAACTGCCTCATACTAATGCCGGTCGGATTATGATCATTGGCGGTGGTGATTTCGTGTAAAAAGTGGCAATGTTGCGAGATTTCAAAGGTCGTGTACTTTGCAAGAATGACAGTGATATTTGCCCCAGATTTTGAATATGAAAGCCTACGAAGATGTACTCATTATCCATCCCAAGACAGATCAACTTGGCGACCAAGAAAGTGACATTCAAAAATGATGAACTTTATTTGGTTTAGTTGGGCTGCTCACAATACAAATTGATGACCAACGAGAGGGCGTTGTTGCCAGGTGGTCGAGGTGATGGCTCCCACTATCCCAGTTCTACGCCAGACTTGGTATCATCCTTACGTAGCTAACCTTTGCTTGTCAGCTGCCACTGTTTTCGAGGCCCTTGCAACCGAGCTGCCGTAGGCTTGCGCCGCGGTCTAGCGCCCCCAGATCATCGCAACCAAAAGGTTAGGTTTGGTTAGGTCAGGTGAGGTCAGGTTAGTTAGGTTAGGTTAGGTCAGGTCAGGGGCAATGATACACTTTGGGGACATAGGGGAAGGGAGGAGCATCAACAGCAGTAGTAGATTATGGGCATGTTGCGCCAAAAGCCTCTTCAAGACTACAGTGGAGCTTGTTTGGAGGGAGCTAAGCATAGATGGTCAAGACACGGAAAAATTAACGAGACACAACTACTGATTTTAGTATCCAGTGAAGTAAGGAAAACTCTCTGAACAATATATGTGAGCTGACTGAACTCTGAAAGGTTCATGTGAAAGGTCCCCATTAAAAAGCCAGACGTCACTGTTTGTATGTTGCCTCTGGCAAGCGACCAAACTGTCACAAAATGAGAAGACATTTGCAATTTAATTGCATTAGAAAATGATTTGTTGAAACCATGCCTTCTGTAGGGTCACAACCAATGGTATTGGCATTCGCAAAGTGTCTGGTCCTCAAATTCTGAGTACGATCTCCAGTCTAAGATTAGGAAGTTACAACTGACGTAAATAAGTTCTTTGAACATTGCCGAATTGCCAATTTTCCTAATCTTTTAAGTCAGTTTTCGATGGTGTGCCCATCACTGCCGTTGCCGCTCGTTGTCAACGGTCCCTCAATGCTTTGTGATTGCGCGCACTTGCGCCCCCCTCACCACCTCCTCTCGTCTACCTACCTTACTGCTGCTTCTGTGTGTCCCCTAAAGTGTAGTTTAACCGGTTAGCTACGTAAGGACCATACAGACTTGGGGGGTCAAGTTTGACTTTTGGAAGCCGTTCAGGTTGCTTGCCAACTTGATAATCCAGGTTACTAGATAGCTTTAATTGGCCAGAACATTCTATCATAAAGGACTTTGAATGGCATGATCAGTAACCAAAGCTCTCAAGGGAATTTGTGACCAGTGTCCCTTAATCAGTATTCATGATCATGCTCAGCTCAAATTGCCATCCAGGCCTGCCAGGTCCAATCAAGGAGCTCCAGCCTCCAGTAGCACTATTCTATGTATTGTGTGTTTGTAGGGTAGAACCACAATAATTTGCGAACACCAAAGTGAACAGATCAGTGAAAGGACATCAAAGTGATGATGAAGTCATTCCTTTGAAATGCTGCCAAATATAATTGATGCCTCTAAGTTTGAAATTGATTTTGCCTTTCTGTTTGCCCCAAAATATGCCTTTTTACTCAAAATAGAAGCCTTTAACAAGGAAACTGGTCGTAACTTAGAATTATGAAAAAAACTTTTTGGTGTTTGATGCGCTATCCTCATTGTCCCCATCTACTTGTTTCAAAAATTCACATGCGTAATGATGGGACGAAAGATTGCAATAATGTACTTGTAGTTCTTGATTACAGGGTAGTCAATCATTCTCTTGAGTTGTTAATGCATGTTCTTACAATTCAGTTTTAAAGTCAAGGCAAGTGAAAGATCTTGATTTACATGTGCAAATGGTATTCTTAACTGTTCAATAGTAACAAAGTTATCCCTATTGTACACGATTGCCACAGAAAAAAATGATCAGCATATGAATTAATGGCTCTAATGATTGTGTTACACAATCGTGATAGTTTTGTATTAGGCGGTTGAAAATGAATCTTAAACTGATACAGCAAATCATTCATGAAGACAGTGCTGGGAATGTGAACGCTTCATCCAAGCCTCTAAATAATCGGTGTTGGCAGCCAAAGAGGCATATTTTTTCGAGGACCGCTTGGATTTGTTTAAAAATGTTGCTGCCTTGAGTTTTGATTCAAATTATAATTGAACCGAACCCTCTGCATTTTCCAAAACCTTACATTTAAACTTCATCATCAATGTGGAATGATGAACATGGAAACGTTGGAGTGTTGAGCATGGCCAAAATTGATTTGAAACGGTATAAAGATGTCTATTGTATTGTTTGTCCGAATATCACCCTTCTCGCAGTAAGCGGACTGCGTAGAGTGACATCAGCATCATTTATACGAATATCTCGAGGGGAGTCTCCAAAGCAGGGCAAAGCGATTTCCGTTAGGTCTAAGCCCTGAGGATCTCACTTAAGATGAAACGTATTAAAATATTGATAAACTATATTTTAATCACGTCTACTCCAAAAGAAGTCAAGTTGGCCGAGCGGTCTAAGGCGCCAGATTTAAGCTCTGGTACACGTAAGTGTGCGTGGGTTCGAACCCCACACTTGACAAAAAGATATCGTTTTGGGGTTACTTTACAACTGGCCATGAATCAACGATTCCTGGGGGGGAGCCTATTAAACGCTCATATGAATACCTCGGAGTTACGGGCTTTGATGTTAACCAGGGGGAAAACCCTGGTCAAAGGGTGGGCGGATGCTCATTCTGGGTAACGTCCAAATCTAAACTCAGAGATACGACCTTTTAAAAACAGGCTTCTGTTTAGAGATTGTTTCACAGTCTGGTATATAAATACGCATTTTAAGGTAAATGCAGTAAACTTTACTAGGCAATGTTCGTCCCTTCATATCTCATGTTTGATAACACCAACTTCGGGTTCCTGGACTACAAATATATAGAAAAAAATAATAATTTTTGGGACTATTCCGGACTCGAGTGCGGCCAATATCTCCAAAACCGATTAAAAGACTCGAGTGCACTTGGAATTGAGTTCGGACTCACCACATCACTAGTAAAAATGAAAAATCGCCAACGCTTTCTTTGCTTACATGAACCCTTACTGTGAACCACAGAAATATGGAGGAGGATGTTAGCTTTGAGAATTGTCATTTGCAACGCAAGTGAACGCATTGCATTTTGAGCTAAGATGTTAACGTTAGTCACATCTTGTCAACGGTATCTTGGCTTGTTCATTTGGCACCTTTGTTAGTCAGAGCTTCAAGTCTTTATAAGTTTTGACACACACCTTTCATTGAGCTCAAAATTGACTTTTGATATAAAGACCAGATAAAATAAAAGAGAAATCGATAGATTAATCAGAGTATAAAAAAGCTCACAACATAACTCTGCACAAAATGAATGACAGTTGTGGAAATTGATTTCCAGAAGAGAGCTAAATGATTCATTCTGTACCCCTTTATGTACTTTGCTTTAAGAGGGCAAAACTTTTGATCTAGTTGTTCGATTGAGCCGAAATCTGAAAAACTTTAGTGCAATTATTTGAGGCCAGTTTCACTTGGATAAGAATGCAATCTGTTATCTCGCTTCCAAAAGGTTAAATTCTAGATCTTAGCATTCTCGTCGATATTGACCCTGTCGACCTTGGTTAAGCAATCGAATGCATTTAATTTTTAAAACTACCAAGACTTGATGTACCTTAAAAAAAAATCTTTTATCTTTGTTACATTTAAAATCATCGGATCAGCCTCCTTCCTGTTGTTAGAAATTTGGGCTATGGTTGCTACATCCAACGTTCCCAAAGAGAGCTTCTTGAGACCAGGGGACATTTTACATGTAATGCCCATGTACGTATATGTAGTAACAAAGCTTGTTGAAACTTAGATCACCTTAATCTTTAGGCTTTGTGTGCATTTTGATGAAGCAAACAACTGGTGACATGAGACTAGGCTTTGAAACGATTCTGCAGGGCTTCTGTGGCACGGTATTCCTTACACGATAATTTTTTTTGTGATCTAATTTACTTCAGAAATACGTATGATGTAACATGCGATTTTTGTTGAGTTTTAAGTTCCATTCTATCGACGTCTGCATTTGGGCTGAATTTGCCTTGTAAACACAAGGATAATGTCATGTCCTTCAGATTCAGTATAAACAATAGCTTGTTTTCATAAGACCCCGTGGGGAAGGAAAGTATTGTTCATTTCATAGTTCCTTATCTTTATGGCGAAGATCAGTAACATTCTGAAAGTTTTGCTCAAAGCTGTGATCCAAAAAGGGTAAAAGCAGAGAGAAATGCACTTGAATAACTTCAGGTACTAGTTAAGGACTCTAATCATATTCTTTTAAACAAAAAGCAAACAGACTGCCATGCGACAAGGGCAAAAAATATGAAAGTTAGAAAATTATCTTTTTTTGACCACGCTGCTACGTCTGAGGAGTGCCTTTTGCAACATGATATCAGTGTTTTGAAGTCATAAATCACCATTGATCTTAGATTAAAGAGTAGTTTCAAAAGTGTAGCCATAGATGGCGCCATAACCTTAACTCACAAATAGGGTAGGTTAGAGCCACTATAATCGCAGAGTACGTGCATGAGATTTTTGGTCGCAAAACGTCGTTTCCATTGTACTGTGGTTCTTCAGTTCACCCCCAAGGCAGCTTTTTCTGCGTTATGTATGTACTTCATTGTTGTCAAACGTAGCAATAAAATGAATCGGGTGCAAGACTTCGTTAATTCTATAGTCTTTACGACCATAAAAAATAATAATTTAGCTGATTTGGAAGGTTGAAATTAAATTCACAATTGATGCAATCTTAGCCCTGGATTGGCGAAAGTGATGCACATATTTTGTTAAACTACCATTTGCCAAGCTTCAACTTAAGGTAGAAGTAAGTGTAATTTCATTCGTATTCATTTCCTTTGTTTAAAGATGTCAAATTTAATGGAATTGAGAGTGGAGTAAGAATTGGAGGTGGTGTTGAAAACATCCAATAACAAGAATATTGGCATTCAAAAACAGTCACCGATACGAATTTGGCGTTCCTGAATGGGCGGACACATTTTTTTTAAAGATTCCAACACGCCTTCAGGCCTCCTCCATCCCTGCATTATGCGTCAGACCAGGGAGGTAACATTAGGTTAAATCAGGTCGAGTTTGATTACACATTTGAATCAATACTCGAAACATTTGTTTAATGAATAAATGTAGACAAGTAAGGAAAAAAAGATAGCACAAATGGAATGAAAATAGGCTCCAACTGTCCATAAAATCTATACAACCATCATAATTTTAAACAGTTTACCAAACTATATACAGTCGCTCTTTTGTATCGCCATTTCCGGATCATGTGCGTTGAACTTAGAAACGTTATGTTTGATTTGCCTTCAGGATTGCCAAAGTGAACCCCAAGCATGGCCCAATTCATCTCTGAACGGGGCAACGAATCTAGTCTTGCTGATCACCCCGTTCACTTATCAAAACGCACACAAAAATATTTCGGTGTAACAATGAGTTTCTTACTGCATCCAAGCATTAGAAACAAAGTCTTGACATTTGCTATGACAAATGTTTTAGGCGCACATTTTGGCATCCCTGTGAACACATCCGGAAGTAGGGTTGCGTTATCAGGGATTGTCAACCTTCCGGCCCGACTAATTTGTAATTTTAAAGGTGTTAAAGAATGTAGAATTTTTTAAAATTGAACCCCACTCATTCCTTGCTACGTTTGACAACAGTGAATTAAATACATAGCACAGAAACAGCCGCCTTGGGTTTGAACTGAAGAACCACAATACAATGGAAACGACGTTTTGGGACCAAAAATCTCATGGGCGTACTCTTCTACTATAGTGGCTCTAGGGTAGGTATTATTTTGAATTTACTTCCACATTGATATACCTTGGCTCTATGTATCAATTGACTTTGAGTCTACTAAAGCCTGGCTATGATCTAATGAAGCATTGGAGTCACATGTTTTCTTATTTAGTCATGAAACGAGTCCAAAGTTGGGCCAAAATGATTAGGAAACGAATTTTTGAGCACTAGGTAGCATTGATGGTTAAAGGTTGCCTGGATAAATGAGACAAGGTAATTTAGAATTCGCACAGAGATTTCTAGTATGCTCTAAGATTGTGGGTGACGCCCCAGTAAGTGCATGTAGCGCCATCTAACGTGTTTAGGTCTCGTTGTGCCTTAACAATCACAATTGAAGGCACTGTGCAGTCAAAATTTCTCTGTCCCCATCTCTTCCCAATGAAGGTGAGGTTTCTACTGATCGAATTAGCTCTTGACTTTTTCTTCTTGCTTTTCAGCACATTGTGTTTGGCGTTTGTCGCCTCATCGATCTTGTGGTTCCCGACATTCCCGAGTCTTTGGACATTAAGATCAAGCGAGAGAGATTTCTAGCCAAAGAGGCTCTTCAGGAGGCTGAACATGTACTACAGGTACTCAAATGTTACTACAAAAAGCGAGATTCCATCTCAATAACACACTCAAACAAGTTCCTCCCACCACTCAGTCTAGTGTAAAAAATATTCACTCAAACAGAACCAGCTACTGATAGGCATCATCTCATTCAAATTGAGCCGCACGTTTGTCATGCTAGATGCATTTCGTCGCAAATAGACGATGATACTCGTTTTCTAATCTAAAAAGAGCTTACTTGCCAATCAAAGACTTGTTTGGGAGAGTTTTTCCAGGATTGTTAGTACACCAAGAACCAATCCTTAGGGTAATGTGAAATATTTTTTATGTAAAAAATACGTACCTTTGAAGACTGGGTGCATTTTACGTACCTCATCTTGTTCAAATTCATAGTTTATTCGAAGACAATATACATAAAGAATAAATTCAGAATAAGAGATTGCGTGATAATAACATATTTCAAAAAGGTAATAATCTGACTAGTAATAATTAGTTCCCTTTTGGAACCCCTAATTTCGCCATATGATAAGATAGGACTTACGTTGAACTGAAGAAAATATCTTATTTGATTTTATAATGAAATGATACCTTCAACGATTTGAAGTCACAGAGGACCTTTCTTTCCTCTAAAAGGGAACTTTGTGTTTTTTCTAGCAGAAAAGAAAGTTTCACATGACAAATGTGCTCAAATATGTTAAGTTTAGGCCTGCTCTTGTATTAAACAAAAACGGTCTTTGGCCCACACACTTTGCAAAAGCTGAACGCACGCCTGAGACAAGCGCCACTTGGGCAGAAGCGGCAGGGAATAGTTAAGTTTCTTCGCATCCCCGCCTGTTCTTCATCTATTGATTGGTGAAGAAGGGTGAAGAATGTGATATTAAATATTAGCATTTTGACTTTTCAGAAAGTTCTGACTGACCACCACGATGATAGCGATCGTAGGGACTCTTCCGATCCGGATTCTCCGCTACTTCGACGTCGAAATTGAATCATAATGCCCCTTTGTGCTCGTTCCCACGCCTCTTTATATCTGTTTCGTTTTATCTTTTATTCATGCAGATTTTGAAAGATCCTATTTTCACTTGGTCTCTATACCCATCTATTTTGTGATTGAATTGAATGTTATCTCGTCTTGCTACAACAAACTGAAACCGAATTGTGATACAAATCGTTGCTATTGTTATATTCGAATGATGATGACGATGATGAAGAAGAAGATAGGATATACCACTGAATTTCTTATTAGGTTTTAAGTACAATAGACCTTTCCTCAACCGTTACCTGTTGTCAGTTGTTAATCATTCATCTAAGGTTGTACCAAACGCAAAAAGATATTATACCAATAACATTCATCACAAGTGTTAAGTCTCATTATTTATTTATGAAACTATAACTCTTTTCCTTAATAGTCATGATCATATTACAGCTGATCGGAAACGGCAAAATGTTTTACATTACCCATAAAAAGATGGCTTGACGGCTAATAAAGGTACTTCTTTCGAGTGGTCTTATAAGATAACTGATGACCAATCCTTAGTGTATGAAGAAGTCTCATTGCATTTTAGAGGCATTTGTTTGCCTTTTCTGATGATCTAGACTCCCACCAAAGCTACACCCAGAATCACCAAAATCCAGGATAGTGCTCCTTTCAAGTTCGTGGAGGCTCCAATGTTGTACTTCTTGCTCCAGAACAAATCCTGGTCCTTCTTCCGTAGTCGTTCCAACTCGGCATCCACCTCATTGAAGGTCTCTTTCCTTTGGAAGATCGGACAGTCCCGAATGTGGAAGCCATAATCCGAAGCCATTTGATAGAAAAAGGCTCCCATGAGCTCCTTCTGGTAGCGCTTGAGGCTCCAGACATATTTGGACGCGAAGCAGGGCTCCAAATGATCGAAACACTGAGTTATCAACTCATCCAAATGATCACAGATCACTTGACGGACTTCACCACGTCGCTCGGAAGGATCACGGATCTGCAGGGCGAACTTGTCACGCAACCTATTGCCACAAACTCTATACTCGCTGAGGACCTTTTTGACCTCGTATTCGTTGCATTCGTCGGTTTGAGAATGATCGTCCAGGTTCTTGCCGGTCCGACTAGCATATTCCTTCGATATGGGACAATCCTTGACGCTATCACCAATACCGAATAACTGGAATGTAAATAGAATAGAGGTGCTCAATAATTGAAGAACGCTTAATAGTCTTATTTCGTTTAAAATGGGCAATAGAATTGATATTCATGTTATCTATACTTTTCATATTCTTTCAACAACTTTTTTATTCTCTCCCAGCATGTTACGTTCATACGAGTTCTGATGTAACATTAAACGTACGGTTGGTTGCTTGGACCAACAAAATTCAAAGAGTAAGAAAAAATTAACCAAAATAATGATACATAAACAGGAACTTAAAAATCGAGTGCTTTATTAACACCTTAATAATTGAGTACCTACCAAAACTTAGAGCAAAAGGAGATTTTTTAGTACACGTATTTCACCCAAACTCACTAAACAAAGCTTACCTTGGCCAATTTCTCGACTTCCCAGATCAAGGATAAATCTTTGACGTCTTGAAAAACATTGGGTGCAAAGCAGTTCTCGAATTCTCTCAAACAATCATCACTCACTTTGTTCAATAGACCGCACATACCCTGTTGTTTGGCATTCAACAGGAAGTCATTCTCGGCATGCTCTCGACACATTTTATAGTCACTGTCCTCCCAGTAATGCTCACTATCTGGACATTCATGGTCCGGATCCTCGTCCACATATTCTTCAGACCAAGAGAATTCAATAAAGACCCACGAAAGAACCAGCAATTGTTTCCACATTATCAATGAGGACACTGATCACAAGTTGGTCACCTCATGAGTTAAGACGTCCAAATGAGTCGTCAAATGGAAAATCTGAGGTTCATCTATGTTATGTACGAACTGGTTTTGTTTCTTTTCTGCAAACACCTTTCCGTGGCCGTGAAGAGTTGTTTAATAAAGCGTAGTAGGTTCGGTGTAGGAGACTCGAAATTCGGGCAGGGCCTTCGTGCAGGCCCATCTCAGGTGCCTTTGGCGGGGCACTATCATAATGCTTCCTCCGAGGCTACGAGTCCTCTTTTTGACAAAGAGAGCCCGTCAGGTGAAAAATTCTAAGGAACAGATGGACACCATACCGATATGTGAACAAAGTACAAATTCATATAGGTGAAATGATTTGATATTCTGTGTTATGTCACGTTTGGGGAATGAATAGTACAAGCTGACATGGAGAGATGGCGTTGTGAAACTATGCGCGATGAGATTGCATGACAAGTATAATTAGACCCAATCGCAAGTCTAATGAGCAAGGCAATTAATGACTTACAAATATTTGACGATTATGTTAAAGGCTGCTTGTGAATGAGAGTAATTCTATTCTTGAAAGTCGATCTTGGGCATTATTTCGACTTATTTTGGGGACTACAGAACATAATTTATAATCAAGAAGACCCCTTATTTGCAACGTCAGACAGCTCAAACCAAACGGGAAGAGGCACGGTAGATTGCTACAAAAACTACTCGTGGTATGTTATGAAAGTGATCTCTTTTCCGGACATTATGTGATCCAGGTCACTAATCATGTTTAAGATTTTGATAGAATTAGCCAAAAGCAACACAAACGCATTTTTATTCAATAAAGGTAAATCCACCCAATCAACCTTTTATTTGGTAGAGGCTGACTCACAAAGCGCCCTCTTAAGTGCAGAGCTCAAACCATATTTCTGACAGTGTAAGATGGCTATCTAATGAATCCCTGTTATAGCCGGCTACGAGTTGCTAATGCTTATCATCCACGACATTGATAATGCGATAACTGATTCCTCAACCAGCTTTGTAAAGGGCATGTTAAGTGAAGGAAATTCAAGAAACATGTAGTGCGACAACCCTGATATTGAGCATTTTGACGAAGACAAACATCAAGATTATCTGGTCACACTTTTTCAAACACTGCAAATCATCAAGTGTATTAAAGATATTTTCCACAATGCTAGCAATAAGGACCAACTTTTAATGCGAAGCTTCCCTATTTGAAGATGTTCTACTATTCTTCTGTAGAAAATGATAAAATGACAAGAATAAGCTCTTTGATCTGAAAACATAGTTCGCTATAAGATATTTTTTTTATTGTTCCAGACACAACTTCCCTCGAGCCTTAGTCATTACTTCAAGTGAAAGAAGTCTTTATTTACCCTTTTTCGATAATGACACGTACAAATTAGACAAGAGGCACGTCCTCGCAGTCTCGATCGCCGCCCATTAAACCATTGAAGACTATAGGCATCGATTTGTCAGACAGAAGCCAACAAGTGTAGATTGGATAGACCGAGCCTGCATATTGGGGAGACACCCAATTCCAAAACAGGCAAGCTTTGGTTTGTTGACAAAGCCATTGACAATCTCGGGCAGTTCGAGTCAGGTCTGGATCAAAGAGATTCAACGTGGGGGCCTGGATCAAATGATTATTAAAGAATGAGACTCAGGGTTGGGTGATGGATCTCATGAGAGCTACAGTACTTACCGGTAATAAGACATTCGTGTAGAAACATTGGTGGTTTTGAGCTACTATAATTTGAATGAGGCAGCAGCAAATGAGAATAACAAACTGAGTTAAGAACATGATGTGCTTGTCTATACTATGATTGTTGAATGATTAATGATAAGCCCTTCTTTAGCTATAGGCCTATAAAATCTTATTTGTAGAGACTTAGGGAGCGCTAAAGTAAGTTCGAGTCAACAGATTCATCATTTAGGTAAACAAAAATGGAGTGGAAGAAACGAATAAGAATTGAATAAATTCTGATGCAAAATTGAATCATTTTTTCCATATATTTTAGGATTCTAGTTGCTTTTTTCACAAACCAATACCTTGATGGAACATGTTTTAGGAACTCCTGAACAAATAGCCTGACTGCCTTTAGTCAAGCCTTTGTTAGTAATTCGTATATATGGATGGTTACATTTGAAAATGAGCAAGCTCATAAACAGCAAAGCGATTTATTCTTCACAACCCTGATGGATAGATAGATGACAGATCAATTTTATGCGGGTATGTCCGCACAATCTCGTTCACCACCAAGCAGACCCTGTTCCACTAATAGAATAGGGCTGTCAGATAAAAGCCAACACGTGTAGATTTGGTAAGCAGGTCCTTAAGGAGAGATGGGCGTCATTTGTTCGCTCGACATTTCTCTCACAGACTTTTCCCATTACATGTTTGTCCGCCATGGTGTGTTTTAACAAACTTATTTTTTCTTACCGCAATTGTCCCCCAATTTTAGCTGAAGCAGATGCTTATTGGCATGAGATTAAATTTCAATTTGCATTTTTAAAGCCGTTACTTGCACATTTTTATAATTAATAAAATGCATGATTGGTTTGGGTTAGTTGCGAATTTAGACCAGCTGAAATTTACCGATCATACAAATACGATTTGCATATAAAAGATGAAATAACAAAAAATAGACAACAAAAACATGGTTTTAGCACCCTAAGAACGTGAGCAAGAACGCAAATAAATTGTCAACAAATTACATCCTGAGTGATTTTGCAATGATGAAGGAATTGAAATTAAACAGCCTGTTAAGTTTTGCTCTTTTGAGAGCAAGGCGCTTTCAAAAATAAAATGCAATGCACAAGAACCATGTTTTTGAGTCTAAATACTTTTGTTACGCCTTGTGCTTAGAAAGTGGACTGTGACTGGAAAGTCAAGGAATCTTGTGATTTTTTTGAGTTTTGTTCCACTTCAAGTGAGAAACATTGTTAAAATGAAAGTCAACTTTAGTAATTTCTAAATTCAAAAGCCAATTTCCGAATATATACGTATGTGTCAAATTTGAAAAAAGGAATATGTCCCACTAAGGAATTAGAGTGTCAATTCAAACTTACCTAAAACAGTGAATTAACGTTAACTAGTCACTGAATCCAAATTTGAATTGTCAAGTCCATTAATGGATGTTGAGAAAGAGAATCTTAATGAATATACAGTATATCCCGGAAAAGTAATGTGTTTTAGGTTAATAGTTAGAAGGGCAAAAGTTACGACAACAAAAATCGTTGATGACCAGGGCTGCTCAAAAGATGCAAATGCTGTTTTTCGAATT